>NW_019154112.1:15269636-15874336 GCF_002288905.1 Enhydra lutris kenyoni | reverse complement strand
AAAAAAAAAAAAAAAAAAAAAAAAAAAAAAAAAAAAAATTTAAAAATCTATTCATTTATTTTAGAGAGAGAGAGAGAAGAATCACATAAGCCAGGAGAAGGGCAGAGAAAGAGGGAGGGAGAGAGAGAATCTCAAGCAGACTCCCTGATAAGCAGAGAGGCAGAGAAATCCTTTTATTTTAAAAGCTACACTCAATGCTGCCATGTTCTTATCTATTCACCTGTTAAACACACTGAAAAATGACAGAGGTTATCATCAATGACATTTCTGTATAAAATCCAATAAACCAATTAAGAAGCGTATCTCTGGATGACAACGTATTCATACAAAAAAATTCTTTAGTGTGTTAATGACATGACCTGTTGCACTCTCTGGCTTTTAAATATCACTGTTAAATAGGAGGGACTATTATGGGCTTCTCTTCACCTCTCAAATGACCTTTATATCATTTAAAAATAAACTATTATCATCTGATAGCATTTAGAGTACTTCTATTTATTTTGCAATTAGCCGATCAGAGTGATTGCCTAAAGAGACCTCTTAATATTAACTGCATTTTGTGCCACTCAGCTGGTAACCATCATAAATTACTTTGAGATGCATCTACTCATTTGAATGTCTTAACTTCTTTAAAGTATACAAGCTCATGGGAATAGGGCTTAAGTCTATGAATTTCTTTCAAGCCTCAGAGTGCCAACTCCTGGATACCACATCTAAATAAATACTTTCCTTATATGATCACATAATTAATCATTCAATAATTACTTCTATTCAGGAACCCTAGGACACTTTTATTTAAAAAAAGAAAATAGAATAACCTTGTAAAGAAAAACAAGTTTTAAAATGATAAATGAAGGGATTTAAAAAAAAAAAAGAAATGTGCAAAGGAAAAGAGGAAGAAAGGAATAAAGGAAGGAGGAAGGGAAAGAGAGAAGAAAAAAGGAATGATAGAAGGGAAAAAAAAGAAAACATGTCTTAATACTTTTATCTTCTGGAATAAAATGATTGGTTTATTATAGCTACTCCTCTAGTAGATCATCAGTGATTTTTTTTTTTTTACTACATATAGCTACAATGACATTATACAGAGAACAATTTTATAATGATGTGTTTAATAATTTTAAAGATCATGCTATAGCCTCTGTTACTGGGTAATTACTAATAAATCTTTTCTAAATTATAATAGTTATATTAAAAAAAAAAGAGAAGTAGGAAGATTTTAACACTTGGGATAATCCTTGAATAGTCCCTTGACTAAACACTATTTAATTATATCCATTAAGCATACCCACTGCCTGATAACTAGAGCAGATTATTTTATCCAACTGAAATGTTAAAAAATGGACAACAGAGTCTGAGATTTTCATTGTGGTATATAATTCTACTGATTAGCAAAATAGCAATTTTCAAGGTGATTTCTTCATTTATTTAAAATAAGACAAATCACTCAACCAAAACTAATAGTTCCTAAGGAATTAATTGGGCCACACTAGCCAAAAAGTACAATTATTATTTTGTTATATAATTTTAAGAAAGGAAAATGAAGGTGACACAAGTAATTGACAGGGATTATAAATCAAAATAAGTACATATGTTCATCTTGAAATAGTGCAGCACTAAGACGCTGGATTTCATAAGTACATGTTTCTACATAAGCAAATGGACTGAGGGGTTTAAAATAATTTTGCATCTTCAGAACTGCAGAAACTTACGACTTTGTAGAGAACAAGTGGTTTTATTTCAGGGTACATTCTATCAGTGTTTCTACTGACAGTTCAGTATTACCTGCACTTTATCTAGATTAAGTCTTAACATAACTCTTTCATCAAAGCTACTACGCTAACATGTAGGTGACTGATTCTAATGGAACTGCTGAAAAGAAGACAAAGAAAGGGCTGTCGTGCCCACACCAATAGCTTTGCTACCCAAACACGTACAATTATTTTCTCTAAAGCTTTCAAAATTGACACTGAACAGGCGGTTTCACTAGATACAACCCTGAAGCAATTGCTATTACTGAGCATGCCAAATAGATTAGCAGAATTTTCTCCTGAATTATTTCTTTCTAACTGGGGAGTTTGGAGATTAAATGGGTCTTAGAAACATTTAGTGAAATTCATGGATTAATTTTTTGGCTTGTTTTGTAGGCACTATCTTATGTGTCATTACCTCTATAAAAGAGTATTTGGAAGTTAATTGATTTTCTTTCCTCATTTAAAAAAATTACAAGAATTATTCCTCAGATATTTTAGTGACAAGATTCAACGAAGGCTGTTTATTCAGTTATTAATTCAACAGAGTTATTAGTGACAGGCATTGCATTATAGACAAAAATTAGGCAAGACAAAATCCTGTCTAGGAACTGATGAAGTAGGAGAGATTAAAAAAGTAAACAAATAGGTAAAATAAAATGTGATGCATCTTAAAGGTTGAACCTAACTCCACCTAGCAGTTTCACGAAAGGTAAGAAACCAAGTCTTGAATATCACTAGGAAGGCTATGGAGTAGAAAAGACATATGAGCAAAGGTATACTCTGAAGCATTAAGACTGGAGGACTACATTGTATTGTGATACCTCAAACAGTCTGATAGCGTTAAAGCTTTGGATGAATATGGGCTATGGTAAGAAATAACACTTGAAAGTTTCAAGATAATGAAGATCCTTGAATGAAATATCTAGGCATTTCATAGACAGTAAGAAAACATTTAAACATTTTTGGCAAGACAGTAACATGAAAGATTTGCATTTTAGAAAAATCCACTGAGCTTCAGTACACAGAATTTTAATTATCTTACCTTCTTTCCAAACTACAACAATCACGGAGAAAATGATGATGGGAGGAAGAAGAGATATTAGAGGCTGTTGAGAGATGTAATTGGCAGAATTTGTTGCATATTTAGATTTGATTGTACAGAGGAGAAAGGGTATGTATGTATGTATGTATAAATCAATCAATCAATCAATCAATGTAAGTAAGTAAGTAAGTAAGTAAATAACAATAATAAGACCATTCCAGAGACTAACATTCCTTTGGGACTACACTATATTCTAAGATAATTAAATACTGAAAGATCATAGTCTTTCTCATTCAACTTCTACTTGCCATTACTAGAACTGGCTCAGTTGTCTAATTTTTGTATCATTTAACTGTATCTCATTTTCTTGTAATACTAAGTCTTTACCTCAAATGTACAACTAAGGCATATATTCTGTCATATATCCTTGAACCCATATTTATTGGACTTCCTCTTCCCAGTTCTAGCCTCCAACCACTGGCTTCACTTTCAAAATTTTTTACATTACTGTCTTAAAAATTCATTCCACAGTTAACAAATCTAACTGTATCATCATGGCTGAATATTTTTTCAGTTGAATTTTTGTTATAAGTACCCACTGATAAATTTGTACAACCCTGGTTTGATAACTACATAAAGTACAAGAAAACTTAAGTCTGGAAGAAGAAACATTATATGGGATACATACCCATGTTTCCTTGGGTCAGTCGGAAGCTTTTGCTCTTACTATGCCTTTCTAGGTCCACTGAACACTAGAGGAATGTGCCAAAATATTTATCTCAAAAATTAACTAATGGAGCACTGGGTGTGGTACAAAAACAATGAATACTGTTACGCTGAAAATAAATTAAAAAAATTTAAAAAATTAAAACTTGACAACCCCCCCCAAAAAAATTAACTAATAATTAATAACAAATCTAAACGTTTGACATTTCTTAAGGGGTATAAAGTTTCAGTTATGCAAGATAAATACATTCTAGAAATCTCATGTACAATGTAGTATTTACAGTTAACAAGATAGTACTGTGAACTTTAAAGTACATAAAGAGGATGGATCTCATGTTAAGGGTTTTTACAAGAAAAAAAAAAGAATTAAAAAGAAAAAAATTAGAAGAAAAATTTGTTGTTAATAGATGTTTATTACCTTGGTTTGATGATAGTATCATGTGTATATGCATATGTCTCAACATATATTAAATTTGTGAAATTTACATATATCAATTTTATCTCAATAAAACTAGAAAAAGGATATATTTCATTATTTTGTTTAAAGGCCACTCACATTTTGGCTTAATTCCTATATCTCCTTTATGTGTGGGGGACCTTCTGACTGAATGAAGTCAGCTGGCCCACGGAATATAAAAAATGTTTAAACACATTCTTAAAACAGGATTTGTTTCCGTATCCATAAGCTCTATCTATCTATGCCTTTCCTGAGTTTTTTTTTCCCAGGGAAATCCAATTGCTTCTCATTGGCATCTGCTTCTATAGGCCCTTAATTCTGACCTCTCTCAGTTCTGCTAAGTCACAGCTCTCCATCTGCTATTGAGTCACACATATTTATGATTTAATATTGCAAATGCCCTAATATTCCAGAAATAAAACTGCATTTCTAGTCCTTATTTTTTATCTTATTTTATTTTTTATCTTTATCTTTGTTGGGAACAAAGAAGAAAGAGACAGAAGTGTCTTCACTTCATTATCTTGAAGTGAACAGTCAGAAATGAGAGTAAAGGACAGCCACAAGATTTAAATTACAGGTGAATGAGCAGACACAGGAAATGAATTCAGTGAGAAGTCCAGAATGCCTCTCACCACCTTCAATATTTCTGTCAAAACTGCGTTTTTTACGTTGTGCCAAAACCTTTGTAATATTTGCTTCTATACACATTCATAAAAATCCAGTAGAGTTACTTTTCAAAATGTATAAAAAAAATCAATGTGGTTTAGTGAATACAAAATTTGTAAGTTAGGTTCAAGTGTCAAATTTGTTACTATCTAGTCATACACCATCAGTTTATCACCCTTCTCATCTCAGTTCTAGTTCCAAAGTTTTGACTGTTCCAGATACTTTACATTGTTTTTTAATTAACTCTTTTTAAACATTATCTTGTTGCTGCTATTTCCCCTTGCTTTTAACACAAGAATCTGAGATGTAGCTTGCCCAGGTGGTAAGGTTATATGACTGCAAATGACTGGATCAATACCATTCGAAGCCTCCAAGTCAGGAATACTACTCTTTTTTATTTTGATTGACCAGCTGGCAATATTGACCATCACCATGTTGGATTCTGTGACACTAATTACTCATGATTTTTTCTCAATATCCTATATAGATGTCTCTGATGTTTACCCTTACAGGTTAATATTTTCAAGGCTTTTTATTCAGTCTTCTGTTCTTACATTAAATATGATATTTGTATGAATTACTTATTCTCCTTTGCTTCAACTGTCTTATGTATACCTGTAAGTTCCAACTTAAAAATTCTACCCTAGAATTCTGATATGCCCAAAATTTAAAATTTTTTTTAAAAGATTTTATTTATTTGAAAGAGAGAGAGCACATAAGCAGCAGGAGAGGGGCAGAGGGAGAGGGAGAAAACAGACTCTCTACCAAGCAGGGAGCCCATTGCCAGCCTGGATCCCAGGACGTTAAGATTATGACTTAAGCCCAAGGCAGATACTTAACTGACTGAGCCACCCAGGTGCCCCATGCCCAAGATTTTATATTCAAATTCCATCTCTCTGTGAATATTCCTAGAAATTCTGATCCAAATGTCTCTACATTTATCATATTATATTATCATATCCCCCACCAAAAAAACTTACTTCCCTTCCTGGTTGCTCATTTTCTAACTGCTAACATATGAAATATCACAAATTTCTGGGCTTAATTACTACAGTTACATATTATTTTGTTTCCCTGCCTCCTATCTCTTCTGTTCAAACTTCTACCCTGAGTGATTCTTCTAAACTGTAAACTTTATCATGGTATAACCTATTTGAAATCCTTTAAGGCCTTGGCATAAATTTTAGTGAATATTTTATACTATTCAGATTAACAAATAAACCTTGCATTTTCTTTTGCTTAACTTTCTGATTGCCTCCTATTTTATCCCCAACACATTTATTAATATGAACCTCAAGACATTATTTTAGTTCCAAAATATATTCTGAACTTTCATTTCTCTGTGTCACATATAAGATTTTCTTCTATCGACTTTTAAACTTTAGTTCAAATGTCATCCACCTCAGGATTTCCCATGAATCCTCTCAACTTTTGTGGATTCTGTTTTGAAGTTTCATAGCACGGTCTGGACCTTTCTCTCGTAGCATGAACCTCACTGTATTGTAAGACGATGGTTTTGTTTTGTTTGTTTACCCCCCATTTCTTCTGTTTGTTGTAACCTTCAATTTTTATTTACAGAGTTATTTTTTGTATTCACAAAATTTTTCTTAGCATGCAGTAAAATATTCAGTAAGAAATTTTCCAAGGGATGAGAGGAAAAGGGAAAAATCAAGAATTTGAATCATGGAATCTCTTACAAAATCATAAATTGATTCTCCTTTGTAATGCTGCCTCACCTTTCTCAAAGAGTTGTTATGACAATGATAAAATGCCAAGTAAAAGCATTTTACAAATACAGAGCCATACATATTTATAAAACATTAATATATACTTGAACTGATAAATGAGTAAGGTTGCAAGATAAAAAATCAATAGGAAGAAATCAATTAGTGTATTTCTAAACATGAATAATGAAGCAGCAGAAAGAGAAATTAAGGAAACAATCCCTCTTACAATTGCACCAAAAACAATAAAATGCCTAGGAATAAATTTAACCAAGAAGGTGAAAGATTTGTACTCTGAAAACTATAAAATACTGATGAAAGATTGAAGATGACAAAAATAAATGAAAAGATATTTCATGTTCCTGGGTTGAGAGAACAAATATTGTTAAAATGTTCACACTACCCAAAGCAAACTTCAAATTTAATGAAATCCCTATCAAAATACCAAAGCATTTTTCACAAAACTAGAACAATCCTAAAATTTGTATGAAATCACAAAAGATCCTGTATAGCCAAAGAAATCTTGAAAAGAGAAAAAAAAAAAAAAGCTAGAGGTATCACAATTCCAGATTTCAAGTTATATTACAAAGCTATAGTAATCGAATAGTCTGAAAATGGCACAAAAATAGACACATAGATCAGCGGATTAGAACAGAAAGCCCAGAAATAAACTCATGATTATACAGTCAATTAATCTTCGACAAAGTAGCAAGAATATACAATGGGAAAAAAAACAGTCTCTTCAATAAATGATGCTGGGAAAACTGGACAGCCATATGCAAAAGAATAAAATCGGACAACTTTCTTTCACAATATACAAAAACTCAAAATGGATTAAAGACCTAAAAGTCAGACCTGAAATCATAAAAACCCTAGAAGAGAAACAGACAGTAATTTGTCTGACATTGGCTGTAATGACATTTTTCTAGAAATGTCTCCTAAGACAAGGGAAACAAAAGCAGAAATAAACAATTGGGACTACATCAAAATAAAAAGGTTCTGCATAGCAAAGGAAACAATCCACAAAACTAAAAGACAACCTACCGCATAGGAGAAGATATTTGCAAATGATCTATTCAATAAAGGGTTAGCATCCAAAATATATAATGATCTTATACAACAATATCTCAAAAATGCACAGGTATTTCTCCAAAGAAGACATAGACATTGTCAACAACACATGAAAAGATGCTCAACATCACTCATCACCTGGGAAATGCAAATCAAAATTACAATGAGATAATACCTCATACATGTCAGAATGGCTAAAATCAAGAACACAAGAAATACATGTTGGCAAGGATGTGGAGAAAAACGAACCTTGTGCACTGTTGGTGGGAAGGCAAACTGGTACAAACACTGTGGAAAACAGCATGGAGTTTCCTCAAAAAATTAAAAATAGAAATACCAAATGATCTGGTAATCACAGTACTGGATATTTACCCGAAGAATATAAAAACACTGCTTGAGGGGGATACATGCACCCCTATGTTTATAGCAGCATTATCTACAATAGCCAAATTATGGAAGCAGCCCAACTATCCACTGGTAAATGAATAGGTAAAGATGTAGTATACATATACAATGGAATATTATTCAACCATAAAAAGAATAAAATCTTGCCATTTGCAATAAGAGGGAGTGTTGGTCTAGAAAGTATAAAGCTAAGCAAATAAGTCAGTCAGAGAAAGATCAATACCATATGATTTCACTTGTATGTCAAATTGAAGGAATAAAACAAAGGAAAAAAAGAGGGGCAAACTAAAAATCAGACTCTTACTTACAGAGGAAAAAACCGATGGCTACCAGAGGGGGAGGTGGGTGAGGGAATGGTGGAAGTCGGTGAAGGAGATTAAGAGTACATTTATCTTGATAAGCACTGAGTAATAGATGGAATTGTTGAATCCGTATATTTTACACCTGAAACTAATATAATGCTCCATGTTAATTACTCTTAAAAATACACTCAAGAGTTCAGATTTAATAAAATAATTAAAAGGATTAAAAAACACATATTAGGTCACATGCAGTGGTTGACACGCAAGCTTGACACAGCTGAAACTAGACAGAGATAAAATCTTAGGATCCTCTATCAATGCCTGGGTATGCTTTCCACAGGAATCATGCAACTTTCTAAAATAGATGTTTTCCAAATAAACTGGGACATTTATTCCCAATTTATATGTAAAAGTTAGCAAAGCACTCTACAAATATAATTATTCATGGTTAACTATTAAACATTTCATACAAGCAAATCACTGTGCTAATAACTGCAGGGAATATAAATTCACAGAAGAAAGTAGCATATTTAATGGTTAGTATATGGGATTTCAATCCAGCAAGCTAAACTTGTTCTTTAGGCCTGAGGGTCTTCATGTAAAAATGGAGTTGATAATACCAGTGCTGTCCATTTCTTAGGATTGTATGGGCAAAGGAAACAATCTATGTGACAACTTTTAAAAGCAATGGAGCTCAATATGGATGAAGGGTAAGGTTTTGACTTCTTGAGTTTCAAAGGCAAGAAAAAAAAACTGGGATATGAAGAATATAGAGGACTCCTGGTAATCCTCTGGCAATGAACAGTTCAAGCTCTGATTTTCCAGTAGAAAGGTAATTTCTATTTGGCTTCAGTCGTCAGCTCTATGTCTGTGACCTGACTATATCTATGTCTTGAATTCATATTTCAACGCTGGCAGACACACAGAGATATACCGCCTACACAAAAAAAGATGTGTTGCTTCAACTTTCTTTTTCTTAGCTAATATATTCTTAATACTGGTTTATGACTACTCTAGGAGTACTTCATATTTTCTTTCTTTAAATAGTCTTACTGTCAAGAAGTTGCGGTGATGATAATTTTTCTTAGATTATTTATATAGGCACTGAGTCTATCTTGTTTCCCAAGTCTAAAAATTCAAATAAGAATTTGAATTTGAAATGAAATACTTCTTCCTGAAGGCAACCCAGCATCTGGAAATATTTTATTGTGAAGACCACCTTTTTCATCCTTGCCCTACTCACTAAAACTCTCAAATTTCTTCTCTCTTCAGTGAAATGTGGTCTTCTGTGATGACTTTTTCCCCAACGGAACACACACACACACATATTCTCTATACTCTCTAATTTTTCTAAAACATATTTATGTCATCAGAAATCTTTTCTTTCTGAACGAAATTGCTGAAATTTAATGGTCAGGGGTCTGTGTCACAACCACAGTTATTTCTGTTTTCAAACTTTTCATTGCCATTTTTCAACTCTGGTTTTCAAAATCTCATTTTGTACCATTTTTAGCCCTCCACTATTTGAATGCTTATGTCTTGAGTACTCCATTTCTTGTAGTACAGATTTTTCTGTGTTTATTTTTAGCAGATTTCAATTGCTTTTATCAGTTTTTATTTTCCTATATCTTTTTTAAAATTCACTTTTTTAACAGATAAGAAACTCTTTTCTTTTGAATACATATAAATATTTTCTAGAGTTTAAAAATATTTCCATTCAACATAATGTATTTTAACTATAAAAAGGAGCTAAAGAAAAGCTGAATTGCACTTTTTTTTTTACAAAGTTAAAGATTCTAGGATGAAATTAAACACAGAATTAAAATTACCCATATGTTTCCCATGTGCAAAACATAAAATTCAATCTTCTTATTTTATAATTCTAAAATTGGAAATATCTCTGCCACTTTTAAAGAAAGAAGTCCTGGGTAGGTGTACAGTGTGGTGAAGAGAGTGGAGAAGGCCTGTCTTCACAGCCTTACAGGAATTGCCAGTGTAGTTTAGTTATTCTCCTCAGTTAGGTACAGCAAGGATTGGCAAATCATGCCACATGGGTGAAAGTTTGCCTGTTGCTTATTTCAGCACTGTCTATGAACTCAGAATTATTTTACATTTTCAAATATTTGAAGGGAAAAAAAGTAGAATATAATTTCTAATACATAAAAATTCCATAAAATGTCAATATCATAGCAATTTCATTCCTAGGAATATATCCAAGAAAAATAAAACTGTGTTTACACAAACTTGTGCATGGCCATATGTACCCCAATGTTCATAGCAGCAGTGGCCACATTCACCAAACTCTGGAAAGAGCCAAGATGCCCTTCAACAGACGAATGAATAAAGAAGATATGGTCCATATATACAATGGAATATTACACAGCCATCAGAAAGGATGAATATCCAACTTTTGTACCAACATGGACAGGACTGGAGGAGATTATGCTGAGTGAAGTAAGTCAAGCAGAGAGAGTCAATTATCATATGGTTTCACTTACTTGTGGAGCATAAGGAATAACATGGAGGACATTAGTAGAAGGAAAGGAAAAATGAAATGGGGTAAATCAGTGGGGGAGATGAAGCATAAGAGACTGTGGACTATGGGACACAAACTGAGGGGGGATGGGTGAGCCTGGTGGTGGGTATTAAGGAGGTCACGTACTGCATGGAGCACTTGGTGTGGTACATAAACAATGAATCTTGGGACACTGAAAAAAATAAAACTAAGATGTTAAAAAAAAAAAAATCTTGTACATGAATGTCCTATAACTCAAATGCCAACAATTGATAAATGGCTAAAAAAAATGGTATATCCATACAATGAAATATTCTTTAAAAACTGAAAAAAAGGTTGCTATATGCTACAACATGAATGAACCTTGAAAATATTATGTGAAAAATGCCAGACATAAAAAAACATATTGTACAGTTTCTGTATGAAATATCCAGAATAAGCAAATCTGTAGGAAAAGAAAGTAGATCAATGGTTGCCAGAGGTTTAGGGGAAGAAAAACTAGGAGTTAAGAAAATGTTCTGGAATTAAATAGTAGTGACTTTTGTGTAAGTTTGTGAATTTACTATGAACAACTACTGTATACTTAAAAAAAGTGAATTTTATACTATGTGAATTATAAGAAAAATATTTTTAAAAAGATTTCACTTTTTAAGAGTTTACTTAAAGTTTACTTTTTAAGAGTTTAACTGTTAAATGTTCAAGAGACTAAAAATACATAATATAGATACCCAGAGTAAATACATAGATACATAGATACAGAGATAAATACATAGAAGGAGAGAGAAAAAGATAGATATTTTCAACCTTGTTTCTGGTTTATGGATTTCTTGAAACTGATTGGGGGTTGTTTTTCTGTTTGGGCAATTTCTGTTCATTATCTCACCAAATATTGCTTATGCACCATTTTTTTTTTTTTTTACCACCTGTCCTTTTGGGATCCTAAATACCTATATGTTATACCTTCTTTTATTATGTATCTATCTATCTATCATATATATATATATATATATATATATACATATATATATATATATATATACACATATATGTGTATATATATCATATATATACATATATATATATATACACATATATGTGTATATATATCATATATATATCATACTCTGTCATATTAGTATATACTATATATCATACTAGTATGCTATATTATATATATCATACTATCTTATACATTTCAAAACTATTCAACTGTTTGACTTTCATTCTGAGTTTATTTATTATAAATCATCATACCTATATCTTTAGCTGTGTTTTATTTGATATTATACTCCTATATTTGATTGTTGCTTTTTTTTTCAGTTTTAGAATTCTCACTTGATTTTCTTATAACTTCTCAATCATGTCATTATTTCTGTGAACAGAGAAAGTATGTTTATTTAAAAGTCTCACTCCAACATTTGGAGCCCCTGGGGACCATCATTATCCTCTTTTTTGTTTTCATTCAAAACCAAGTTGTCTTTTCTTCTCATGTCTGATTATTTATGAATGTGTTACTGACATCACATTTTCAAAATTGTTTGTGGAAAGTATGTGAGGCAAGAGATGAGTTATCGTTCCTCAAATTTCATATGTTTGCTTCCAGAAGGGCAGTAAATTCAACAGCAGTCTAGTATCCCCATAATCTAATTTCAAGAACTGAGGTGGTTTGAAGTGGACCTGTAATCCATGTGAGGGCTTATCTGTTTCCAAGCCACTCTTCCTCTTAAATTCTAGTCCCTCTGAGGCTTCAGCCCATTTAAAAGAAGTTTTACTATACAGTTCCTTTATTCAGTACCAGACAGCACCTTTTTGTCCCAGTCCTTTAATGCTGTCATAAGCACTGCTCAATCTCTTAAACGCACAGACAACTTTTTTCAAAGCTGACAAATGCTCAAAGTGAATGCTATGGCATATCACTTGAATATATGTCTTCTTCAACACTTTGGATTGGTGAAAACTACTGCCATTTTACCTCTCCTATATTTTAAAACATATTTTACAAATTTTAAGCCATGTGAGTTGTTGTAAGCAAGAAAGTTGATCTACAAGTAGCCCCTTGTTCCTGAAAAATGAATTTCTCTTATAGGAGAGAAACTAATACAATTTTAGTTTCACAAGAATAGGATCATGATACGTACTTTAGTTTGCCTTTATTGTATAACAGCCTATTTCTCTGAGTTGATAGATACTAATCCAAACCTTTATTTTTTAAGTATCTGCAGAAACATCATATCACCTATGATGTGAAAATCTCACTGCTTATTTAACCATATCCTTCTTGGTAGATACTTTAGTATCTTCTTTTAGTCTTCACATTTATTCTTGAAATCAATGAACATATATTAATGGACTAACATACTAGTATACTTTTGAGCAATTCATATATGTTTTGTATTATTTTCTATAATGAATCTGCTTTTATACAAAGAAATGCATTCTATTATTTTTGACTAGTCAATTACTTTATTCTTCATAAAATCAAATTGGAGGAAGTCAAGAACTGACCAAGTATTCTTTATCAACACTACAGAGAGAACTCAATGCTTACATGAAGCATACCTAAGATATACATTGTATATGATGCATAAGCAAATTTGGTGATTGTTCAGTTAATAGCAATGGTAAATACTTTGTGTGACTATTTAACTACTATTCCTAAAATGTGTAAAAATATAAATATAAAAGTATGGTTTATCATATTCTATTTTTTAAAAGTTTAAATTTAAATATAATATATGACAAAAATCAGAAAATACAGCATTAATTTCTCTCTCTTAAGTATTTGCTTTTCTGGAGTTACAGTAATTCAGCCACCATAAAATGTGTCTGTCTTTTGATTATGGTTACCTTCTACCATATTAAAAAAATTATTTTGAGTTAACAAACCTGAAATGTGAAGTATTCATACATTATTTTAAGGCAAATATGACTTTGGAAAGATAAAAAAATCTATTTGTACTAACTTCCAGCTATCATATCCAAAGTTATGCCAAACAAAGTGTTTCACACTCTATAAAGTTTCTCAAATTTAGAGTACACTTACTCCTATTTTCTTCATTATTGTTACATGTTTAAGAACACCTTACTGAGGGGAACCTGGGTGTCTCCTTCAGTTAAGCATCCAACTCTTGGTCATGGTCTTAGGGTCACAAGATCAAGCCCTGAGCTGTCTCCATGCTGGGTATGAAGCTGCTTATGATCCTCTCCTTTGACCCTCCACCTACCCCCCTTGTCCCTTTTTTCAAAACAAAACGAAACAAAAAACAAAACCCCTCACACTGAAAAGCTGGAACCTGTTTTAGTAGTCCATATTGGGGAAAAATTAAACAGAATATACGAGGCTCTAGCTCTGGGGGAAATAAAGTACAGATACAGTGTGTATTGCCTTAAATTGTATGCAATAAAATGGAAAAGAAAAAGCAAACATCATTTTAGTGCAATCTTCTAAAAATGGGAAACTTCCTTTCACCTGCAGGGACTATTTTTGTAACAAGACCATGATGGTGCAATAAAGTAATTATAGGGACATTTTCCTAATATGAGTGACTCATTTTGGAGAACAGCTAAGTGAGTCAATTACCAAAGAACCTCACTGTGAAAGGGTTAGATTTTTATAAACTTTGGGACACACACACACACACACACACAGAATGTGTATAATAGAAAAGAATTTTATCTCTATAATGAAAGTCACATCAGACTTATTATCATGTGGAAAAAACACCCAATTTTTAAAACAAACTGATATTTTCATGGGGTATATATTGTATTAACCATTTCCTTGGACCAAAAAGAGACTTACCATTAAGGTATACGTTACAGTGAAAGCACTTCCAGATACTCCAGCAATGCTAAAATTCTATGATTTTAGGTGGTGATTGAAAGTTCTAAAAATGTCCTTATATAAGTCAATTTAATGAACTAGAACTTACCATTTTGAAAGGTCAGACAATAACTACTAGAACTATTGCTACAAGGTTACCAAAATGTCTAAGCCAAAAATAGTTTCAATAGCTCAAATACTAAAAGAGGCTATTCCCTCACATTTAAGCACTATAAAATACTGGTAATCTGAGGAGGTCCTGAGATAGATTTTAACACATGAGAACAATATTAAGGCAACAGAATAAAAGAATTATCACAAAGTAGCAAAGCTACAGAAATCTACAAGACATTTAATCAAAAAACGGGAAAAAATTTTGGGGTCAAAACATGCATAGATTTTCTATTATCACTTATTTTAAAGTTAGATAATAACCGCTGAATGGCTCACATTGCAACAAAAATGAGAAATGAATTTTAAGATACAATGAGATCCACCAAATGATAAAAGCTCCCACCATATTTTTTCCAATACTTCCAATACTTAAAGTAGCAAATCTTTCTCTTGTCTTATGAAACTTTCAGCTATTTTCTCTCCTCAGGGCAACTCCCACAAACAACGAATAATTTAGTCATAATTCTAATTAAAAACAGTAGGAGCCCCATAGCTTGTGAGACTTATAAGGCAATGTCACTAATTATTTGTTATTTCTTTTTTTAAATTTATTTTTGTTTACTTTATTTTTTAATTTAATTTAATATTTTTCAGTGTTCCAAAATTCATTGTTTATGCACCACATCCAGTGCTCCATGCAATACGCGCCCTCCTTAATACCCACCACCAGGCTCACCCCATTCCCCAACCCCTTCTAAAACCCTCAGTTTCAATTTGTGGTCTGAAACAGTACTGGGCAGCTTCAGGAAAGTATGTGTACAACAAGCAATCTGGACCAAACCAGTTTCTCAAAAATACTATTGAGATATTACTGATTTCATAGTTATTGAGTCTTATGAAACCTTTTAATTGCCTTTACCATTTAGATCTCTCGTCTTTCCAGAAAAGCATATAAGCTATAATGATGGATTATTCATAGTTAACCCATTAAATAATCTTCATGATATCCATACAATATAATAACAATTCTTATACTGTTCTTCTTCAGGAACTAAAATTTAACTTTTAAATTTTCAATGCTTTTATTTCAAATTTTATATCACAAAGTCTAGTATGCTATCCTTGATAATGGAGCTAAGCAGAAACACAAAGTATTTCAAATATAAGACTCCACAACACAAGGTATATATTTATATATACTTGGTAAAAGCTCAGTACTAAAGTATACTACCTTAGATTTGCATGAAGCAATTTCTGGTGTTAAAAAGGAAATGGTTGTTACATGCATGGAAACAGTTAAAAAAAAAAAAAATCCGCTACTGACCCCACCAGGGCAGGACTGAAAAAGATATTTGACCTCATTCTTATATGCATCTTTCAGGAAAGTTTAAAGCTGAAAAATTCTACTAAATCCAATTAAGCTATTTTCCTTTAAAATATTTCTTGAGGGGCACCTGGGTTGCTCAGTGGGTAAAGCCTCTGCCCTCAGCTCAGGTCATGATCTCAGGGTCCTGCGATCAAGCCCCACTGTGGGCTCTCTGCTCAGGAGGGAGCCTGCTTCCCCCTCTCTCTCTGCCTACCTGTGATCTCTGTTGAATAAATAAATAAAATCTTTAAAAAAAATAAAAATAAAATGTTTCTTGAGATTCTAATTTTATACATGACTACAAAGTATTTTTTTGAATATTGAGAAATTATTCAATTATTTAAAAAATATTATTCTATGAGAAAAAGTTTACTCATTACTTAGCTTTACAAAATAGTATTATACACCATACATACTGACAGTTAACAAACAGAATTGTATCAATTTAGAGAGTAATAATACAATATTAGAAAGATATGGTAAAAATTTGTCCAAATCCCAAAGTTCAATTTACCTTTTTTACATACATCTTATAGACAGAATAAATGGCAAACAGACTTTTAATGTAGTATCTTGCTCTCACAGAAACTTCTAATATTCATGGAATTTTTCCTTAATACCACAATTGAGTTAATTTAATTTTATGGAATTTTGTGATTCTGATTAAAATAATCCCAAAGTAAATCTATTTACTCATAGAAGGTAAAGTGAGTTACAGAAAATTTTTGTCCAGTCTCAGCCTTTTAAAAATAAGAATGTTATTACTTTGTAAATCCTGCCTGAAAGTTGGCTGATATGGGGCATTTGCACTCATTAACACTATATAGACTTCTTGCTCCATTTTAACTTTGAGTCCTGGATTTACACAGAGGAACAGACATATGTTAGTAAGAACGTTAACTAAGAAATTGCCATTTGGAGATTCCCAAAACCCATACTATCGGCCTTTCAACTACCTGAAAAGTAGAAACTAAAACAGAAGTGTACATCTACAGTTTTAAAAAGTTATCTTTGAGTTGTTGAAATGACATATGTATATAAAATTCATGGTTATCTTAAACTTTAAAACATATCTGTTAAAATATGCATTATTTTATATCCCTAATGTACCAATCAGCTCCTCAAGTAGAGAGCAGGGAAGAAGATACAGCTGAACAGTTTGTAAGGACAAAAGCAATACACTTTAATTTCTTTAACTGAGCAATATAAATGATTGAAAGAAGGCATTGTAAGGAAAACATAGCTAATATGTTGGATCCCTGAGGTTTGTCACTGACCACCCTTTTATTAGGAAGAAGACTAATTTTCTGTTGTAAATCATGCAGATTAGACTACATCTGAAACACTGTTTTCAATTTCCGTCCTTAAGAATTTATTTAGGAAAAAAAAAAAGAACATTTAGATGAGGTGATAATGACCTTCAATAGCTCATCTTAAAACTATGCCAAATAATACTTATTGAAGATATTTCAAAACTGAACTTGTATGAGAAAAGAATAAAGTCTTTAGTACTGCCATGAAACCTTAGAAGACACAGACTTATAAGGTATCAGAACATAAAAATACAATGTAGTCAAAGAATCAAATCTTTGTGTTGTATTAGTTAAGAAAGCAATATAAGTCTTAAAGCCTGGAAATTAAAAGAAAACTTTATAGTTTTGTGCAAGGGAATACTAATTTTAATTGAAATTGCCCACATATAATTTACAGTTTTTTGATGAGAATAATGAAGAAGGGGAATTTAGCTTTACAGGATACTTGCAGAGGATTACATCATGTTGGCCTAAGTTAGCATGGATAAGCTCATCCTATCTTAAAATACTATGATGCTGTGATAGGCTTACTGCTTGTTATGTTATAGAAAATATTAACTTCACTGATTATTTTTTTATATGTTTGTTCTTTTGGAACATGCTTTCAGAAAAGATGATGGTTTATAGATCATGTTTTGTAGAACTGTAAAATATTTAGCAGGAGTGAATGAGACAGGGAGAACTTCTTGTTACTTCACTGTAAATCTACTAACCTCTCCAAAATATAAATCAAATAGAATATAAATGAAAATAGAATAGAAGACTCATCAAACTATTAGAAAAAATATTATAATATTAGACACCAATAATTTTTCCTTGACATCTAATATTGGTCTTATACCTGTGAAAAATATCATATCCTTCAAAATATAATTTTTATATGAAAATCTACTATAAGCAATTATTATCAAAATAATGCAATGATGGGTTATACAATAAATTTTTCATTTTCACATGCAAATACAAATAACTCAGGTTATCATTTTGTCAAGATTTTTAAAGATATTAATGAATGTTGCCTGCAGGTTTAAGATTGGCAAATCACACGAAATAGACCTTAGTATTCTATTAATAAAATTATATGGGGGCGCCTGTGTGGTTCAGTGGGTTAAAGCCTTTGCCTTCAGCTCAGGTCGTGATCCCAGGGTCCTGGGGTTGAGCCCTGCATCAGGCTCTCTGCTCGGCGGGGAGCCTGATTCCTCCTCTCTCTCTGCCTGCCTCTGTCTACTTGTGATCTCTGTCTGTCAAATAAATAAATAAATAAAATCTTTAAAAAAAATTATATGTGCAAAGATAACTCTTGCATTATATCTTGAATTAATTACCTTGCTATTAAAGTGACAGTTAAGATTTGCTTGAAATTCAGTTGCATAATAAGGGCCATACATAAAGCAATGTTATAATTACATTGACAGATTAAAATATTTCAACTAAAATTTCATCTATTCCCTTAACTAAACCCTAAGCAATTATAATATATACAAAGTACTTTTCTTAAAGATAGCATATGGACTCAGACTTCAGACAGACTGGATAATAATATAGGAAATAGGACACACCCACACGCATGATACAAAATAATAAACGCTGCAAAACAGAAAATGCTATAAAAGGAACACAGTTTGGGTGATTTTTAAATGTTAAAACCCACCTAAAAACAGACAGATGGTAAATTTACATCTTTTTACAAAGGTTATAATGACTGCTTTTTCATGAAGAAAAAAGATTGTAAAAGGGAACATAATTTTATATAATAATTGCATTAGATTTATAGATTTATACATATTATAAACATGTCTTAGGAGACCTCCCATTATCTATCACTGTATATAAATATCTATTTTTCCCATTATACTAAGCACAAGATGGATTGTAAATGGTTCTAGAAATAAAATTTCTAAAACAACTGTCATTTCTCCATCCTTTGAAAATGAAATTGCCACCAGGTTTGGTTTCATATTTTAT
Source organism: Enhydra lutris kenyoni (assembly GCF_002288905.1). Taxonomy (NCBI): domain Eukaryota; kingdom Metazoa; phylum Chordata; class Mammalia; order Carnivora; family Mustelidae; genus Enhydra; species Enhydra lutris. The sequence goes on along the minus strand of NW_019154112.1, from coordinate 15,855,093 downwards.
GAATTTCAGAAATCTCTGTGACCAGAATATAGTCCCATACATTTACCTAAGCAAAGCTCTGATAATTTGTGGCAATTTAAAGTTAACTGATAAGTCAACATAATTTGAAAAGGATTGTTGATCATACAAATGATGAATTCTCTTAAAAGGCATTAAAAATTTTATAATTTGATCTTTCATAAAGTAATCTATTTTTTACTTTTTGAGGAGCCTCCATACAGTTTCCCACCGTGGTTGCACCAGTTTCATTCTCACCAACAGTGAATGAGTCTTCATTTATCTCACATCCTTGCCAACACCTCGTGATCCAGCAAATCACACTTCTGGGTACTTACCCAATGAATACAAGAATACTAATTCAAAAGGATGCATACACCACTGTGCTTATTAGCAGTATTATTTACAATAGCCAACATGGAAGCATCCCGAGTGCCCAGTGATCGATGAATGCATAAGAAAATGTGCTGTATATATACAGTGGAGTATTACTCATCCGTAAAAAATAATGAAATCTCGCCATTTGCAATGACATGGATGGAGCTAAAGAGTGTAATAAGTATAATGCTAATAAGCAAAATAAATCACATTGTATGATTTCACTTATAGGTGGAATTAAAGAAACAACACGAACAAAGAGGAAAAATGAGAGAGAAGAGAGAAGTCAGGAAACAGACTCTTAACTATAGAGAACAAATTAATGGTTACCAAGTGGGTGCAAGGAGGGGTATTCTGATGAGCACAGAATGATATATGGAAGTGTTATAATCCTGCACACCTAAAACTAGTGTAATATTGTATGTTAACTAATAGAATTAAAATAAAAACTTCAAAAAAAAGTAATTCGATCTTTCAAAGTTTTATCTAATGAATTTAAAAGGCAGGGGGAAAGGGTCTTCTTTATAACAAACCTTTTTTGTTGTTCCTCTGTAGGCTTGACTGATACATATAATTGTTATAGATCGTCTAAGTGGATCACTAAACGCAAAAAGATGAGGACTAAAAGTACTCAAAAAAACCCCTACAATGTATGTATTATAATAACATGGCATGTTCACTAAATAGCATATTTTAATCTTACATAGCAACTGAACATTCACAGCTGTCTGAATTCAAACATGAAAGTTCAAACATGTGTTAATGTCAACAATTTGAAATACTTTTTTTTTCTTAAACTAGCTTTGTTTTTTTGTCCATGGAATAGAATTTCAAATCAACAACTTTCTGAAGTTTATCCTTATGGACAGTTTCATTAGTTTCACAAAAGCCAGCCTGAAGGTGTCACACAACTAAATTTTAAAAAGCTTTTAATGAAAGAAGTCACTTTTATTTTTAAAACAATAACACTGACACATCTGAAAAGGGTATTAAAGAGAATGAGAAATTAGTTTTACCCCCCACCTACCACCAAAAAATGTTACAGTCAGAAAAAGGAGGAGCTGATTTAAGGTAAGATATTCATCACTGACTGAATTTAGGTATACTGAATTTGAAGCAGTGGTAGATATTCAAATAAAGAGGCTATGAAATGCTTGGAAATATAAAACAGCAAGCATAGGAGATAGGCTCAGTTTATAGCACCAACTACTACATATCATAAAGGTTATAATTAAGTTATAAAATTAGACCGGATACATCAGATTTAAAAAAAAAAAAAAAGGAGAAAGAGAAGAAGAGCAAAGACAGACTTAAGTGGAGTATACAAGTAGATGGTATGAGGAAGAACAGAGAGGCTAAAAACCTTGTAATCAATGGAGGGCTCCAAAAAAGAAAAAGAATGAAGAAAAATGAAGAGTGAGTAGAACACTATGGTTGTAAAGGCTAGGCAGTAAATTGTTGGTAAAGGTTTTCTTACTGGTATGACAAAATAAAGGGTAAATATGGATAAACAGGTATCACATCCTTAAATGTGAGATTATACATGAAGGTAAAGATTTTGATAAGGAGACCTGAGTATAATCTATATGTAATGAAATAGTATCAATAATGAAGAAAGGTCAAGGAGCTAAGATGGAGGAGTAGTGGGAGGACTCTACACTTGCCTCATCCCTAGAACACAGCTAGATAAATATCAAATCATTCCAAATACGCAAGAAATCAATCTAAGTACTGAAGGAACAATCTGCACAACTAGAGGAAGAGAAGACATCACACTGTGGAAGGTAGGAGATGCAGAAATCTGATTTGGAGGAGAAACAGATCACAGGTGCTGCAGAGGGGAGGGAGCTCTGGTCAGGAGAGAGGTGAGAGGGAGAGAGAAAGCAATGTGCTGAGCATTGCACAAGGAAAACACTTGTCCAAACCCGCTGATGTAAAAATGAGAGGGTCTGATTTTCATGAGTTTTACAGTCAGCAGGGTTCAAAGACTGGAGTTTTAGAGATCTGCCACATGGTCAGTGGGGAGCCCTGAGGGCACTTCAGTGTCCCTTTGGAGAGGGAGGGCAGAGCCAGGCACTAGACTGCATGATCTGAGGATCCTGTGGGAGGCACTGAATGAGAAGATTCCCCCTTCTTGGAGCACATCTGGGAGGGATGGTCTTGCCTTTCTGGGAAAAAAGAGCCAGCAGGTGCCATTACCCTCCCGCTCCCTTCAGCATAGGGGCAGAGATACCTACTGAGATGGCTAACCTGGACACTGCCTTTTTGCTGTGCTTTACTCCAGTCTCCATGCCCCTGCATGCTGGTGTGACTGCCCTTCTAGGACAAACCTGCATCAATCCCAGCATGCGAGACTCTCCCCAGAGGACCAGCATGGTCCGTGACATGCCAGCTCTCTAAAGCTTAGAGTTTTAAAACTCAGCCAACCTGCCTGGGCTAGAACACAGGTGCACTGTGCTGCCAGGCAGGCAGATGGCCCAGACACAGATGGTGAAGGCAGGGATCTGAGGGACACCTGAGACACACAATGGGAAATTGTTTGCTCTTCTGGGAGGACTTCCCATATAGCAGCAGGTGCAAACTCCCCTCTCTGGGGACGGAGGAGGGGGCTGGCACCATTTCTCTCCCCTGCCCGTTAGCGTAAATCTGAGTCAGCAGGACAGTGACAACTGTTGCAGCCTGAACTACTCACACCAAGCCCTTCCTCACTGCACTGTGCAGGTGCTGCTTTTCCTGGGCATGTGTGGTAAGAACCAGAGCAGTGGGCCTCTCCCCCAGAAGACCCACACATCTCCCACCCCCAACATGCACCACGTCTACTGACCACAGAATTCTGCAAAGCTTCAGCTCTAGTGGAAAGACCATCAGTCCTCTTTTTTAAAAGCAAACCAGGGCACACCTAGTTAAAATTCTCCACACCCTGGCCCGGGTGCAAGCACTGCCCATGGACGGTCAGGAGAGACTGCAGAGGAATGGCCCGAGGGAAAGAGCAGCCAATACAGAGTAGCAGAGCACACACAGCATACAGCAGAGACATTTCCTGAAGCACCAGACCCTGGACAGTATATGAACTCTTCTTCATAAAGCCATTACCCTTAGAAACATAACAGGCTTTCCTAACACATAGAAGAAGACAAAGACCTAGACAAAATGCAGAGATGGAGAAACTCATCCCAAAAGAAAGAACAAGAAAAGGTGACAGACATGGATCTAATCAAAACAGATATAAGTAATAGGTCTGATGCAGAATTTAAAGCAACATTCATAAGGATACTAGATGGGCTTGAGAAAAGCATAGACCACAGACGATACCAGGGAGTCCCTTACCACAGGGATAAAAGACCTAAAAACAAGTCAGGCCAATATGAAAAATGCAAGTCGAGATTTAAGACTGACTGGATGTAATGACTTAACAGATCTATTCAGAGCATTTTATCCTAATGCAGCAGAATACACATTCTTTTCAAGTGTACATGGGTCATTCTCTAAAACAGATCACATACTAGGTTACAATCAGGCCTCAGTGAGTACAAAAAGATTGAAATCATACCACGCATATTTTCAGGACACAACACTATGTAACTTGGAATTCAACCACAGGAAAAAATTTGGAAACACAACAATCACATGGAGGTTTAAGAACATCCTACTAAAGAATGAATGGGTTATCCAGGAAATTAAAGAATAAACAGAAAAGTACATGGAACAAATGAAAATGAAAATACAAGGGTCCACGACCTTTGGGATGCAACAAAAGAGGGCCTAGGAGGGACATATATAGTAATACAGGCCTATTTTAAGAAGCAAGAAAATTTTCAAATACACAATCTAACTTTACACCTGAAGAAGCTAGAAAAAGAACAACAAATGGAGTCTAAAGCTAGCAGAAAAAGGGAAATAATAAAGATTACATCACAAATAAATGACATGAAAATAGTAAGCAAAAAACCCAGTAGAAGAGACCAATTAAACCGGGAGCTGGTTCACTGAATTAATAAAATTGATAAACCCCTAGCCAAGACTTATCAAAAAGAAAAGATGCCTACCTCTCTGCCTACTTGTGATCTCTCTCTGTCAAATAAATGAATAAAATCTTTTAAAAAAATCAAAAAGAAAATAAAGAGGACCGAAATAAATAAATCCATGAATGAGAGGAGAGATCACAACCAATACCACAGAAATACAAACAGTTATAATGAATATTATAAAAAATTATATGCCAACAAATTGAGCAATCTGGAAAAAAATGGATAAATTCCTAGAAACATATAAACTACCAAAACTGAGACAGGAAGAAATAGAAAACTCGAGACCAATAACCAGAAAGAAATTGAAGCAGTAATCAAAACTTTCTCAACAAATAAAGATAGCTTCCCAGGGGAATTCTACCAAACATTTAAAGAGGAATTAATACCTCTTCTTCTCAAACTGTTAAAAACAAAAACAAAAACAAAAAACCGAACAAACAAAAAAAACCAACCACAACAAAAAACGAAGGAACTCATTCTATAAGGCAAGCATTACCATGATTCCAAAATCAGAAAAAGAACCCACTAAAAAAAGAGAATTATAGGACAATGGCCCTGACAAACATGGATGTGAAAATTCTCACCAAAATACTAGCAAGCTGAATCCAAGAACACATTAAAAGAATCATTCACTGGGGCGCCTGGGTGGCTCAGTGGGTTAAAGCCTCTGCCTTTGGCTCAGGTCATGATCTCAGGGTCCTGGGATCGAGCCTCGCATTGGGCTCTCTGCTCTGTGGGGAGTCTGCTTCCCTCTCTCTCTGCCTGCCTCTCTGCCTACTTGTGATCTCTCTCTGTCAAATAAATAAATAAAATCTTAAAAAAAAAAAAAAGAATCATTCACCATGATCAAGTGAGATTTACTGCTGGGCTGCTAAGGTATCTCAATATTTGCAAATCAATCAACATGATATTGCACATTAATAAAAGAAAGGATAAGGAAAAATAGAAGGAAAGAACCATATGATCCTCTCAACAGATTTAAAAGAAGCAAAGTATAGCATCCATTCATCATAAAAACCCTCAACAAAGCAGGGATAGAGGGAATATAACTCAATATCATAAAGGCCATATATGAAAGACCAGCTAATATCCTCAATGGGGAAAACTGAGAGCTTTTCCTCTACAGTAATGAACAAGACAGGGATATCCACTCTCACCCCTCTTACTTAACATAGTACTGCCTATGTCCTAGCCTCAGCAATTAAACAACAAAAAGAAATAGAAGGCATCCAAATCAGCAAGGAAGAAGTCAAACTTTCACTATTCAAAGATGACATGATACTCTATGTGGAAATCCTGAAAGATTCCACCAAAAAAACTGCTAGACTGATACATGAATTCAGCAAGGTTGCAGGATACAAAATAAACATACAGAAACCTGTGGCATTTCTATACATCAATAATGAAGCAGCAGAAAGAGAAACCAAGGAATCAATCCCATTTACAATTGCACCAAAAACCGTAAGAGACCTATGAATAAATCTAACAAAGGGGTAAAAGATCTATACTCTGAAAACCATAGAAAACTTATGAAAGCAATTGAAAAGGACATGAAGAAATGGATAAACATTCCATGCTCATGGACTGGGAAAAAAGAATTGTCAAAATGTCTATAGTATCCGGGCGCCTGGGTGGCTCCATGGGTTAAGCCTCTGCCTTCGGCTCAGGGCATGATCTCAGAGTCCTGGGATCGAGCCCCCGCATCTGGCTCTCTGCTCAGCAGGGAGCCTGCTTCCCCCTCTCTCTCTGCCTGCTCCTCTGCCTACTTGTGCTCTATCTGTCAAATAAATAAATAAAATCTTAAAAAAAAAGTCCATAGTACCCAAAGCAATCTACACATTTAATGTAATCCCTACCAAAATTCTAAAAATACAAACTACAAAAGCAAAGCAAAGCAAAGCTGGAGGCATCACAAAATTCCAGACTCCATATATGACAAAGCTGTAGTCATCAAGACAGTATGGTACCGGCACAAAAACAGAAACACAGATCAATGGAACAGAATAGAAAACCCAGAAATGGACCCACAACTATATGGTCAACTAATCTATGACAAAGAAAGAAATAATGCCTAATGGAAAAAAGACAGTCTTCAACAAATGGTGTTGGGAAATCTGGAGAGCAAGATGCAAAAAAATGGAATAGATCACTTTCTTACACCATACACAGAAATAAATTCAAAATGGATTAAAGACCTAAATGTGAGACAGGAAACCATCAAAATCTTAGAAGAGCACATGGGCAGCAATCTCTTTGACATCAGCCATAGCAACTTCTCTTACCAGATACTTCATCAGAGGCAAGGGAACAAAAGGAAAAATGAACTATCAGGACCTCATCAAGATAAAAAAAGCTTCTGTACAGTGAAAGAAACAATCAATAAAACCCAAAGGCAACCTTTAGTATGGGAGAAGTTATCTGAAAATGACATATCTGATAAAGTGTTAGTATCCAAAATCTATAAAGAATTTATCAAATTGAACACCCAGAGAACAAGTAATCCAGTCAAGAAATGAGCAGAAGACCTGAATAAACATTTTTCCAAAGAAGACGTCCAGACGGCTAACAGACACACGAAAAATGTTCAACATCACTCATCATCAGGGAAATTTTAAATCAAAACTACAATGAGACAGCACCTCACACTTCTCAGAATGGCTAAAATTATCAACACAAGAAAGAAATGTTGGCGAGGATGCAGAGAAAGAAGAACCCTTTTACACTGTTGGTGGGAATGCAAACTCATATAGTCAATCTGGAAAACGCTGAGGTTCCTCTAGATATTAAAAACAGAACTACCATATGATCCAACCTTGCACTACTAGGTGTTTACCCAAAAGACAAAATAATACTGATTCAAAGGGACACATGCACCCTAAGGTTTACAGTAGCATTAGCAACAACAGCCAAATTGCAGAAAGAGCCCAAGTGTCCATCGACTGAGGAATGGATAAAGATGTAGTATATATAAAATGAAATACTACTCAGCCAAAAAAAAGAATGAAATCTTGCCATTTGCAATGATATGGATGGAGCTAGAGTGTATTATGCTAAGTGAAATAAGTCAGAGAAAGACAAATACCAAATGATTTCACTCATGTGGAATTTAAGAAACAAAACAAATGTATGTAGGGGGGATATGAAGAGAAAGGCAAACCATAAAATAGACTCTTAACTATAAAGAACAAACCAGGAGTTGTTAGAGGGAGGTGGGTGGGGGATGAGCTAAATGGGTGATGGGTATGAAAAAGGGTACGTGATACAGGGATGAACACTGGGTGATACATGAAACAGATTAATCACTAAATTCTAATTCTGAAACTAATATCGCACTATATATTAACTAACTGGAATTTAAATAAAAACTTGAAACCAAAATAAAATATTTTTCATTTCCTTTAAAAATAAATTAATATAATTCATATAATTAAAAATAATGAAGGATAAAAATGGAGGCAAAAGTTCTGTGTATAAAACACCCTTATTTAATAAAATACACAGATTAAACTAAGTCAATCAGTAAACAGACACAATCCACATAACTTCAACACATGCATGCTTAGTTACTTGTGCTTGTTATGAAAGAGGTTTATGCCAGTTGTCCTTGTTATTATGTTTCATCTCTGAAACCAAAGTTTGTATAGCAATGTGCGACCAGGGAAGGGACTCTGTTCTCTGGGTCTGCTTTCCTCTGGGTCTGGCATTAGATGGAATAGGCAATTTATGTTGACTCTCCAGTGAAAATAAGAGATAGACATAGAAATGGCAAAAAAAAAAAAAAAAAAAAGCGTACGTAATTCACAATAAAACCTTTTTTAAAAAATATTGTTCAAATATGTTGAAATAATAACTTCTTATATGCTTATCACTTAAATCAAAAGTCTTAATTTTTTTATATTTATTCCCAGTTTCTGGCCACATAAAATCCTGGGACTTAAGTTTTAAACCACTCATACACTGATGCTAATTATAACTATACAGCTATAGCTATAGAATTAATTATAACTTAGGGACCCTATAATTTCTAACTTAATAATTTAGGCTGTTTCCATCATTTTCTATGAACAAGGTTTATTAAGAAATTTTTACTGACAATGAATTTGTGCATCAAGATTTCATTAGAAAAAATATAAAGAAATAATTTTACTGTGTCAAAAACAATCACATTTCAACTTTGATCTCATGACCAAACTAATTACTACAAATAATTTGGTTACTATTTTCTATTAGCAATGTGAACACTTGCTCACATCATCACTTTCTAGAATAACATGGGTATTATGTAAATAGTCCAATGTGTTAGAAGGAAAATTCTGTTTTGTTATTAAGTTACAAATTAAGTGGTTATCATAAAATTTGATTGATTGATTTTTTGCTACACTACAAATACTAGTGTGTGTATGCTTAACTCTATAGAATTCTACCATATTCTACCATATTTTGTATCTGGCTTTTTCTTACTTAAGTCTGTATAAGTTTGTGATAGCTTTCCAACTAAGTAAGTGGGTATATATATCATTCTTTTAAGTCAAAATTACATTCAGAGATGACTTTAATCACTCTCTAAATTGACACTAAGTTGTTTCATAAATCCACATTTTATATAGAAGTCTATATAGAGCAATGTCATATTATTTATTAATTACATAATTTTTTCATATAATTTTATTTCTTTGCAGTGTTCCAAAAATCATTGTTTATGCACCACACCCAGTGCTCTATGCAATACATGTCCTCCTTAATACCCACCACCAAGCTCACCCAACCCCTCACCCCCCTCCCCTCCGAAACCCTCAGTTTCTCAGAGTCCACAGTCTCTTAGTTTGTCTTCCCCTCCAATTTCCCCCAACTCACTTCTCCATAATTATTTTTGAGTTACTACCTCGAAGGGTAATTAAAGTGGATTTTTAAAAGTGACTATTTTACATGTTGCTACTCATTATTGAAATGTCTTCTGCAGCGGTTTTAATAATTTATACACCCACCAACAATGTGTAAGAATTTTGGGGGTGCCTGGGTGGCTCAGTGGTTTAAGCCTCTGTCTTCAGCTCAGGTCATGATCTCAGGGTCTTGGGATCGAGCCCCACATTGGGCTCTCCACTCAGCAGAAGCCTACTGAGCCTTTCTCTCCGCCTGCCTCTCTGCCTACTTCTGATTTCTCTCTGTCAAATAAATAAATAAAGTCTTAAAAAAATACTTAAAAAAAAAAGAATTTTGTGTTTTCTACACATTCTTCCCAGTATTAGATTTCAAATTGTCTGTTTCTTCCTATTGTTCTAATTCTTTTTAGAGAATAAAAAAGAAAAACCTTTCTTAATTTAAGCACAAACAGTTATAAGTGGGGTTTCACTTCTTTATAATTTTACAGGATAACTGTAAAGTTTTTAGAATTTTTTTATCCTATGTAAATTTTCCACAAATATTTTTTGTCGTGATTATTAAAGTTCCATGTGTCATAATCATGTAAGTATTTTTGGTTTTTTGAGATTTGAGATTGGCTTTTGTTTTCATATAGATGTTTTATATCTTTGTATGATGGAATTTAACACTATTCCTTTTAGGTTTTTATATTTTCATGATATGTTTATGATACTTTTTCCTATACATTATGAAAACATACATTCATTTGTATTTTAAATGTCATCTCCTAGTACCTATTAGTCTCTATTTTGCATATTGTCCTTTTCTGGTGGTGGATATATATTGTGAATTATATCTGTCTTTTCAAGCATCTTCTCTGCTTTTTATATTCCATAAATAACTTTCCTTGATACATCCTAGATCATATAACTGTCCATAAGTAGTATATTCCATTCTTTACTCTTTGGTATTTACATTTTAAATTTAAGTTTGTTGAAATTTGATTTTTCAATGTTGGGAAAAAAAGAACTAACATATTTTCCATATAGTTAGTTGTTTTATGAGTATGAATGGAATGCATATGTCTTTATTTCTTAACTATAATACCAGCTTACTTATTCTGAGCTCTCAAATTTGTTAAAATATTTTTGTGTTTTGTTTCATCTTGTGTATTTGGTATGTTTCAAAAGTCTCATTAAAGTATTACATGGTATATATTACTCTTTTTTCTCCAAAATTTTCTTTACTGTTTATATCTGTTCATAATCCCAAATCTGATTTGGATTTTCAATTTCCAATGTATTTTCTTAGGATTTATTTAGAGTTTCAACATTTTATAAAAATGTTTGAAGTTATACCCCTTGTAATAAAAAAGTAATTATTTGAAAATATGGTATTTTTCTCCATTCATATACTTTTACATTACTAGCTTTAACATTTTGTTTAATCTAGTATGTGACATTTCTTGTTTAGAATTTTTCCTTTTATTTCACATATTTTGGAAACTTTATAAATGTGCTTCTTTTTATTTTCTACCTGGTTGGCATTTATATTTTTAAATTATTTTATATTTTTGGTATTTGGTTTTTTTTTTTTTTTTTGACACCCTTGAGACATAGTTACCATAGGAATGAAAACACTAAAAAGAAAAAAAAAAAAGATTTGGAAAACCTACAGCTAGCATTTTCTGCTCTAAAACACTAAAATAAAATTTTCTCAAGCAATGGCTGTACTTCCTCCTGCTACAAATATTTTTCAGGTGAAAAACAATGCATTCTTTATTGGAGTTCAAGCAATGATAATACTTCAGTTGATTCATATCCCAAATATATTGGGATATGAATCAACTGAATTTTACTAATCATTTGCTGCACTGGATTGCCCTTCAGATTTAATTGGATATGCTTTCAGTACAGCATGTTATAAAAAACTTCAACTAAATTGATAAAATAAGGCCATATAAAACATGATTCAAACAAAAAAACAATCACAACAACAAATCTGAGGAAAAAATACAAATCTTTGATTTAATTTTTAAAAATCAGCAAAAGACTAATATGTCATAAAAGAAAGCCATTCTCATTATAAATAGAAATTGAGCCAACTTAAAATAATAACGTGTATTTAAACCAAAATAAAAAACAATTAAGGAAAATAATACTTAATGCTGATAAGAATTGGTTGTTCAGTCCCTAGAAATGAGTATTCGTAGAAAATTTCTAGAATGCGATTTGGCTTTACAACTTAAAAATCTCAAACAAGTGTGTACTTTTACCATGAATAAAATTCTCCCAGTCCTGGGAAATCCGTTATCACTATAAGGTAAAAAGTTTGTACAAAGACAGGGGTACACTGATATAAGTCACAATGTTATTAAACTAGAAAAGAAAACAGAGAAAAGTTAAATGTCTAAAATTGGGGAATATTTATTTCTGATAGATGCATATCTATAATGAAATATTTTATACTGGTATTAAAAATAGAAAATTCTCATAGACATTATTATATTGAAAAATGAAAGACAAACTAAATATATATGTGAATCATCTCAACTACTTATAATTAAATATTTTATATTAATGTAACAGCTCATTTTGTATGTGAATTAAAAGAGACACATCTATCCACCAAAATATTAATAATCTCTATATTTTTAGATTGTGGGAAATTTATAAATCATTTTTACACATTCATTTTATATTCAATTTTTCTGAAATTACCACATATTAATGTTGTCACTTAAAATAATTGAAATCATAGGAACCTCCTTTACTCAGCTAAAACATTTATATTTAACATAACAATAATCCTGATTTATAAGCCACCTGACTATTTATCTTCTATTACTTTGGTAACTCAAAGTAGTCTGAAAAAAAATGTTGCCTAAGAATTCCAATATATCAAAATCTCATCATGTAGAAACAATTACCCATTTAATGACCACTAGTATTCTCATCAATTTGTAGTTATCAATAATGACATGACTATAGTAATTGGTCTTGATTTCAAAAAAACTGTTGCCATAATGAAAAACTTATGCTTAGACTTAACTTTTTATTCTTTTCTTTAGAACAACAAGTTTCTTAAAGATTCAGCTATTAGAAATGGTACTAAAAGTTGTATCAGGTGAGTAAGCAGTTCTGTTGAAAATAACACAGAGGTGCTTGGGTGGCTCAGTCAGTTAAGCATCAGGTTGTTTAGTTAAGCATCACCTTGATTTCAGCTCAGGTCATAATCTCAGGATCCTGAGACTGAGCCCCAAGTCAGCTCCTCACTGACTGTACTGGGTAGCCCGCCTAAGATTCTCTCTCTTTCCTCCTTCCTCTGCCCCTCTTCCCTCCAAATCTTGCACACTCCTTTCTCTCTTAAAAAAAAAAAAAAAAAAAAAAAAGATGAAAAGAAAATGAGACAGGAGAGAACACGCCATACAACTGCATGTAGATTTCACTCAGTGTGATCAGCCTCACATATTCAGGAGTTTCTAGGCTGGCCATGATTCCCACTCTGAGAATCCTACTTTCACAAGCAGTATCAAATTCTAGTATTCTGAGCTGAGAGACAATTAAGAAACATCTATTCTGTCACACTTGTTCCAAAAGTTTGAAAATATGGTTAGTGGATTTTAACTGCTTGTTCTGGTAACAAAATATTCTAATTATTGATAGAATTAGCACTAAAAATAAAGTACCCAATTCTTTCTTGGCTTTTTCTAGCAAACACCCTATCCAACTTCAACTTCAGAGAAGCCATGGATGCTGTCACATGAGTGTTAGGCTCTGTCATACTGCTAGGCTCTATTTTGTCTGTTTTTGTATTTTCTTGGGGAGAATAACACTATATTTGGGTACAGTTAATCAAGAAAAAATAGTTACCCCAAACAAGGCAACTTTACTGAAGGCTAGTTCAATATAACTCATTTACTATTATTCATGGCATCCGCCCAGTTTTAATGTAAAATCTTATCAGAAAGTTACATAAAAAATACTTTTGAAGTAGGAGTATCAGTTTTACCATGACCTCAATATCCGCTCTGAACTTCAATAATCTAAAATGGGGTTTAATCTCTGTATCTGAGACTTTCGTCAGGATTAAGTTAGTTGATTGGACAGTACCTCACAAATTACCTCCATTCCTGTGTTAGTTCCCTGGCCTAGTTACAATTCCTGTAACAGAAACACAGGTGTAATATTAACTTGCTTTCTGTTATTATAGGTAGATAAATAAATACACCTTCTGCCACACCTTATATGTTAATTGGTTATTAGAGATGTATTAGGTAACTTAAGATCTATCGACTTCCTTGTTTTGAGAGAACTGTATCTCAATATAAATCATGGGAAAATATTTTGATATGCTTTAGAGAAACATATTGTGCTCCTGCCAATTTTTGAGACTAAAATATTGGAAACAACACAGTTCATATGAAGATTTATAACTTCCCCTAATGTGGAATTTTGGGAAAAAATTAAATTACACGTCAAGCATGTGGAAATCTAGAGCAAGATGTGTTATAGTCCTAGGTGGGAGAATGTAGTGTGTCTTAGTAGACTGGGTTTTACACTGTATTTGGGTTGCTGGCAGCTCCAGAGTTGTAACTAAGGAGACTTTGTGTGTCATTTTGGGACTGACTTTTGCACAGTGAGTGATACAACACAGGAGGGAAGGATACAGAATAAAATGACAGTATAGCTGAAATGGTGTAGGAAAAGGTACTTTGGAAGTTAGATAATAGAATTCTCAGAAAATTAAAAGTCATTTCAAATTCACACACATAGCTATCTACTTAAAAATATGACTTTTCATGGAACTGATTTGCATCTTCTGAAGGTTGTTCTTCAGACCAGGACACCTCTTAGGTTGATAACCATAAAAACATAGCATCACACCACAGTTCCTGAGTGTTAGTTGGTCCCATGAAACCCTAAATTTTGACATATCCTTGTACTTAATGATACTAGATCCACCAAAAATATTTGTCCTCAAACACATGAGTTTTAATTATATTGAAAATATGCTGAGGCAAGTAGCCCTCCTTTTTAATATTCCCATATCTGAGAAACTGCCTTTGTATCTTTGGTGACAGCATTCATCACTATCACCTTCATGGTTTGGCAGATTCAAATAGGCCAGAAACAGAAACATAATTTGGGACTGTATACTAAAGTTTACAATAAAATAAAATACACATATAAAAATAAAAACTATATATAAAATAGGTTTAGATGGCAGAAGTCTGGCCAAATTAAACTTTCAAATTCTTTTAAAGTGCTGCTTAAGTGTATTCTTCATACATTAGAATCATGTAACATTTATATACAATATATATACAATATATATATACAATACACCATTCTATTTAATACTCAATTTACAAATGGAATTCATGTGAATATCTGGCATAGTTTTTTGGCTTTATAGTCTAAGTAAAGTTTAATACCTTCAAACAAGGAATGAACCCACCAGGAATGGATGTAAGATGGGGGGCAGGATCAAAGAATAAAGATAATGTAACAATTTCTGGATTCTACTCACAGTTTAGTTTTAATGTGAAATAGTAAAACAGCATGCAGATTCTTTTCCATTATATTCTAACCTCAACTGCTACTACTAAGGAAAACTCATGTCAGCATGCCATTTTAAAGACATAGCATAGCCAAGAAAATAATAGTATAGCCAGAGTGACAGGTGTTTCTTGCCAGAGTATAAATAATTCCAAATTTTTCATGAAGCTTTCAGTTATACTGGGGTAGAAGGGCTTCTTCAGTTGCTGTTTCTGTATTGTATATAGAGTTGTCAGTTAAGTAGGTTAAATAGATGCAATTCTCCATATTCTGAAGGCTGAGTAATAAGAATAAAAAAAAATTCAGTTTCAAAGAAAAAAAGTCTCCTTAACCAGTCAAGAGACAAGTCTACTGAGAAAGACCTTTTCCAAACTTGAGAAACAATTTGATAATGATGGCTACCATTTACTTTGAAATTTTATTGTGAATAAGTTTATTTATGTAAAAACACTGCAAATTTTATTCTTTACAAATTCATTTTTGCCTCTGATATTTACTTGAAGTTAAAGTCATTTGAAATTAATTAAAACTACTTACTTCACATTTAACTGTCCTATATCTAACATTGGCTTTTCACATTTATTTTCAGGATTAATTTTAATATCACAATTTGAATATTTACACTGCACAAATTCATTTTTAAAATATTAGAGTATTTTCTACTTAATTTACGCCTATATTTTTACATTAAATGCTTTCATTTGAAATCATATCAAAGTTTACTTTTATACTCTTTTATAAAGTAATTGTTTTTTAAAGTAATTGTTTTCATAACTCTGAAAATGAATTCTAGTAAAGAGTAAATAAAATATATATATCTCCCTATCAATCTTGTTAGGAATAGTACAGAAGACATATCAAATATTTTACCGTTTCCTCAATTCCCATGAACTTAGCTCTAGAATTTCATTCTTTTCTCAGTTCTACTAGAAGACAGTGATATGGACTAAGAACAATGCTAAAAATAAGGCTATCAACATGTAGACTATAAAATTTAATGGAAGTAAAAAATCATAATTGATAGACTTTTAGGGAAACAATATTTGTAATACTAGGTTTAAAAAGATAAAAAAGTGGCTTTATTTCTCTCTCTTCTATTTCCTTAAAAACATATCCTGTTATTGGGGCGCCTGGGTGGCTCAGTGGTTAAAGACTCTGCCTTCGGCTCAGGTCATGATCCCAGGGTCCTGGGATGGAGCCTCACATCGGGCTCTCTGCTCAGCAGGGAGCCTGCCTCCTCCTCCTCTCTCTCTCTCTGCCTGCCTCTCTGCCTACTTGTGATCTGTCAAATAAATAAAAATCTTAAAAAAAAAAAAACATATTCTATTATAAACAAAATAGAAAAGGATCATCCAAAAAAAAAGTGCTTAATTGTCCCATGATCATTAATTTGTTCAGGGAAACACTTCAAAATGCATCTCTGTAAAAGTCAGAATAATGGATTCCAAAGATATTTATACCCTAATCCCTGGAACCTGTGAATATACATGAATATATATGACAAACATTAGTTGAGGTTTGTATGAAATTAAGGTTCTAATCATGGGACGCCTTGGTGGCTCAGTCGGTTAAGCAACTGCCTTCCGCTCAGGTCATGATCCTAGAGTCCTGGGATGGAGTCCCACCCACATTGGGCTCCTTGCTTGAGGTGGAGCCTGCTTCTCCCTCTGTGTGCCACTCCCCCTGCTTGTGCTCTCTAGTTCTCTCTCTCTGACAAAAAAAAATAAATAAAATCTTAAAAAAAAATGTTCTAATCAGATGACCATAAAAAGGGATACTATCCAGGATTATCTGGAAATATCAATGTAACCACAAACATCTCCGTAAGTGGAAGAAGGAGGCAGAAAAGGAGGTTGAGGTGAGAACTCAATCTACTGTGGCTGGCTGGCTTTTAAGATAAAGAGAGCCATGAGCCAAGAAATTTGGGCAACCCTTGGGCAACCTTGACACTGGAAAGGACAAGAAAAAGATTGTCCCTTAGATCCTTCAGAAGAAATGCAATCTTGCCAACATCTTGATTAGTCCTCTGAGGCACATTTCATATTTCTGAGTGACAGAGGAATAAGATAATAAATTTCTGTTTTTTTAAGCCATTAAGTTTGTAGCAATTTATAATAGCAACCATAAAAAATACAGTTTCTACATCTGCATCTATCTTAATTTTGTAAATTGTCCAAATTTTATTTTTAACACATGCCCCCAACATGTTGTTAGCAATATAGACAGCATGTGCTTAAGAAAAAGGCAAAAAAGGCAATGTAAAAAGAGTGAGTAACTTAACATGCCAGCCCTCTTTTCTAAGAAAAAAAAAAAATACAACTTAATATATTTATAATAATAGTCACTGCATAATTTATTATATGTTTAGAATTGGAGTTGTAATATACTTGTATAAATAACTGCCAAAACAAAAAAAATTCCTGATTAATTGACTTGACCTTTGTAAATCATATAGCCTAATGTTAACTATTTTGAAAAAAAAAAAAAAAATCACGATTTTTCCAGGCTAAGAATTCATACTTCTGTGTCATTTGCTCCTCTACTATATCAAAGAAGTAAGAGCAGTCACAGCACATGCATTGCTCTATGGAACATATTAATAAAGTTCTCAGGATCAATGCTACTGACTGCTTCCTGGCAGCAGCAGTTTAATGCCAGCAAAAATATTGCCTCATTAAAGCACAGAAGAGAATAAAATAGAGCAAAATCAGCACAAATAAAATTCATTAATTATGTCTTAGCCATTGAACCTTTTCTTTTATATTAAAGAAGTTTAAACATGGTGGGTGCATATACTAGAAATGATGGAGTACCTACTTATCCCCGGTGATGCTCCTTCCTGGATCACAGTTGGTTAGTTATCATTATTTAATGTTTGTAAAGGGCTCTGACGTCAAGCTCACTCCCTGGGTGCTGAGTAGGATCATCTGCCTGAACAAATCTAATGATGAAAACCATATGTTACCATTTCCCATGCCTGTATAGAGGAAAGTGAATATTTACCATTAAAGAAAACAAAACAAAGCAAACAAACAAGTAAAAACAAAAAAAAAAAAAACAAACAAAAAAAACTAGTTCGAAGGAAGTTGCAGACCAATTTAGAAAGAAACAAAACTTGTGCTCCCTCAATTCAGGCCAGAAATAGCAGGTCCTCTTGTGCTTGAACCCAAGGAACAGACACGCTATTACCTGCCTAAAGAGGCCATGGTTCTTTGAGCCAAAAGGACATATTGGTCAATGGGACAGCTGTGGGTACTTTGGGTTTCGTATGTGAAAATATTCCACAATTTTTATGTTCTCATCAACCAAACAAGTGAACACTGGGAAATAACTATATTAAGTTAAGGCAAGACATGCATGACAACATACAAGTGCAGGATATCACTCACAGAAAAACTCCCAAAACTTTCCCAAATCACTCTGTAGGGTATGAATAAGAAGCCAAACAATGGGAAATGACAGTTCATATGCTGATTTGAAAAATCTGCAGTGATAGAAATGGCTTGGGAAGACTCAACTGATTCAATCTCTGGCTTAGTACAATTTTTCATGAGTGCAATATGTTACAGGTAAGTTAGGTAAGTTAGAAATTCCTGGATTCTAGCATTCATTCTGAGACAAAGCAGTATGCTTAGCATTTTTCTCTAAACTAAAAATATATATTTAAAATGATCTATAACTATGATTTCTTAACAGTTTCAGCCTTTTTTTTCTGAATTAGAGTGAATACGTAAGATTCTGTTAAATATGTATGTTTAGGTTTGATAAAGTAACATTTGCCTCCCAAGAAAACTGGAAAATGTGATAAAAATATCAAACGTATATGTGAAACATCCTCCAACCCAATGAATATTGGTTTTGTTGTGTCAAGAGCACACTAAATGGGATGAGTATTTTAGATCACAGTAACAGCTTCTTCTTTAAACAGAAAAATCACTATTATTTGATTTTCAACACACTGCCCTTCTTTCAGGGAACTTAGGGAAATATGCTCACATATCACCTGTGTAAAATAGGAACAATTTATGTTCTTTCAACTGTGAACACCAATCACACATAGACATTTGCAAATTTACATGAGATGGAAAGCAATTTCAAGGCAATCAACTAAACCACAATAAAAATTACACATGCATCACAGCATTGGGAGAGGGATAAAGCTGTGACTTGCCAAAAGAAAATCAGTTTGTACATAACTCTGGCTGACTGGCTCTGGTGTCCCGAACAATAAAAACTATCTCTAGGCAAATGACACTGTAGACTGATGTGTTAAGTCAGGCTGCAGTAAGGCATGTACATGTCCAGGCTGCAGTGCTACAAAGAACGGCCCTGACCCTGAGGAAGTAGGTTACCTGGACGTTGCTTTACACCATTTCTCAACTGCTAACTAGAAATAATTTGGCCTATTTTCAGCAGTTGATTTAAGAGTAACAGAAATTGTATTCATTTGCAATTTTTTTCCCCAAATTTAAAAGATTTCCAAAATACCTACTGCTTTTGAAATCTAGTCAAGTGACCATTCAGGTTTAAAATGAAATAACTAATTCAAAAGAAGGAAAATAAAAGACTAAATATTTTTAATGGTCGTGTTAACATTTAATCCAGATCCTTCAGTTTTTAATGGTCGTGTTAACATTTAATCCAGATCCTTCAGTGTTAGAAGTACAGTGTATTGTAAGTGTTTTTTTATGATTAGACTTTTGCTTTTCACATTCAAATGATTCTTTATTCATTGTTATGGCAGAAAGTACAAATAAGTAAATTAAAGGAAAATGTATCTATAATCATGTATTCTAGGATTAAACACTTTAATAACTGTTTCTCTACAGTTTTTTTTCTGTTCTCTGTGCTGCATGAGAGCTATATATGTGTATAATTGTTTTTCTGTACAATTTCATATCAAGAATAATTACATATCAAATACCACTTAAGAAAAAAGTAAACCACAGCAAAACAGAGATTAAAAATTGTTAAGAAAGGTTCACTTAAAATTTTTACAGTGGGGGCACCTGGGTGGCTCAGTGGGTTAAAGCCTCTGCCTTTAGCTCAGGTCCTGATCCCAGGGTCCTGGAATCGAGGCCCACATTGGGCTCTCTGCTCAACAGGGAGCCTGCTTCCCTTCCTCTCTCTCTGCCTGCCTCTCTGCCTACCTGAGATCTCTGTCAAATAAATAAAATCTGAAAAAAAAATTCTTTTACAGTGAAAAGTAGGTAACACTTTATGAAATACATATATATTTATAAATATCCAATTTAATGCAAATATGAATTTTAGAAATGCTCTTATTCTTTTTTTAGTGTCCTTAATACCTAATTCTTATATAGTTAAAACTCCTCAGCAATAAGGTAGAGCTATTTTTATTTTATTTTATAGATGAGGAACCTAAAGGGCATAGGTTTTAAGCAATCTCTACGTTTTGAATAGTTAGTAATTAATGTATCCAATATCTGAACCTGTACAGTCCAGTATTAGTCTCTTTCACCAATTCCCTATAATATCTCTTCTTTTATGATCCTAAAACTCATTATGAGAAATCTTGGTTAGTCCTTACACATTCATACTTATAAAAAGGCCAACCATTAATGCATCATTGTGTCTTTTTAGAAACATGAAGTGAAATGAAAGCACAAGGCCAAAGAAAGACTGATTAAATCATGGGGTGTAAGTGAGGATGCTAGATTTTGTCTACTGAAAGTTTAAAGTTGTACTGGAAATAAGACTAAGTTCTATATAAGCTAGGTAAGTGCTTCCCAACATTTTCATCCATTGATTCATTTTTCAACAAATATTTTATGAGTGTCTAAAATATGCCAGGCACTGTCCTAGAAACCTGGGACATATCAAAGAACCAGATGAAAATCTGTGCCCTTATGGAGTTTATGTATTAGTAGAGGAGAGAGTAAAGTAACAAACTGAGTATATAAAGGGCTTGTAATAGTAACAGCTGGTACACTGAGGTAAGAGGCTGGGACTGCTCATTACCTGGGTTCATAGGCATACACAACACAAACACCTCAGGGCCAATGGGATCAATGTGTCAGTATACCAGTGGGGAGACAAGACTGAAATGCATGCGATGATACCATATTTTGAACTCCCTGGGAAAATAAGTTCTGTAATCAAAGATTGTTTTAGGAAAAAAGTTGTTGCTTCTTCTCTATGAGTAATTCAAACTGACTTAATTCAAATTAAAATTTCTCACCTAATGGGACAGGACTCTTCTCTCCAAATTCTGAAGACTGGTTAAGGTTAGTGTCTAAACCAAAATAAAACCCAGTTGGTGGAGAGTTCAGAACACGCTGAAGTGTATTCTTTAAGTTGACCGTTTCTGAAACACAGTTTGTTTTAACTTTTGAGTTTAAGGGAAGATTTTAAAAAGAATCAACCCAACAAACAATTAAAACAGTTATTTTCAGGGCATCTGGGTGGCTCAGTCAGTTAAGTGTCTGTATTTGGTTCAGGTCATGATCCCAGGGTCCTAGGATCAAGCCCTGCATCAGGCTCTCTGCTCAACCGGGAGTCTGCTTCTTTTTTTCCTCCTTCTCTGCTCCCTCTCTCAAATAAATAAATAAAATCTTTCAAAAAATTTTTTAAAAAGTTATTTTTCTCTTTTTATTTTATCCTATTGCTAAATTCTAACATTTCTGGTGGTCCCAGGATCAGTAAAATAATCTGTGAAAGAAACTTACAAGCACATAGCTTAAAAAACAACAAAACCCTCAAAGTATTCACAGTCACATTTATTCCATGTCAATTTTAAGTTTTAAAGTTCAAAATATTAATGATTGCAATCATAAACAGAATATTTTACTTATACTTATGAAATATGATACGATAATTTTAGATATTAATTTATGTTTTTTCTGTTCTCCGTGCCCCACCCCCACCGCTTCCTCAATTTGTGCTAAAAGCAGGCTCTGCGTTCATCTGCAAAACAGGGAAGAGGTGGCAAGGCCTAAAAATTGAAATCTTTATTTAAACAAATACCTCATCTTCTGATAAAGCTTTTGTCCACTAATGGTCCCACATACTATAGGGTAAGAAGGAGGACTCTTCCGAGAACAGTAAAATAAGTAGAAAAGATTTTCTTGATACCAGAAAAAAAATCTACAGAATTGAGGAACAGGAATGACCCATGTCCTCAAAGTGAACTATGGATTTGGTATAATCTAAAAAAGTCAATAACGGTCTCAAGTCTTCCAAATATTTCTTTTAGACTTGGATTGTTAATGGAATTCTGGACAATATTAAACTGATTTTAGCTTATATTCTCTTGACTGCCCCAAGTTTCCAGGGTTTCCTTCTACTACTTCACTTTAATATAGTGATTTTAATTAGTTAATTGATATTAGTGATTGTGAAAAATTTTTCATAGTTCTAATTACACAAGGATAATCTCTAATCACTCATTCTGATGTGATATTAGCTGGATATTTGACTTTATATGGGTTTTAAGTTTGATTTGAACATACTTTGTTATATTAAGGATGTGCCTTTATACTTTTTGTTTTTAAAAATATTTGAAACGTACTTCCAGGGAAGATGGCATAGTGTCGCGGCCGACGTGACAAATCGATCAGGGTCGAGAGGGTAAGAGGATGCTGAAAAGAAATTAAGAGACAATGAGATGGGGGCAGGAGGAGCACCAAGGAGGATGTCCAATAGTGCCAATTTTATTCAAGGCTGTGAGGCATTATATAGCTAACAGAAACAATCATAAGAAAGTATCTATTTTTATCTGATTACTGAAGAGTTTGCAACATGCACAGAAAATCCTTCAAGCTTTCCCATTATCTATTTCCCAAGCACCAATAGCAGACCTTCTAGCGCCAGATGTACTGACTTCAAGGCTACTCGACATAGTTTAAGCACAGCACAGTCTTACAGTGGTGTAGTCTATAGCCCGTGCAAGGACAGCAAGGACCAGCCAAGAATTTCTGACCCCGACCAAATCATCTCTATCTGACTAGCAAACGTGTGGGAAGTCATGTAGGCGAGCGCACAACACATAGCACAGACCCTTTCTCAGGGCTACTCGACTTTATCGACCTAAGCCTTTTGTTCGGCTATTCAGCCTTTAAAGGAGGCACAAGTCAGGGCCTGGTTTGGTTCTCGTCTCAAGCCTTATCGTGGCCTCCCACAGCATAGTAGGAGGACCTCAAGTTCACCTTGTCCCACAGATTTAACTAGATAATAATCACATCAGATAATAACCATGTCAGTATAAATAACCCAGAAAATGACACAAAGATTGGCAGAACAAACTCTCCACAGCTAAATGTACAGAAGAGGCCACATTGAATAGGATAGGAAGGATGAAGATGGGTCGGGGGCTAAATGAACCCATGGGACTGTCCAATGGAGAGATACCACTGCATGTGCAGAGAGGGGAGAGAAACAGACTTTCGCACCAGGGAACCCACATGAGGAATACAAATCCCCATAACATTTGGTTTTGCAAAACACAGGAGCCAAATTTTGCGAGTTCTTATAATCAACTTTCAAAAACAGCACGATCCTGGGAGAGCTGGAAGAACAAGGGAAAACGAAGTCCTCACTCTTCAAGCGACAGAAACAAACAGCCCATGGAGATATAGCATAGAAGCAGCAGTTTCACAAATATCTATGGTACATGGGAGGGAGACTTTTACTAATTTCAGAGACTGTGCTGGAGGGGCAGAGATCTTTGGGAGATTTCTCCAGTAACAACTGAGCTGGCAGGTGCTATTTCTCTCCCCATGCCTCCTAGCATAAACACCTGGACCCCTATGAGAGCCAACACAGCACCAACACTTGCTACCTGGCTTGCTAACAGTGCGCCCTAATCCTGAATTCTCCTGTAGACACATACCCTGCAACCAGTCCTTACCTCCAGGCCCCTTCCACAGGAGACCCAAGCAAATTTTTCCAACACAGATTCCAACAGATCTGCCTCCTCCAGCCCGGCCGCCCTGGTCCCTGAGAGCTACAGGCCCCCTCCTACCAGCTTGGACCTTGCTGGCACCATGCACCCTACTCCCATCTTCTCCTGCAGTCTGGTTCTACTGCCATCTCTGGCAAATGCCTGGTCCTAGACTAGGCCCCTAACAACACAGAGATCATACCCTATCACAACAGGTAAAGAGAGCCACTGCAGATGACTAGATTGAAGGCAACTGTGGCTCAGTGACAGCAGTAGGGCTCATGCAACACATACAGAGGCACCTCTGAAGTATCAGGTTCTGGTGAACAGGGGACTTTATACCATAGGGCATTACAGGAACTCTACTTCTTAATGCCACTACTTCCAAAAGCAGGAGACAAAGATGACTTTCCTGACATGTAGACACAGACACAGAGAATGAGACAAAATGAGGAGACAGAGCCCCATATGAAAGAAGGACCAAATTATAGCAAGAGATCTAAATGTAATGGAGATAAGTAATATGCCTGATAGAGAATTTCAAGAGATGATTATAAAGACACTCACTGAGCTTGAGAAAAGACTGAAGGAAGGATCTCAGTGAGATGCTTAAGAAAAAGATATAAAACATGAAAAAGAACCCGAGATTTTTATTGCAGCATTATTTATAATAGCCACATTATGGAAGCAGCCCAACTGTCTGCGGCTAGATGAATGGATGAAGAAGATGTGGTATATATATATGCAATGGTATATTACTCAGCCATAAAAAAGAATGAAACTCTGCCATTTGCAACAAGATAGAGCTAGAGCATTATACTCTCTCTACATTATACTACATGTAGTATACTACTATATGTAGTATACTATACTATATGTAGTATACTACATTATACTCTTCTCTGACTCTACAAGTCAGAGAAAGACAAATACTATATGATTTCACTCATATATGGAATTCAAGGGACAAAACAAATGAACAAAAGAGAGGAAGAGGGGAACCAAAAAAACAGACTCTTAACTATAAAACAGAGGGTTATCAGAGGAAAGTTGAGCAGGGGGCTGAGTGAAATAAGTGAATGCAATTAAGAGTACACTTACCCTGGTGAGCACTAATATATGGAATTGTCCAATCACTATATTGTACACTTGAAACTAATATAACACTGTTTGTTAACTGTAATGAAATTAAAATTTAAAAAATAAATAATAATAAAAATATTTTGAGTAAATTTTGAGTTTTATCAACTTTTATATATCCTTGAAATCATTATATGCATATTTCCTTCATTTGACCTATGAGCATGATGCATTAATTAAAGAATTATTTTACAACTCCATCATAAACCTGCAAGTTATTCTGCTGGATATTATTTCTTAAAATATTTAATGTAAGAATCATTTACTTCTATTATTATTATTATTCATTGTTCTATTCTATACATTAGCATATATTTTTATTTGTATTAACATTGGTTTTCTTCTTAGAGCCACATGTGAAAATTTCTTGATAATTTAGATATATTTTTCAAATTAAAAACTAGTAACAATGGGAGATGGAGTGGAGAAGTAAGTTGGGGGAAATTGGAGGGGGAGACAAACCATGAGAGATTGTGGACTCTGAGGGTTTTGGAGGGAAGGGAGGTGGGAGGTTGGGTGACCCTGGTGGTGTGTATTATGGAGGGCACATATTGCATGGAGCACTGGGTGTGGTGCATAAACAATGATGATGGAACACTGAAAAGAAATGAAATAAAATAAAATGAAAAAAAAATAGTAACCAAACGATCATGTTGTTCACTGGCATATTTCATGCCTTATTTTCCCCTTGAGTGGACTCATTGATGGGGCTTTAGCTGTGTCTGCTTGAAAGTCTTAAATTGAAATTAGATTGAGAAATCTTGGGTTCTCAAACATTGGAATGCGATCTTTACAAGATACAATGAAGAGAGCTGAGCAAGTATATCACTATCTTCCCTAGAACTTGGCTGAGCAGCCAAGCAGTTTTTCATATTACTTGTGAGCACAGTGTGAGCATATCACATCCATGTATTACAAGAAGACTGTGCAAAAGCTTCTGTGTTATTCATGCCCATGCAAGCATAGATATCATTTTTTTAATATTAGTGGGAAAATACTGCTTCATACAGAACAAAATTCTGTCTCTATGTCTAAAATGAGTATAAAAGAATAAATCATGCAATGTGAGTATCTCCAAACAAAAACAAATTTCTAGAATAAAAATTGCCAATCTGGAGACTAGCGCCAAGGAACATCAACTAGCCAGTCATCCACCTAGCATGCATTGGAAAGGACATCATTTCAACCTACAGTGGGTATCAAATGCTTTGATGCAATTTATTTCAGAAGATAATTGGATACACAATTTCCTAAACAGACTATATACAAGTCAATAAAACTAAACATGTTTTTCCACTAACATACTTTTGCGATTTTTGTCAGTTTGTTATAATTTTGTTCACTGACAACACTATTATCTACCAAGAGTGCCATTGGACCTTGAGTTGTTTTCTAAATAAGTCAGATTATCTGAATCACAACTGGCTGAACATCACTTTTAAAGAAGATGCACCACACTTAAGAAATATATTACAATTTTCATGTACCCAAGCACAAATAAGCTTTACTATTTCCAATTGCTTCTCACTTATTCTTCCAGTCACCATCTATTACTTGCGGTATCAAATTTAAAAAACGAATATTTATATATAGAGAAATTATATATCTCCATATATATATATATATATATATATATATATGTGGGGGTTGTTTAACTCAGTTCTTTATTCAATAAACAGTCATTAAGCTCTTTATCTTTGTTCATTCAATCAACATACTCAAGCAACTACCTTGTATGCAACACTATTCTAGGTGCTGGAGATAAAACAGTAAACAAATTCCTCGCCCTCACGTTCCTTAAATTCTAGTTTTAAATTTATATTTATTAAATATATTTAAATAAATAAATGTAAAATGTATTTAAATAAATACATTTAATGTGGTGAGAACTACTTTAGGAAGTGGTAAGGAGATAATGAGTGAAGGACTTTGTGGTGATAGTGGTATTATTATTATTTTTCAAACAGATTCATCACAACTTCTCTATTAAGTTTATACTGAAGTTAGCACCCAAACAAAGCAAAGGAGTGATCAATACAAGTGTGTTCTGTTTAGAGAGCAAGTAATTGCATAGGCAGGTATGCCAGAGGAATAGAGAGAGTCCAGTAATTTCACCAAATTGGAGTCAACAAGGTGGCTATAGAAGGGTAAGGGCAGTGAGTTAGTCAAAGGAGGATATATCATGCTCTGTAGAACTTGTTTTTATAGAATTCTGAATTTAATTCCACATAAATTTAATTTTAAACATATGCATTTCATTAGATCACTCAGATAATTTTGTGGAGAGTAATTATAGTAAATGCAGTTATAGGCACTACTTGAAGTGCAAGGGAAAGTGAATACAGTATTGAACTTGATAGACAATGACTCTCCTCTCAGGAAGTTTACATCCTACTGGGGGAGAGGAGCATAATACAAGAAGGTGAAAATAAATACATAAAAAGGATATTAAGTAGTGATAATTTCATATAAAAATAAAACAGGTTGGTATGGTAAGACTGAAGATAGAGGGTACAACTTCTTGTGTGCAAAATCAAAGATCTAATACAGAATTACATTTAACCTGAGACAAGAATGACCAGAAGACAGTCATGGACACACCATAAAGAAGAGAGTTCTGGAAAGACAAACAGCATGTAGAATTGCACTTCTGTAAGAACAGAAGGAAGGTCGGTATTTTTAGAGTAGGGGAAAGCAGAGGAATATCAATATTAAGTGAACTGGGACAAAAGAGGCAAGATGATGTGAGACCTTATAAAGCATATGCCATGAAAAGTTTAGATTTAACTCTAAGGAAGCTGGGAAGCCATGGGACACTTTAATGCTAAGGAAGTTAACACACTCTGACTTTATATAGTTGGAGGATGGATTATTCTTTGGAAAATCAACTTTGGTGGAAAGTACTATGAAGAAGGGAGGCAAAAATACCATTTTAGAAAGTTATTTCATTAATTTAGAAGGAACATTTTATGGTTTAGATCACATGTTAGGTGAGAAGATAAAAATACATGAATGAATTTGAGAGATATTTTGGCAGTACAGATGACTGGACTATACTGATTATAGCTATAATTGGGGGGTGATGACGTTAGAGGCATCAAGAATGTCTCCTCGATATTGGGTTTTAGTAAATGTGTAGACAGGGAAAGCTACTAATTAAGATGTGGAAGACACAGCTTTAGTAATTGTGGGAAAAGTATTAAGGAAGCATTATTTCTCCTTTGGGTATGGCAAATTAGAAATATAAACTAGACATCCAACTAATTATATCAAGTAGTCAAGTAGGCAGTTCCCCTCATCTGATTTAATCTAAAGGAATATCTGAGGTCCACTTTAGTGAAATACTTTCATTTTACTGCCAATAAAAAAAAAAAATCCTAGATTGGCTTTATCATAATCTCTAGTTTCTATCAACTTTCCTACTTTCAGAATATGATCTAAAAATTTTTTTTTATTGTGACAGACAGAGATCACAAGTAGGCAGAGAGAGAGGAGGAAGCAGGCTCCCTGCCGAGCAGAGAACCCGAAGAGGGGCTCGATCCCAGGACCCTGGGATCACAACCTGAGCCGAAGGCAGAGGCTTTAACCCACTGAGCCACCCAGGCGCCCCTCTAAAATATTTCAATAGTAACACCTGAGACCAGGACTGGAGACTAAGGGATTG
Source organism: Enhydra lutris kenyoni (assembly GCF_002288905.1). NCBI lineage: Eukaryota > Metazoa > Chordata > Mammalia > Carnivora > Mustelidae > Enhydra > Enhydra lutris. The sequence continues at coordinate 15,826,563 of NW_019154112.1, read as the reverse complement.
ATTATTGACTTAACAATTTAGGTATCAATGTGGCTTGTTTGTCCAAAGTGGGTTCTACTATAATATTCAAATCCCTAGTTAAAACTTCAAGACATTGGCTTGGCCCAAAAGAAGGCACTTCCCAGTGACCTCCCTCTGCCAGAAGTTTTCTTTTTGTTTTTGTTTGTTTGTTTGTTTTGTTTTTTGTTTTTTAAAATTTTATTTGTTTATTTGACAGAGAGAGAGAGATCGATCACAAGTAGGCAGAGAGGCAGGCAGAGAGAGAGGGGGAAGCAGTCTCCCCACTGAGAAGAGAGCCTGACGGGGGGCTCAATCCCAGGACCCTGACCATGACCTGAGCTGAAGGCAGAGGCTTAACCCACTGAGTCATCCAGGTGCCCCTCTGCCAGAAGTTTTAAGAAATTTGTTACTAAGAAGAAAGCAAAGTTTACCCTCTCAGTTATGTAGGACATATTTTTCAAAGCTTTGAATATTTAACTCATATTTCTTCCTAAGTAAAAAAGTACCCAATGGGGGTGCCTCTGTGGCTCAGTGGGTTAAAGCCTCTGCCTTCGGCTCAGGTCATGATCCCAGGGTCCTGGGATTAAGCCCCGCATCGGGCTCTCTGTTCCGCAGAGAGCCTGTTTCCTCCTCTCTCTGCCTGCCTCTCTGCCTATTTGTGATCTCTGTCTGTCCAATAAATAAATAAAATCCTTAAATAAATAAATAAATAAATAATTTTTTAAAAAGTACCCAATGTATTAAAAATTGAAAAAAAAATTTTAACCTTAAAAACAGCCTAGAATTTGTGATGGAGGCCACTAAATACCAAGCAGTATCTACACTAACAAATATTATTTGTTATGTAAATAGAAGCAGATATGGAAGCATATTCATTCTTCATTCTGTTCAGACAATAAAAGACTAAAAGACAAAGCATCTGAGATATATCTGGAAGTTACAATAGAATAGAAATACAATTTCTAAGAAGGTAGAAGAAGAGAAATGGTAAGCTGAGTAGTAGAAACAAAGTATGAGAAAGAGCTAATGAAAATGAAAATAAACTTTTTTTTAAATTATAACCAGTTATTATTTGAAAAGCATATAGGATGTCTGAACGAGTGACTGAAGATAAGACTGGAATATTAGGTAGGCTAGATTGTGAATGATGTTGGGGTTTCACACAAATAGTTAGGATAGTAGATAATATAAATTATATTAGAGTAACATAATCATATTGGGTTTTAGAAAAATTTTACAATTACAATGCAGTGAAATAGAGGAAAGGACAAGATTTCAAGAAGAGGTAAATGAAATGTCTTAATCAGTAATAGTATGTGCTATCCTCTGGATATTTGTGTCCCCCCAAAAATTCTTATGTTGAAATCCTAACACCCAAGATAATGGTACTAGGGAGTGGGGCGTCTGGAAGTCATGCTGGCAGAGGACTCATAAGCAGGATTAGTTCCATTATAAAAGAGACCTCAGAAAGATCCCTAGCCCCGTCCCTTCTACCATGTGAGGATAAAGGGAAAAGGTGTTGGCCAGGAACCAAAAAGCAGGCTTTTATAGACACCAGATCTGCCACGATCTTAGGAATTCTGGCTTCCAAAACTATGAAAAATAAATTCCTGTTGTTTATAAGCCACGCAGCCTATGGCATTTTGTTATAGGAGCCCGAACCGACTAAGACAGTGAGACTGAAGAAAACAAGGGAGAACTGTTATAAGTCCACAAACCTACAATTACCACCTCTTAGTCACTATGAGGAAGAAGTTGGAAAGTTAAGTGCCCAACATGTTGCTGAGGTGTGTGCCTAAGTGAATAGTGGTATCTCTTAATGAAGAAAAGAACTCAATTTCATGAGGGGTGTTACAGGAAGAGTTCAATATTTGCAAATTCAGAGGAGATGACCAGTAAGCAAATGGAAATACAACTGGTTGATCAAGAGAGAAATCAAAGCTAATGTTAGAGAACTAAGAGTCATTAGCAAATTCAAGAAAGTGGCAATTGCTAAACCCAAAAAAGTCATGAGTATATTAAATTGAGAAGAGACTCAAACATAAAACTCTGGGGAGTGTGGCATGGACTTTCACAGAAGAGGCAGAGGAAGCCAGAGTAAATCAAAGAGAAGGACCCCTCAGAGACATCATGGAAAAATAAAATAAAGTAGCTAGGGGCAAGAGTGCTGGAGGGGGTAAGGGATGGAGTCAGTTAAAACTGACTACAAACTAAAGTTATTATGTGTAAATTTGCATTTACTAGATTTTTCTTTTCTCATTTTAAACATATTTAAACATATAAACAATGAGAATTTTCATCCATCCTCTCTATTGCTATAATTCCATGTGTCTTTCTCAAAATCATGAAAAAATTATCTCCTTATTTTCTATTCTTATTTGCATTTAAGAGAAAATTAGTTATAAAATCAATGAAAATGCATAAAGGAAAAAACAAGACTCAAAATGTAATAAAAACTCCTATAGTTCATTTTTTTTTCTGGGATTGAAAATGAATATATATCACAAAGGCTGTTTCTTCATAATTTTTTATGTTCAAATGACACTTTCTAATCTTCTCTGGGGGCTCTACATGTAAGAGAAACATTATGTGTGGGTTAGCTCAGTCATTTTCAAGTATTTATCAGTCATGTATTGTTAATTGTAATACTGAATATAAGACCTAAGCCTAGAAGAAATTCTCAGTTAGGAGGGAATCACAACATTGGCAGAAATGATCTATTACTATGAGGGGTATAGATAAAGATCTGTAGTTTTCTTTAAAAAAATAGATTGCTCTGGGCTACAAGAAAACATATTTTATGTAACATTTAATTTTAAAGGCATCAAATTATTGTGTTAGTATGTTGAAATAAAGTAAGTGAATGAAATAAAGTGATTGTGCTGATAAGATCTGTAAGTTTTACAATAATTGATTCATGCTGATCCTGGGGCCACTGAGTAATTAGTAAATCATTCAGTAGTAACAGACCAAAAAAAAAAAAAAAAAAAAAAAAAAAGATTCTGTAATTGTGAATTTCTGTACCTTCATATAGTGTCAGATAAGATATTTATAACATTCCTGAAAAGTCAGACTTAAAAATAAAACATAAGCCCCAAAATGGTTGGAAATACAAATAAGATAGTGATCTGGAATTAAATTTTGTGATTTCAACGCCTTACTACAGGACATTAGGGCTTCTGAAATTGCATCTTGGCCTATTTCTTTGGGCACTTTCTGTAACAAAGATTGCTTTTTAATCTGTAAAATGGAAATAGTGTTGATATTTTCACAAGTTGTGAGAAATAAATCAGATAGTAATATGAAGGGTTTCATAAATGGCACAACACAAAGCATGCATAGGGACTTTTTTTTTCCCTTTAGTTGTGTTTATAACTTGATTTTCAGTAAACTGAACTAACCATAATTCTCAAAATATCCCAAACTTTTCACTCTATTTTAAAAGATAGAGTATGTGAAATGAAAAGACAATTATACTTGCTCTATCACTTAGGTTTTGCTCACACCATCCTTCTCCCCCTCACGACCCTTGCTCCACCTTCCTCCCCCATCTCAGTACCACCACCAATGACTACTGCTTTTCCAGTGCAGGAGAAGTATAGAGAGGATAGTAAAAGCCTCATTTAGTTTTATATCACTCAGCTATCAGTTTGAAATCCTGGACCAATTAAATATTGTATGCATTCATCTAAAAATGTTTATTTACTTAATTTCCGTTGCATGTCTGACACAATTATTGGCATTGGGGCTACAATGGTGATTGCACAGTAAGTTTCTACCCTGCCTAATGAAGTGTGTATGCTTGTGAGGATGACACAGAATCAAACCAAACCAAACAACCATACAAAACAAAACAAAACAAAACAACAACAACAACAAAAACACGAACATATACTTTTAGGCAGAGATAAATGCAAGGAGGTAAAAGAAAACCAACTACGATAATGGAGGGTGACTGGAGGGAGCCTCACAAATACTGTGGTCAAGGCTCACCTCTCTGGGGAGGTAATATGTGAATAGAGATCTGAATAAAGCTGAAGAAAGTCGCCATGAAAAGATGTAGGAAAAGTGTGCCCAGACAGAGGAAACAGCATATACAAAACACCTTGGGCAGGACAGAGATTGTTTGATTTAAGGAAAAGCAAAAAATGTTTGTATTTTTCAAGCACAAGCAGCTAAGAGGAATTGTAGGAGAGAAGGAGTAAGAGCACTGAAAAGAGCTCAAAGTATTTAGACATTGAAGATCTTAATATGGACTTGGATTGGGATATATGACAGGAGGAAATACTAAATGAATGGAGAGAGGCATGAAAGAAATGACAGCTGAAAAGGCAAACATAGTTAAATGTGCTATCAAAAAATAAATGTCTAAAACATGAAAGAGAACATAAATACAGGCATCAGATTGATTCTCAAGTTGTTTAAGTCCTTTAGAATTGACAAATCGCATTTGCATGCTTAATCTCCTGCTGTGTCTCATGATAGCTTCACAGACATAATGTTTTAGTCTGGATCCTTGTGGAACAGACTATTCGTTTGGTGTGATTACATGGGAACGTTCCTGTTGGAATTCTATTTGTCTCTTCTCCTTTAGGGGTTTTAAATAATGAGAGCACAGGGGAAAGACTGCATAGCGGTTAAGTTATCTTCCCACGTATGGATGTAGATATAGTATCTGGTATAACTGATTCTGTTTAATGATCCCATTTAATAATTTCACTTAAAAAATAAAATCTAGAGGATAATTTTCAAATATGATAAAGAGAGGTTGCAGTTACTAAGCACACTGGGGAATACAGTCTCCCATTGTGAAATCAATTGACGTGATCTCAAATGTGGGAACACTGGAAAGACAAGGCAGGTCTGCAAGTGTACAGCAAAGAGAAAATAAGTACCAGTGTGGGATAGAAGAAAAACACATTAAAGGTAACATGAATAAAAAGGTAATAGTGGATAAAAATTTAAATGTAACTCTGACAGTTGCAAAGATGGAAAATCACTTGTAGCATGATGAGTATATAGATTTTGTAAGGTGACTTTCTAGCATATTTCAACAGATTTTGAATTTATCAGGGGAAGTTTTAGGTATAAGCTTTTAAAATAAGTATTTTGCACTTCCGGGTAACAGTAGGATCTCCTTAAGAAGCCCTCGATGTTGTCTCTTCTCATCTTCTCATTTACTTATAAAAGCGCACACACACACACACACACACACACACACAACAAAGCACAAAAGATCACTGAAAACACCAGTGTTTAGTTAGAAATACAGAAACTACACTAAGTAATTCTAAGTGAAATTAAAACAGGGAAATTATTGGCACAGTTATCAGAGGGATCAAAGAACAAAAACAGAACCATGAGGTAACCAAAAATAATAACTTCAAGTGTAGCTACTCCTCCTAAGGACAGGGGAACTCAAGGAAAAGGTGAAGTTCACCAGAACCCTACAGCATAGAGAGGTCTCACAGAGTGAAAAGTCAGATCTCCTAGGAGAGGACTCATACAGCTGCGGGCTATACCTATGAGGACCTCTCCTATCTTAGGATTCTAATAAGAAGTGTTGGGTAAAGGAATCTGGAAAATGCAGTTTGAAGAGCCCCAAGAATATCATCACAGAGTAAAGGAAGCTGGTTTTATATCTGAGAAGTAACAGGCAAAAAACTGGCAAACAACCTATTGGCATAATCTAAGAGCAATTTTTTAAAAATATTTTATTCATTTATTTGAGAGCAGAGAGAAAGCAAGCCAGCACAAGCAAGGAGGAAGAGTGGAGGGAAAGGGAGAAGCAGGCTCCCCCCTGATGTGGGGCTCAATCTGAGGAGCCTGAGATCATGACCTGAGCCAAAGGTAGATGCTTAACTGACTAAGCCACCTGGATGCCCCTCTAAGAGAAATTTTTAATGAAACAAGATTGTTAGAAACCTTAGATTTCACTTCATGAATAAATATAACAACGAAACACTGTTTAAGTCCTATTTGTCCCATTGCTCTGAATTATAAGACATTTACAGGTAACCAAGGCACTGATTTTATAACTCTTACTTCACCAAAACATTCCTGCATTTAACCATATATTAGGTAGAGAGACAATAGTCTCTCTAGGAATCAGAGGGACAGGAAAACAGAACATGGCTTGCTATTAGAATTGTGTCCTGATGAACACAGATAGACATGAGTATCTATAGGAAAAGAAGAGACAAGATTAGGCCCAATAGCAACTTAAACTCAGGGCTATGATGTTTTCTGTGTATTCCAAGGCACAAAATCACAGACTCTAGAAGGAGACATATCCTACTTAGTATAGCAGAACTACACTAGTTCTTAGCTTTCCAGCAAACTACACACAGAACACTGAATGTTAGTTCATTCTCTAGTCTGTATGAAAACAGGTTCATTTATCATTCACTAGCAATTCAGAGTAGGTTAAAATGTCATCCACATGTGTAGTCTTTTCACCAGGTTAGGGCACAATGGATCCTGATTGCTAATTATAAGTGAGTTGTAAGTGAAACACCATTGTGTTCATGGAAAACACCACTGTGCTTATTACAAAGCAAAGAACAGGTAACCTAGTTATTGAAGACCCACAGAAAACTATATATACCAGATGAAGAATTTTAAAATCACCAAATATTTGGAATTAAAAAAATATAAAGAGAGAAAGCTTGGAGACAAAGTTACACTGTGATATCATCAAAATGTAGATGGTAACTGCATCAGGTAAATGGATAATTACTAGTACACAAGAATTCAGATTAAATGATGTATGATAAAATGATAACTGGGGGGCAGGGAAGAATATGGTAACCCAAGATAAGGAAAACAGGTGTTTTCCATGTAGAAATAAGAGCTGAAAGGGAAGAAATAATTGATAACTTTTTTTTTTTTTTAAAGAAAACAGAGGGAATCTAAGATCTATATGACCCAACCCAAAATTTTAATTACAGATAAAGAAGTATGAAAACCCTTTGGCTTACTGTTTTATATTCTATGAACTTTCTCATATGGTAGTCTCATTTGGTAGTTACTTAAATTTAAATTTTAATTAACTATAATAAAGTTAAAAATCTACTTTCTCAATCTAGGTACATTTCAGGTAATCAAGAACTACATATGGGTGGGAGGTACTGAATTGTACCATGCAGATATAGAGCCCTCGATCACTGCAGAAAGTTCTGTTGGCCAGTGCTGTTCTAGAAAATCACTCTAAGGAATAAGAAGAGATGTTCTGAATGATTTAAGCAAAAGGAATGTTATCTTAGTAATATACAAAGAGGAAATTTTTTAAAAATCCAGTAACATGGGGCGCCTGGGTGGCTCAGTGGGTTAAAGCCTCTGCCTTCGGCTCAGGTCGTGGTCCCAGGGTATTGGGATCGAGCCCCGCATCAGGCTCTCTGCTCCGTGGGGAGCCTGCTTCCTCCTCTCTCTCTCTGCCTGCCTCTCTGCCTGCTTGTGATCTCTCTCTGTCAAATAAATAAACAAAATCTTTAAAAAAAAAAAAAAAAAAAATCCAGTAACATTATACAGTTTTGTTTTTTAAGATTTTATTTATTTATTTGACAGATTGCAAGTAGACAGAGAGGCAGGCAGAGAGAGAGAGAAGCAGGCTCCCTGCTGGGCAGAGAGCCCGATGCGGGGCTACATCCTAGAACCCTGGGATCATGACCTGAGTGGAGGCAGAGGCTTTAACCCACTGAGCCACCCAGGCGCCCCAACATTATACAGTTTAAATGAATTATAACCATAAAATTATGAGCCATTTAAAGCCATTATTTGGAAGGAAATTCCATTATATTAGAAAACATTCCCACAATAATATGTGAAAAATATATATAATTAAATATTTGGCATGCTCCTAATTTGGGAAGGCAAAGATGGGCTTACATGTATTTTGAAATTGTATTAATATACAGTATCAATGTTAGTTATCTTTAAGTGGTTTTCCAGTATTTCTTTTCTTTTAAAAAAATGTTCTTATTTCTCCTGATACAAAAGTATTATTTATAATCATGTTATTTGTTAGAAATAAGTTCCTTTAAAACAAGATGGGCATAAATATGTATATAATGCAAATTAAGTGAATAGAAATTGTGAAATGATTTAAAACAGTATTTTGAAAGGGAGAGTGTATTGTCTATGGAACAGTGTGGACTGTCTCCCCACATGCACAAGTGCCCCTCTACAAAAGGCTTATAGCTCATTCAACCACAGTGGATGTCAGGGTTCTTTTGTAAGTATTTGCATTGGAATTTTGAGAAAAACATTCTCTTGCTTATAAAATAATTTGAAATCAGGTCTCTACAGCTAGTATTCCTTTGCCAGTGCAATAACCTAAGATAGTTTTACATGTAAAATATTGTAATTTTTCATATACATTTGGAAAATGCGTAACAAAATGAGTTCTTAAATTAGGAATAAAAGGCAAAGATGAAATATTTATATTCATCTTTTAGTTTTATATATATATATATATATATATATATATATGTTCCAGATTATACAGTAATTGATCTGTGAGGTTTACCTAAAATGAGTAAAATAAGTTTATAGAATGTGTGTATCTCTACACATGTCTATATGCCAAAAGTTCATATGGTCATTTCATTCAATGAATATAGTGGTACCACAGATGGCAATGTCTGTTTCGAAAAAAAGTGATGAATTCTAAAATGCTGGGAATCTGTATCATCACTTGTAATAATATATCAAACATTTAAATATGAAATTCTTTTATATTTTATAAAAATTATCTAGTATGAGAATATATAATTACTTTCATATATTTAAAATTATAAACTATTATATTATTAAGGAGAAAATTTTTAAAATATCAGTAAGTATTTACCACATCCTCTTCTACTTGCTTCATTTTTAGTGGTGTTCAAACCAGACCTTAAGCCAAGTGATGTAATGAGCGGTAGCAGTATCAGAGGAAGAAAGGTCCCTCAATTAGGATAGTCACTGAAGGCATTTCTGAAGAGGTGACAGTTCAGTTGATGAGTGAGCAAGAAAAGCCATGGAAAGAGTCATTTGAAAAACCTTGCAGGCCAGAAATAAAAGAATACAAACAATCTTCAAGACCAAGGGTGTAAAGGGCAGGCAGATAAATAAACTTGAGCTGGAAAGGTTAGCCAAGAGCAAAACGTATAGAGTTTCCTGGGCCTTGGGAGGAAGTCTAGATAGTATGCTAAGAATACCAAGGTCCCATCATTTCAATATCTACTAAGTATACTCTGACTGTAATGTGAAGACTGAAGAGTAGGGGAAAGAGTAGAAGTATGGAGATCAACTATGAGATATTTTTCATTTTCTCAGCTGAGAGATATTGATAACCTTGACAGAGGAGGTGACAGCTAAACTAGAGAAAAAATGAATAGGACTATAAATTTTAAAACAGAATCAACTGGGGTTGTTGTGGTATTTTATGTGGGATCAGTACAAAGATGGCATCAAGTCTTTTTTTTTAAAGATTTTATTTACTTATTTGACATGGAGAGAGAGATCACAGGTAGGCAGAGAGGCAGGTAGAGAGACAGAGAGAGAGAGAGAGAGGAGGAAACAGGCTCCCTGCTGAGCAGAGAGCCTGATGTGGGGCTCGATCCCAGGACCCTGAGATCATGACCTGAGCTGAAGGCAGAGGCTTTAATCCACTGAGCCACCCAGGCCCCCCGGCATCAAGCCTTTTTTACTTTTTTTTTTTTCCTTTAGTTTTTGGGTAAATCAATATAAACTTACTAAGAGAAGGAAGGTGAGCTCAAAAAAAAAAAAAACATGAAAGATAGTTGTGGAACATCAAGTGCTTAATTTTTGGAAGATTGTGTTTAATTCATCTGTTAAATATATGATGATAGAATTATCAAAAGAGATGAATGAGACTGACCCTTAAAGAAATCAATGACAGGGGCGCCTGGGTGGCTCAGTGGGTTAAAGCCTCTGCCTTCGGCTCAGGTCATGATCCCGGGGTCCTGGGATCGAGCCCCGCATCGGGCTCTCTGCTCGGCGGGGAGCTTACTTCCTCCTCTCTCTCTCTCTGCCTGCCTCTCTGCCTACTTGTGATCTCTATCTGTCAAATAAAATAAAATCTTAAAAAAAAAAAAAAGAAATCAATGACAGAAAACTTAATTTTTAATTACTGACATATAGATAATGTAAGACATATTTAATGGTCACAATTCTCTTCCCCTTCCCTGATTTGGTGATATTTCATGGAGGTAAGTGTACAATTTTGAAATGTATCATTTGGAGTTTGGGCATATGACTTGCTTTAGCCAAACAGAACATTTCTGGAAATGGCAATGTACCATCTCCAAGCTTAAGGTCTTAAGAGGTATCAAGTATTTTCATTTATCCTTTGTATGTTTCTACCATCTGTCATGAAAAGAGCATGCCCTGGGTATCTGTTGGTTCTGAAATCAGAGACACATGGAATAATTCTGAACAATCCTCAGGCTGATGCATAACTGTCCCAGGCACTCTAGAGATCTAAGAGCAAGACAAATACATGGTTATAGTTCTAAGCTGTAGAGCTTCAAAGGGTTGTTGTTGTACAGAAATATCTTCCCAGAAATATCACTGAAAGGCATATAAAACAATAATTCAAAATAAGGTTACCTGGGTTAGAATATAGAAGAAAAAGAGAAGAAGAATTAAGTCTAGGGCAACCCTTTCTGACGCCTGGTAAAAGGGAAGGAACTAGCAGAAAATTTATTAGAAACATCAGGTATGTGAAAGTAAGATAAAGTAAGGCACTATTGATAGAAATCAAGATAACTCCTTTCAAAAAAGTAAAATAGAACCATTGTGCAGAATGCCAATGAGCAGTAGAGAGAGATGAGGACAGAGAAGTATTTATCCCTTAATTATGATCTCAGTGAATCCTAATTTACATAGGAGCTAGATCTTCCAAATTTGCACAAATTGAAGCATATAAAAATATACTAAGGGACTCACAATCTTCAAGTAGATTTGTATGACATTTAAATCGAGAAAAAATAAAGCTTCTCGATATATATGTGTGTGCATACACACACACACACACACACACACACATTTAGTAAGAATACATTACTATAGGAAATACGACTTCACGAGAATCTATCAGACTTAAAGTCCAAAAGAAAATGGGATAAAGATTGTTGATTGGTGAAGTCATGAAGAATATTCCACAGCTTAAGCTATATTTGTGAGCAGAATAAAGTAGAGGATTTGCAAGTCTGCTTGGCAGAGTGTTGGGGTATTAACAGCTGAAAGAAAATTAATGACTTTACTTTCTTCTACTGAGTTTAGAGAAATGCTTTTTTTTAAAAAACTAAGAAATCTAGCTTTTACTAGATATCCAAAAATCTTCCATGAGATTCCCAGTGCATTACGGAATGACAGTGCATTTATTTAAAAAGTATCCCACTAATCCAGGAGTAGAACTAGTGACAAAACATTAATTCTTCATTTACTCAGCACATTTTTATCACATACCTAGCAATGTACAAGGCACTATGCTAGGTAGCAGAGATAAAATTGTGAATGTAAATAAGCACAATACTTGGCATCAATTAATCAAGGTAAAATAAGAACAAAATTAAAAGTATAACTGTGCAAGTATTACAAAGATGGATGATAGTGTTAGGAAATATAATATGACCCAGAAATTCCACTCCTATGTAAATACCCATAAGAATTAATAACAGTGTTATCAATTGAACAGTATTCAAAAAACAAACAAAACAAAGTGAAATCTCCCGTACAAATTTCAGCAAAACTATTCACAGTAGTCAAAAGATAGAGACAGAGTAGTCTAAATGTTCATCAGTTCTTAAATGGATAAACAAAATTGGTACCATTGGTGGTATATCAAAGAACAGCTATTATTCAGCCGTAAAATAAAGGAAATACTGACACATGCTACAGTGTAGATGAATCCTGACAACTTTATGCTCAATGAAAGAAGCAAAACACAAAACACTAAACTTTGTAGAAAATGTTCTAGAGTCTAGGACATGACCAAAATAGGCAAATTTGTATACAGAAAGCAGTTTAATGGTTAACTTCATTTGGATAATGAAATTATCTGGATATAGAGAGTGGTGATGGTTACACAGCATTATGATTTTACTAAATGCAAAGAATTATACACTTCAATTTTTTTAAATGGTGAGTATATTTTACCACAACACACACACACACACACACACACACGCACCAGTGTAGATTCAGAAACCCCAATTTCTGTGTTCAAATCTTGGCTTTGCCATTAATTAGCTGTGTGATCTTAGACAAGTAATTATGTTCCTATTTGCCTCATCTATAAAATGAAAGTAATTTAGTACTTACCTCAGATACTTATTATAAGAATAGAGTATTACAGGCAAAGGCACCTTAAACAAATGTCAACACATAGTAATCATCCAAGAAAAGTTTAGATACTACTGTAAATACTTTGGTATATTCCCAAGAAGAATAACAAATGTTTGAAAATCAATGCGGGAAGTGAGAGAACAGCAGATTCTAAAGCACTAACATGGATGTATGAAAGAACTCCATGAAGAGAATGAAAAAGTAACTTGCAGAATGGGATAAAAAATTGTAAATCATACATTTGATAAGGGCTGATTATTTAGAATATACTAAAAAAGTCAAAATCTCTCACAACTTATAACAACACTAGTTCATTGACCCAAGAGTATTATTCAAGAAGGAAAAAAGTATGTAAAATGTTTCAAGAAGAAAACAGTGTTTTTTGTTTATTTTTCAGCTTCACTGATTTATAATTGACAAATACAAATTGTGTATATTTAAAGGGTACAACACTTAATGCTTTGATTTATGTATACATTGTTAAATGATCATAATTAAATTAGTTAGCATATCCATTATCTCATTTAGTTAGCATCTTATTTTCTTTTCCTTTTATTTTGTAATGAAGACACTTAAGACCTGCTCTCTTAGAAAATTTCAAGTATACAAATCAATACAGTATTGTTAATTATAGTTACCAAACTGTATATTCGATTTCCAGAACTCCTATATCTGGCTGATTTAACACAGAATAATGAAAAAAAAAAGGTGCTTTATTAGATCATATATCTTGTAATATGAAGGTTGAAAAATATCCATTTTATTTGGTAAGATACAGACCGTCTTGAGTGCAGTGATGGAGGAGGAAGTCCTAATTAAGTGGTTTAATGAGTAAGAGATAGGCAAAGAAAGGAGACAGAGATTTAGACAGTCATTTAAATATGTTTTTCTATTAATGAGAAGATTTATAGGGAGATACTATGTGTATATGGAGATAGGCAAAGTGTGTTGCTTTTTGTTTGCTCGTGTTATATAATGGTGGTAATTTGAGCATGATTAAAAGCTGTTAGAAAGGACCAAACTGTTAGTGAAAGGTCAATTATATAAAAGAGAAGATGCATTATCAATAAATTTTAAAAGAGAGTTGCAGAGAAAGAGAAATAGGATCTCACTATTTGGGAAGCTTAGTCAGATGACAAGAAAGAAGGCCCTCTAATTCTAACAGAAGGAAGAGAGTGCAGGTGAGGGTAGATGTAGGCATTCTATGGTTTGGCTGCAAAAAAAGGAAGAAATTGATGGATAGTTATTTTCTTTTTTTTCTAAGAGTGGGCTTAGGTGGCAAGCAGCAGAATTTAGAGGGTGAAGAAAAGTGAAAAAATATATATATGTATAAAATATATATATAAGTATATATATAATAAAACTTTAATATATAAATATAAATAAATATATATTTATATATTTATTTATATTTATATACATATATTTATATTACACATTTATAATATAAATTATATATAATATATAAAATAAAAGTTTATAAAATAAACTAAGTGACAAGAATTAAACTAAGAAGTTAGTATGATATAGCTTAGTTTCTTGGATACATTTTAGATTTGGACTCATGGATTTATTGCAAGCTAATTTACTTTATTCTGAAATTATAGAGTTTTATGTACTGCCCAACTGAAGGTGCAGAAAAAGTGGACAGGATTTTGAGAGAGATCTGTGACACATACATAAATTGTCAAGGAGTCTTAAAGGAATGTTCTTAAAATGATCAACCATATAATCTAAGGCATAAGGAGAGATGAGAATAAAGGGAAGGTTGATGGATTGGTAGGGAGTACAGAAGTCAATGAACTATGAAAAGAGAATATTTGTACAATAGCCACTTGAGTAATAAAGGGTAGAATGCATCACAGGCTACTTGCACTTTAAACATCTGCTCTTCTCGTAACAGAATAGAAGCAATCTAAAGATAAATTAAGTGATCAAGTTCTTAACAGAATGAGTCACAGTTATTGCCTTTGCTTTACTCTCATGTAATTTTCTCCTAGATTAATTACATTGTGTTCCTTTATTTTTCCCATAACTGGACAGATTTTAAATACAAAATAGGAAAAAATACAAATAATTGGTGAATAATAGAGCATTGAGTCATCTCCATGGATTTAGCAACCATGTAATAAGATAAATGCATTAACGCAATTAGTTATGTTTTCCTCCCAAAAGTTATTTCAATAGAGTATCCTAGGTTTTAATACTTCTTTTTAAATTTAATATTAGTTACTAATCCTCATCTCTTAAAAACATTTTAAGATAACAATATAAACTATTTTGGTTAAATGTAACTACCAACAATGCAAAATTTATTTTCATGTGTCTATTTATTGGAGCCCCCTACATCTGAACAAAGAGGATACCTCACATGTGGAGGACATTTTACACACTCCAGTGACACCATGCTGACACGTAATTATGTTCTTTTGAGTCATATTTTTTTAGAGGGCTGTAATTTGACTATCCATCATTTGTATAAGAGGAAATTTAAAATTTTCCAGTAGTGCTATGTGTATCTAAGCTATCATTGAATCTGAAAAATATATTTTATTATTATTATATTATTATTATTATACAGATGACAAGTGGAAAAATTCCACTTCAAATTGTGTATGTGTATATATATAATTATATATTATAAATATATATTATTTATTTGTAAATACGTATTTATACATAATATATGTATTATACATAAGTTTATTTTACATAATATATTTATATACAAACATATAAATATATATTTAATACATATTATTTAATACATACACACCCATACCTATATGCAAAGATGTCAAATGTTTTAAATATTCGGAAGATAATGAGGAAGTGACTCCTAAAACTAAACATGGCAAAATTAAGAAAACAAAGAAAAACAGCTTATTTAATGAAGTCTAATGGTTAAAAGAGTTAAGTTCTAAAATTGCCCTATGTAAGTCCCCTCTCTGTCCTATTCAAAGAGAGAATCATAGGGTGACTCCTTACCAGTTTGCTAAATAATATTTTCATATATTGGCAGAGAAAATTATCATGTAGGCTCAAAACCAATGAAGTCTATGAGTATCATAGATTCCAATTTTTTTTTTCTACTTTGACCATCAATATCCATACAAAAAGGATGAGTGGCAAAGAATGAATTTGCTCTTAAGCTGTGAGAAAATTCTATATACAGGCTCGTTTTTCTTAAGTGTTGCTTCATAATTAGATTTAACAATAAAATATTAGTTAATACCTTCTTAGTGAAAAGAGACTACCTCCTTTGAAGGACTACAGTAATAATATATTTATGATTCCTTAAAATCCTTAGCTACCAAGGAATCTGTCGCTACCCATTTGACTTAAAGATAAAAGACATTCTCAAGAGAAGTCAGAAAATGAAAGTGGTAGTATGAACATTTCCAAAGCACTGTGCATAAAAGAATAGAAACGTTTCCTCTGAGAGTAAACCGGAAAACCCAAGTCAGCACCCTCTAAGGAGCAATGAAAGAGGTAATCTCTGAGCTAATGGTCTCCAGTTGAATGTGAATCAAAAGTACAAAATCTCTTTTGAACAATGTTTGCAGCCTCCAAGCTACAAGCACAGGCCAGCAGTAAAAGGGTAAAAATCAAACTAGCTAAGGGGATTTAAGCAGAACCTTTCACAAGTAAATGGCTCATACCTCACCACCACTCCCTACTCCAAGGGCATTATCTCTAAGTAGCTTGGTTGAAAGATAAAAACAAGGAAAAGAAATAATATAAGGAGAGAAATTATTGCAGAAAACATACACTTCACAGTTAATAGATAAGTTACTGTTTGCTGGGGTGGAGAGAATCGACTCAGCTACCTACTTACTCTGCCACTGCAGAATCCCAGCTGTTCTGTTTTTTGTTTTTAATTTCAAATATCAATCATTCATTCCTGTCCTCAGCTTCATTTTCCATTATCTTCCCTCTTGCTATATTTGCTCCAGACACACTAGACCTTTCTATTTTTATAAACTTATTTTCAGCTTCTTCTTTCTTCCTGGTTTTCCACGTGCTCTTCCCCTGACTGGAATGATTTTTGTCCACTCTCTGAGCTTCACCTTTTTCACTTGTAGCCTCATCCTTCAGATCTCCACTTAACAACATTTTCCAGTGTGGGCTTGGTAAATCACTACCCTTACAGACTGTGCTTCACATTCGCAACTTTTTTTTTTTTTAATGGCAGCCTTAATTCTTTATTTGTGTTAGTATATTTATTTCTGTCCTCTGAGAAGACTGATAGCACCTTTAAGGTAAGAACCATTTTTTTCTTCCTTCTTCCCGACTATATTCCACAATCCTAGTCTTTATTAATTGCCAGAATCTAGTAGGTACATAATAAATACATGGATACCTGAATTTATGTGAGTCACCTTAACAAAAAAAACAATTATATATAATGAGATCAACAATTGTCTCCCATTCTCTGTCCAAGTATTGTTATTAAAATAATTGAAATGATGGGGCACCCAGGTGACTCAGTTGGTTAAGCATCTGCCTTTGGCTCAGGTCATGATCCCAGGATCCTGGAATAGAGCCCCACATGGGGCTTGTTGCTCAGTGGGGAGCCTGCCTCTTCCTCTCCCTCTGCTGCACCCCGTGCTTGTGCTCTCTCCCTCTCTCAAATAAATAAATAAAATCTTTTTTTTAAATAAATAAAAATAAAAATAAAAGGATTGAACTGAAAGATCTTACCATAAAAGTCATGACTCTATGGGCATATAACAGAGAATCCCTCCCCTGGAATAGAGGTGGAAAGTAGGCCTCTATTCTCTAGCTTAAACTTCCTGAATATGTGGACAATTTCTGGAGATTATCAGAATTACTAACACTGGCCTAAAAGCTTCAATCATTTTGAGAATTGGAATCATCCCTACTGGTATTTAAGGTTGGATGATAGTCTTTAGGTGGCCCTAAATTATAGGTGAGACTGGCCAGGTCAGAAGTGGTCTTCTCAGAGTCTCTCACTGATTTGCTAAACAGGTTTACCTCTTGGGGCACCTGGGTGACTTAGTTGTTAAGGTTTACCTCAGGTCTGTCCATTAATTTCACAATTAAATGATCCTGCACTTAAAGAACTATTTTTAGGATCCTGTTTACTGCAGTATATCAGAGCATTACTGTATTTATTGAATTAACTTTAGATATCTCTTCAAATCTTAGGACATCTTGAGTTATGATAAACTTTTATTCATAATGATGAATTTCACCTAGCATATCTATTTCAGCCGAACATTGCTCCTTCTTTTGTAATTTTTAAAATTAAGATTTTTAAGAAACAATGAAATATCAAATAAAAATAATTTGTTGCCTTTTTCTACAACCATTATATAAATTCATTTAAAAACACTGTTTTTTAATGTCATTAGTTTCTACATATGAGAAGGGATATAACCTTTGGAGCTCCACGTTCAAAAGTGCCGCCATTTTTACAGTATTAAAAGAGATTTTTCCAATTTAAGTCAGATTAATTTATGAAATTAATAAACCACAATTTATTTGGTCAGTAGGAGTAGGTATACACAAAATGTTGACATAATTTGGAGATGACTGCATCTAGTATTTTGGCATGAAAGAAGCAGCAGCCCATAATTTGGACTTCAATGAGATAAAGAAGACATATGATAGCTGTTGACATCTGCTATGTTTTAAAACCTATGTAGGGGGGCGCCTGGGTGGTTCAGTGGGTTAAGCCTCTGCCTTCAGCTCAGGTCATGATCTCAGGGTCCTGGGATCGAGCCCCGCATCGGGCTCTCTGCTTCCTCCTCTCTCTCTGCCTGCCTCTCTGCCTGCTTGTGATCTCTCTCTCTCTGTCAAATAAATAAATAAAATCTTTAAAAAAAAAAAAAAACCTATGTAGGTAGGAAATTGAAAGTGGAATATGCAGAAATTAATGCAACTAACAGGAAAGAATAGAGTCACAGAGGAATCAGCAGCGTGGTATATTAAAATAACTAAAAGTAGTTCAGGATGGCTAGAGCAAACAGTAAGGGTGGGTGAAAGATATTTTAAGGTGCTTGAAACCCCATCTTTTTAGCACTCAAACTGTCATGGTAACCAAGATATATCAGCTAGCATTTCAAAGAAATATGCAGAATCTGAGTTTGAGCCAGACCTTCTGCCTTAAAGTACTGGTGGAGAATTTTGTCATGGTTATTACAGAGGATGTCAAGATTTCATTCTTGAACATGGAAAATAGTATAACTGATTTACATTGTTCAAGATTCTCTTAAATATTCAGAGAGGTTGTCATCTACAGCCGTACTGTGACTGAGCCACAGTTAATCTGCTGGAAGTAAATTGAAATAAATGGAATATATATGACACTCTGAAGAGTGGAATGCATAAATGTGCAATGAAAATATGTGGTTAAACTGCATAATAAGACATCATAAGGGAAGAAATCATAAGAAAAGTAGTTAGTATGAAGATCTGACAATTTCTCTAGTATAATTAGTTCATTTATTACATTTCTCTTTGTATAATTAATAATGCTAAGGGGTACAAGCTGACAGAAATAATAAGAAATTGAACTATGAGTTAGGAGATGTGGGTTCCAATAACAGTTCTTTCAAAACAATGTTGTCATTTCAGACAAGTCCCTAATATCTTGAGTTTAGCATTAATATTATAAAAACTTTTTGAATCATACATTTAAAAATGTATGATTCTAAGTAGTTTACATTATTAATTTAGCAAAAATCTACTTGTTGATATTTGAAATATATGTATACTTCTTAAGTGAATAAAGCAAGATATATAACAGTATTTTATAATAATTACCTATTATCATTATTATTAACTTGTTAGTTTAGACCGTATCAACATATCTTTAATATGATTAATAACTTCTTAAAGAGACAAATTTTTAAAGACCCCAATTATTGATTTAAATATTCATAATGTTACCAAAATTTCTATGATGTCATTTAAAATGTACAAAAATAAAATTAGGCATATATTTCTCGGGCTTACATACGTAATTCAACTATAAACTAAAATAAAATTACAAACTAAATATAAATCTAATAAAATGAAAATTACAGTAATAGTATTACTTTAACAGATGACAGTTTGTGGTTACCAAATATATACTTACAAGACCCGTGTAGGTATTCACCAATGGTATGGGTTCTTTAAATTTTAACAGGTTGAAATCTTATATAGTATAAATACATCTCAATGCTTTCACTACTTTTCTCAAAGCAAATTATGAAAACTTTCTTCGATAGAACAAGCAGGGACACTTTTGCTCTTCCTGTGACATAAATTAAACATTTATAGGTTAAATCTCCCTTTTTTTTTTTTTATTTGAGAGAGAGAGCAAGAGAGAGAATGAGCCGGAAGGGGAGAAGGGAGGAAAGGGAGAGGGAGAAGCAGACTCTTGCCAAGCAGGGAGTCCCATGCAGGGCTCAATCCTAGGACCCTGGGATCATGACCTGAGTGGGGCTTGGTCCCAGGACCCCAGGACCATGACCAGAGCTGAAGACACTTCAACTGATTAAATCACCCAGGCACCTCAGATTAAATCTCCCTTTGTGTTTTCTCATAGTCAATACAATTAACATAGTTTTTCTGCTAAAGCGAATAATCAGAAACAAATTCTAATGAATATACTGAAACTGAGTAAACTGGGGGTAAGATGGGATGCCCTGAAGATTCAGTTGTGTTTATTCTCCTTTCCTCTCCTAATTTATCTTTCTCACCTAAACACAAACACATTTTCATATTTATATTAGATATAAAATAAAAACCTAAAATATAAAGAAGGTAATATAGAACTAGTTAACCCTGAAATATATAGGTTCCCAAGAGTCTGCAGATTCCTTTTTGAGGAAAAAAAACCTGGACTTTTGTAATAACTAGTTTTATACTTTGCTCACTGCACCACTACTTGCAGCTACTCAAATATAACTAAAGTATATAAAACTCTGGTCTCTAATAAAGTCTCTCATCAAAGACACTTTCAGGACTAGTTGAAACTCCAATGTGTAAGCACTGTGAAGAAGTATCACTAAATTTTATAATGTTCTTTTGAAGACAAAACAGTACAGGTTTATATAATTATAATTGAATGCAGTTTTCTAGTAGACATTTCATGTTGGTCTCAGGCAACTAAAAGGAGTGGCTTTTGTGACAATCAACAAAAAGGGGAATTGAGAAACTTCAGTAGGAAAAAAATTTAAAGAGAAATATGGTAGTGCTATATACTACATTTGTGTTGATTGTGTGATCTTGGTTAAATGACTTATAGCCCCTTGTAAACGTGTCCTCACCTGGGGCCCCGGGCTCTCGGCTCCTCCGGCCGGAAACCGGGAGGACGCCATCTTCATTCCCGCCCTCCGGAACTCTACGGAAAGCGCTCAGGGAACAAAAGCTCCTGAAAGCAAACCCGAGCAGATTACTCAGCCAGGCCCCTGGTAAGGGCGGTGCAACTCCGCCCGGGGCAAAGACACTTGAGAATCACTACAACAGGCCCCTCCCCCAGAAGATCGACAAGAAGCCCAGCCAGGACCAAGTTCACCTACCAAGGAGTGCAGTTTCAATACCAAGGAGAGCAGCGGAATTCCAAAGGAGGAAAAAGCAAAGCACGGACCTCATGGCTTTCTCCCCATGATTCTTTAGCCTTGCAGTTAATTTAATTTTTTTTCTCTTTCAATTTATTTTTCTTCTTCTGCTAAATTTTTTTAACTTTTACCCTTTCCTTTTTTAACGTTTTTTAACTAGTTTATCTAATATATATATTCTTTTTTTCCTTTTTATTTTTTTTCTTTATTGGTTTTCTTTTTTTAATTGTTTTTTTCTTTCTTTTTTTTTTTTTTTCTTCTTTCCGAACCTCTTTTTATCCCCTTTCTCCCCCCTCACGATTTGGGATCTCTTCTGATTTGGCTAAAGCATATTTTCCTAGGGTTGTTGCCACCCTTTTAGTATTTTACTTGCTCCTTCATCTACTCTTATCTGGACAAAATGACAAGGCGGAAAAATTCACCACAAAAAAAAGAACAAGAGGCAGTACCAAAGGCTAGGGACCTAATCAATACAGACATTGGTAATATGTCAGACCTAGAGTTCAGAATGACGATTCTCAAGGTTCTAGCTGGGCTCGAAAAAGGCATGGAAGATATTAAAGCAACCCTCTCGGGAGATATAAAAGCCCTTTCTGGAGAAATAAAAGAACTAAAATCTAACCAAGTTGAAATCAAAAAAGCTATTAATGAGGTGCAATCAAAAATGGAGGCTCTCACTGCTAGGATAAATGAGGCAGAAGAAGAATTAGCAATATAGAAGACCAAATGACAGAGAACAAAGAAGCTGAGCAAAAGAGAGACAAACAGCTACTGGACGACGAGGGGAGAATTTGAGAGATAAGTGACACCATAAGATGAAACAACATTAGAATAATTGGGATTCCGGAAGAAGAGGAAACAGAGAGGGGAGCAGAAGGTATATTGGAGAGAATTATTGGAGAGAATTTCCCCAATATGGCAAAGGGAACAAGCATCAAAATCCAGGAGGTGCAGAGAACCCCCCTCAAAATCAATAAGAATAGGTCCACACCCTGTCACCTAATAGTAAAATTTACAAGTCTTAGTGACAAAGAGAAGATCCTGAAAGCAGACCGGGAAAAGAAGTCTGTAACATACAATGGTAAAAATATTAGATTGGCAGCAGACTTATCCACAGAGACCTGGCAGGCCAGAAAGAGCTGGAATGATATATTCAGAGTACTAAACGAGAAAAACATGCAGCCAAGAATACTATATCCGGCTAGGCTATCATTGAAAATAGAAGGAGAGATAAAAAGCTTCCAGGACAAACAAAAACTGAAAGAATTTGCAAATACCAAACCAGCTCTACAGGAAATATTGAAAGGGGTCCTCTAAGCAAAGAGAGACCCTAAAAGTAGTAGATCAGAAAGAAACAGAGACAATATACAATAACAGTCACCTTACAGGCAATACAATGGTACTAAATTCATATCTCTCAATATTTACCCTGAATGTTAATGGGCTAAATGCCCCAATCAAAAGACACAGGGTATCAGAATGGATAAAAAAACAAAACCCATCTATATGTTGCCTACAAGAAACTCATCTTAAACCTGAAGACACCTCCAGATTTAAAGTGAGGGGGTGGAAAAGAATTTACCATGCTAATGGACATCAGAAGAAAGCAGGAGTGGCAATCCTTATATCAGATCAATTAGATTTTAAGCCAAAGACTATAATAAGAGATGAGGAAGGACACTATATCATACTCAAAGGAGCTGTCCAACAAGAAGATCTAACAATTTTAGATATCTATGCCCCTAACATGGGAGCAGCCAACTATATAAACCAATTAATAACACAATCAAAGAAACACATCGACAATAATACAATAATAGTAGGGGACTTTAACACTCCCCTCACTGAAATGGACAGATCATCCAAGCAAAAGATCAACAAGGAAATCAAGGCCTTAAATGACACACTGGAGCAGATGGACATCACAGATATATTCAGAACATTTCATCCCAAAGCAACAGAATACACATTCTTCTCTAGTGCACATGGAACATTCTCCAGAATAGATCACATTCTCGGTCCTAAATCAGGTCTCAACTGGTATCAAAAGATTGGAATCATTCCCTGCATATTTTCAGACCACAATGCTCTGAAGCTAGAACTCAATCACAAGAGGAGATTTGGAAAGAACCCAAATACATGGAGACTAAACAGCATCCTTCTAAAGAATGAATGGGTCAACCAGGAAATTAAAGAAGAGTTGAAAAAATTCATCAAAACAAATGATAATGAAAACACAACGGTTCAAAATCTGTGGGACACAACAAAGGCAGTCCTGAGAGGAAAATATATAGCTGTACAAGCCTTTCTCAAGAAACAAGAAAGGTCTCAGGTACACAACCTAACCCTACACCTAAAAGAGCTAGAGAAAGAACAAGAAAGAAACCCTAAACCCAGCAGGAGAAGAGAAATCATAAAGATCAGAGCAGAAATCAATGAAATAGAAACCAAAAAAACAATAGAACAAATCAATGAAACTAGGAGCTGGTTCTTTGAAAGAATTAATAAGATCGATAAACCCTTGGCCAGACTTATTAAAAAGAAAAGAGAAAGGACCCAAATAAATAAAATCATGAATGAAAGAGGAGAGATCACAACTAACACCAAAGAAATACAGACAATTATAAGAACATACTATGAGCAACTCTACGCCAACAAATTTGACAATCTGGAAGAAATGGATGCATTCCTAGAGACATATAAACTACCACAACTGAACCAGGAAGAAATAGAAAGCCTCAACAGACCCCTAACCAGTAAGGAGATTGAAACAGTCATCAAAAATCTCCAAACAAACAAAAGCCCAGGGCCAGATGGCTTCCCGGGGGAATTCTACCAAACATTTAAAGAAGAACTAATTCCTATTCTCCTGAAACTGCTC
This sequence comes from Enhydra lutris kenyoni, assembly GCF_002288905.1. Taxonomy (NCBI): domain Eukaryota; kingdom Metazoa; phylum Chordata; class Mammalia; order Carnivora; family Mustelidae; genus Enhydra; species Enhydra lutris. The sequence goes on along the minus strand of NW_019154112.1, from coordinate 15,802,752 downwards.
CAAAAAATAGAAATGGAAGGAAAACTTCCAAACTCATTTTAGGAGGCCAGCATCACCTTGATCCCAAAACCAGACAAGGATCCCATCAAAAAAGAGAACTACAGACCAATATCCTTGATGAACACAGATGGAAAAATTCTCGCCAAAATACTAGCCAATAGGATTCAACAGTACATTAAAAGGATTATTCACCACGACCAAGTGGGATTTATTCCAGGGCTGCAAGGTTGGTTCAACATCCGCAAATCAATCAATGTGATACAACACATTAATAAAAGAAAGAACAAGAACCATATGATACTCTCAATAGATGCTGAAAAAGCATTTGACAAAGTACAGCATCCCTTCCTGATCAAAACTCTTCAAAGTGTAGGGATAGACAGCACATACCTCAATATTATCAAAGCCATCTATGACAAACCCACCGCAAATATCATTCTCAATGGAGAAAAACTGAAAGCTTTTCTGCTAAGGTCAGGAACACGGCAGGGATGTCCGTTATCACCACTGCTATTCAGCATAGTACTAGAAGTCCTAGCCTCAGCAATCAGACAACAAAAGGAAATTAAAGACATCCAAATTGGCAAAGAAGAAGTCAAACTATCACTCTTCGCAGATGATATGATACTATATGTGGAAAACCCAAAAGACTCCACTCCAAAACTGCTAGAACTTGTACAGGAATTCAGTAAAGTGTCAGGATATAAAATCAATGCCCAGAAATCAGTTGCATTTCTCTACACCAACAACAAGACAGAAGAAAGAGAAATTAAGGAGTCCATCCCATTTACAATTGCACCTAAAACTATAAGATACCTAGGAATAAATCTAACCAAAGAGACTAAGAATCTATACTCAGAAAACTATAAAGTACTCATGAAAGAAATTGAGGAAGACACAAAGAAATGGAAAACTGTTCCATGCTCCTGGATTGGAAGAATAAATATTGTGAAAATGTCTATGCTACCCAAAGCAATCTACACATTTAATGCAGTTCCTATCAAAGTACCATCCATTTTTTTCAAAGAAATTGAACAAATAATCCTAAAATTTATATGGAACCAGAAAAGACCTCGAATAGCCAAAGGAATATTGAAAAAGAAAGCCAAAGTTGGTGGCATCACAATTCCGGACTTCAAGCTCTATTACAAAGCTGTCATCATCATGACAGCATGGTACTGGCACAAAAACAGACACATAGATGAATGGAACAGAATAGAGAGCCCAGAAATAGACCCTTAACTCTATGGTCAACTAATCTTCGACAAAGCAGGAAAGAATATCCAATGGAAAAAAGACAGCCTCTTCAACAAATGGTGTTGGGAAAATTGGACAGCCACATGCAGAAAAATGAAATTGGATCATTTCCTTACACCGCACATGAAAATAGACTCAAAATGGATGAAGGACCTCAATGTGAGAAAGAAATCCATCAAAATCCTTGAGGAGAACACAGGCAGCAACCTCTTCGTCCTCAGCCGCAGCAACATCTTCCTAGGAACATCGCCAAAGGCAAGGGAAGCAAGTGCAAAAATGAACTATTGGGATTTTATCAAGATCAAAAGCTTTTGCACAGCAAAGGAAACAGTTAACAAAACCAAAAGACAACTGACAGAATGGGAGAAGATATCTGCAAATGACATATCAGATAAAGGGTTAGTGTCCAAAATCTATAAAGAACTTAGCAAACTCAACATCCAAAGAACAAATAATCCAATCAAGAAATGGGCAGAGGACATGAACAGACATTTCTGCAAAGAAGACATCCAGATGGCCAACAGACACATGAAAAAGTGCTCCACATCACTCAGCATCAGGGAAATACAAATCAAAACCACAATGAGATATCACCTCACACCAGTCAGAATGGCTGAAATTAACAAGTCAGGAAATGACAGATGCTGGCGAGGATGCGGAGAAAGGGGAACCCTCCTACACTGTTGGTGGGAATGCAAGCTGGTGCAACCACTCTGGAAAACAGCATGGAGGTTCCTCAAAATGTTGAAAATAGAACTACCCTATGACCCAGCAATTGCACCTCTGGGTATTTACCCTAAAGATACAAACGTAGTGATCCGAAGGGGCACGTGCACCCGAATGTTTATAGCAGCAATGTCTACAATAGCCAAACTATGGAAAGAACCTAGATGTCCATCAACAGACGAATGGATAAAGAAGATGTTGTATATATACACAATGGAATACTATGCAGCCATCCAAAGAAATGAAATCTTGCCATTTGCGACGACGTGGATGGAACTAGAGGGTATCATGCTTAGCAAAATCAGTCAATCGGAGAAAGACAACTATCATATGATCTCCCTGATATGAGGGAGAGGAGATGCAACATGGGGGGTTAAGGGGGTAGGAGAAGAGTAAATGAAACAAAATGGGATTGGGAGGGAGACAAACCATAAGTGACTCTTAATCTCACAAAACAAACTGAGGGTTAATGGGGGGAGGGGGGTTGGGAGAGGGGGGGTGGGATTATGGACATTGGGGAGGGTATGTGCTATGGTGAGTGCTGTGAAGTGTGTAAACCTGGCGATTCACAGACCTGTACCCCTGGGGATAAAAATGTATTATATGTTTATAAAAAAAAAAAAAAAAAAAAGTGTCCTCACCTGTACAGCCGTGATAATAATGGTATGTCCATGCAATGGTATGTTCATCTAAGATAACCATAAAGTTTAATATGGCAATGTTTGTAAAATGTTTAAAATTAATAAACTCTTCTGTTTAGGTCCTACTATTAATACTGGGATACTATCATATAAATTCTTCATTTTCTGAACTAGTAATCATACATGAAATGACTTATAGGTATGAAAGAAAGGTGTATGATATGCACTATTTGATGAATGAACTACCACATCTAACTGATTAGTTGCCATTTTTTAAATTATTTATTTGTTTGACAGACAGAGATCACAAGTAGGCAGAGAGAGAGAGAGAGGAGAAGCAGGCTCCCCGCTGAGTAGAGAGCCCCATGCGGGGCTCCATTCCAGGACCCTGGGATCATGACCTGAGCCAGAGGCAGAGAGGCTTTAACCCACTGAGCCACCCAGGCACCCCGTAGTTGCCATTTTAGAAAGAGTCACATCATGGTAAAGATTAAGACAGTAAAAATTACTAAAATATTTCTAATGATTACAAAAAGAGTCTTGTAAAACCCTGGAGCTACATTTCCCTTTCAATTATCAAAATTAGTTCATAATATAATAGCTTTAGTTATACTTCTATATATTAGGAAACATTTATTTTATATCAAAATTCTATTTATGTAGGTCATTCGTAGTACAGAATCACACAACTTTCAAGACTGACAATGTGAATACTCTCTTTTATAAAAGACCGGTAGCTATTTTTGTTCATATTTTTCTAATTCCTTTGTTATATTTTCTACATTCAAATAGTATCATATACAGATGATTAAGAAAAAAGCCATATGATCCTTTTAAAATATTACAATTTAATATTATATCCAATATTATAACATAGCATAGTACAGTATTTAGGATGGGCACATCAATATACTAATCAATAACACTAGAAGTAATTTTCACCCATTTTGTGTTAATATTTCATTGTATCCCTTGCCAGAAGAAATCATCCACAACAACATCATCATGCTTTTTCTGAAAACATCAGATTTTGGTATCTGAATTCCTGGGTTTGAACTGTAGGTCTGATGCATACTGATTCTGTGATCTTATTCAAATTACTAGACTTCTTTAATCATGATTTCCCATTTGTAAAACAAAAGCTAATGCCTCCTCAGTGTGTGTGTGTGAGATTGAGAGAGACATAGAGAGAGGACAAGAGTGTTTAAGTGTAATAACGTGCATGAAAGCACTTAAAAAATAATAATCCAAAATAATGTTATTATTATTAATATGATAACCATATTCATGGTCATTATCTTGAACTCCTCCAAAAAGAAAATTAAACCACAGATCAAAAATTCCCAGTGTTAATGGTTTTGACAATGGTAAAGATAACTACATATTGGCTACATAATTCATTTCCTACACAATTTCATTCGATGTGATTAATAATACACAAGAATAGGAAATGTCCAAGTTATAATAGCAAAAGTGAGATGGACAGATATACAGAAATGTAGCTACTATGAGACTACTATGGGAGGTCAGTTACATGGTTTAATGGAAATAAAAGTACAAGGATTTTATTAATATTCTTGACAAAATATTCTTGGAAGAATTACTGAACTACATACTGCTGCCATGTTCTTCTTATAATGGAACAAAAAAGAACTGAGGACATCATAGGCTTACTAAAATTGTATTTTTCCAAAACTGTAGTAACACATTTTCCCTCTAGAATATCTACTTTAAATTCCTGATAGTGGTTTCCTAAAACATGTAAAAATAAGTATACAAAGACGTATTCTCTTCAAATAGTTATTCACCTTTAAATCATGAAGAAAGTATCAGATTCATGTTAAAATGGTACATAATAATTGTTTTTATTGGCTTTAAAGATTTTGAAATGCAATTTTATTCATAAGAAAATTTTAAAATTTGCACATCACTATTGATTCATTCTGCTTAATGAATTCTTAATGGCATTATCAAAAGAAGACATTAAATATGAATTATGAATTAGATAAATTTAGGGTATTTATTTGAATTAAAGTGGCCATTTATTTGTGCCTTTATTGTTAATCTTCTTCATGCATGTTACACATATAATTATTATTTTACATTAGCAACATTTCACATCATGTCCTAATGCTTAGTATATACTTTTATTCTTTTTCTATTCTGCACTAGAAAGTCAGTAACAAATGGGAAGTTTATAGATATTACAGAGTTGGGTGTATTTCAGAACTCATAATCTGACCCAGATCTTACTGCTTTTTACCAAGAATCACTTCATTTTCTCTTTTCCTTTGGTCTAATTTTTAACATAACTACATTTTACAGTTCTTCATAAAATTTCTCATCTGTAGTTTTTGCTCCTTCTGACAGAACTATTTCAGGGGTTTCCATCCACAATATATTGTATTTCTACTTATCAACTAAGGAAATCCTAGAATCACTCTTCTGTTCTTATGTGCCATATTTATGGTTCTACACTTGATTGATTCTTTCAACATAGATGGAAGGTATTTCTCAAAGGTCTGTCTGTGATTATCTAATCTTGCTTGGATAAAGGATGAGTAAATCAGGTGTCAGCTTGTATTTTAGGGATTGCTTTTACAGAGTATGGACTCCTTCTCTAATACCCTTTGTTAAAAAGAACCACATGCAATAACAAAGTTATAGGATCAGATATAAAGTGTACTTCAGGTTAAATTTTTTTAAAAAATTAAATATTTTACCAATCAGCAAAAATCCTATGGAGAGTTTAAAATAAACATTTAAGTGGATTACCTGCACAATGGCTCTACTCCATTATTTTTTTTAAAGACTTTATTTGAGAGAAAAGAGAGAAAGAGAGCGAACACAAGCAGGGAGAGGGCCAGAGAGAGACAGAAAGGGAGAAGCAAACTCCCTAATGAACTGGATCCTAGGGCCCCGAGATCATGACCTGAGCTGAAGGCAGATGCTTAACCGACTGTGCCACCTAGGCACCTCTGGGTCTACTCCATTATTAAAAATAACTTTACGTGTAAAATTACTAAATATCATTTTTAACAGTCTTATTGAGAAATCTAATGCATATACCACTTTACCTAAAGTGTTCAATTTGGGGTTTTTTCAGCATATTCAGAAATCTATCCAATCATTATCACACATCTAATTTTAGAATATTTTTGTCAACATAAAAAGAACTTATGAGGGGCACCTGGGTGGCTCAGTGGGTTAAAGCCTCTGACTTCAGCTCAGGTCATGATCCCAGGGTCCTGGAATCGAGCCCCGCATCGGGCTCTCTGTTCAGCAGGGAGCCTGCTTCCTCCTCTCTCTCTCTGCCTGCCTCTCTGCCTACTTGTGATCTCTGTCTGTCAAATAAATTAAAAAAAAAAAAAAAAAAAGAACTTATGAGTCTTTAGTCTCCATATACTTCATATTTAGGCAACCATGCACCTAGTTTTTTATAATTATAGATTTTCCTCTTCCGGATACATCATATGGATGGTAACAAATAATAAACGGTCTTTGTGACTCTCTTTTTCTTAATGTGAGTGTGTGTGTGTGTGTGTGTGTGTGTGTGTGTACATTTTTTTTTTTTTTTTCAAAATATGGGCCTTCTTGGTGTCAGTTTTTATTCTCTGTTTTTCCCTCTATGTTTAGGTAATGTTTTCCTGCTTTTATTCATGTCTAAAATTTTTGTTGTTAACTGGACATTTTAGATAATATTGTAGCAACTCTAAATGATTCACACTCCTCCCAACTCAGGCATTTTTGTCTTTATTATTTCTCTGCCTGCTTCTTTAATGACTTGGATGAGCTATTTTAATGAAGTCTATTTCCCTTACAGTGTGAAGCCTTTGATGTTTCTCCTCAGGGGTTATAAACTTGGACTTTCACAGTCTTCCTGACATAGTTTCACTAACTATGACAAAAATTTTAACTGAACTCTGAATCTTTTTTTTTAATCTCTCAACTGAGTTTTTGAATGATTTGCTACTACTGGAATCACATTGATGAGTTGTCCTCTACTAAGTGCTAACTGATTATCTGGTGTTTCAACAACATTCTGGGGACATAAACTGTTCCACATTCTGATCCAACTAAAGTTGTGTTCCTTTCAGAGACTAAGTGTTACCAGGCTTGAGGTTTTCTCCAACCTTGGAAGGGCTCCTCTTAGCTGTCACTTTTACTTTTCTCTCTATTCAACTTCTACCTGGTCTTGTATTTTATCCCCTCTCAGTTACTCTCAACCAAAATCTCCAATGTTTTCCACACATCTTTATGTATGAATTCCAGCCCCGCCCCTCCCAAAAGTCACACCCTTCTAAGGAAACTGTTGATGGTTCTCTTGTTATGGATTACTTTTCAACCTAGTTAGAACCTCTGTCCTTCTGCATTGAAGGTGAGGAAGGAGACAGAGACCTATTTCTCTTGGATTATTATGATCCCTGTTCTACAAGCAAGGCATTGAGCGCTTTAGTAGCCATTAGTTTTCTTCCATTTGGAATGAAATGATCAAACTCTATGAGTAAACTGTGGTTTCAGAGGTGGAGACCCAGTATTCTCAGCCTGCTTCACCTGGGGAAGAGCCTCCACCTTTACGAATGGAGGTTGAGGGGGTCAGGAAGAGCTCCCTGCAAAGAATAGAGTATCTATTGGAATAAAATTCTTACAACATAGCTGCAGGGACCAGAGAAATTTGTGGCCTACCCATGCCAGGATGAAACTGTAGCTTTGGAATGGGAATTATGGGAAGAAGGAGCTGTTATTCTGATGACTTTCTATCACACTTAACTAGGTTGAAAGGAAAGAGAAGGTAAGGGAGCAAACATGCTCAAATGCCAAGACTCTGCCCCTTCTTACTAAGAGTTGAAAGACGTTTCTCCCTTTCCTATATGCCTTGAAGACAATTTTGAGAGAGTTGTTTGTTTAATAAAGAACTCACAGTGCCATTATGGAAGTTTCTCCCTAGACCAATGGTTGTGGGATTTCTTCTTATTTTGCTAGTTTTTATTGCCAAATAATATAATTTATATTTTAGTAGCATACTTGTCAGAATGACTATTACCAAAAAGATAAGAACAAGTGTTATTGGTGCTATAAAAAGATAATAACAAGGATATAGAGAAAAGGGAATCTTCTGCATTGTTAGGAATGTAAATTGGTGCCACCTCTATGGAAGACAGTATGGAGCCTCCTCAAATAATTGAAAATAGAACCACCATATGATCCAACAATTCTATTTTTAAGTATTTATCTGAGGAAAATGAAACTACTAATTTGAAAAAAATATATATGTACCCCATGATCACTGCAACATTACTAACGACAGCCAAGGCACAGAAGCAACCTAAGTGTCCACTGATTTATGAATGAATGGATAAGTAACGTGTGTGTGTGTGTGTGTGTGTGTGTGCATGCGCGTGCATGCATGTATGTATATATATAACAAAATATCATTTGGCCATAAAAATGAAGGAAATCTTGGCATTTGCAACAACATGGATGGACCTTGAGGGCATTATGGTAAGCAAAATAAGTCAGATAGAAGATGACAACATGTAATGAACTTGTATGTAAAATCAAAAACAACAACAACAAAAAACAAGCCCCAGAGAACAGATTGGTGGTAAGAGGCAGGGGGTAGGAGGTTAGAGAAATAGTAAATGGGTTTTTTTCATTTTTTGGATTTTTTTTAGTTTAAATGAGCTGAATAATTTTATTTTAAAAATAGTTTTTGAGCCAATAAAGGTAAGTTCACTCCCTATCATTGTTATAGTTCTTCTGCCTCCACACCTTGACCTGTGCTGAGAGGAGCCTATTTAAGCCTTGCTCTGATGAACAGCAATAGGTAGAGGTTGTCATGTAAGACAGATGAAGCTCATCCCTAGGAAGGTTGGCTATTTCTCAATTAACTTTAGCCATGAGTTACAGCAAAGCAACTAAAAAAGAGGGTCAATGAGGGATCATTACCATTACATATATATTTCTGTCTTCTTGAGACAGATGACCATATTGTGAAACTGTCATGTGAACAGTGATATTTATTAGGAGAGATCACTGTTGGAAGATTTATTTTTGTCTCTTTATACAGATTAGTACATCTTCTTTTCTCTAATAGAGTTCTGTTAATAGAATTTCACCAAGTGAGTTTGCTAGAGAGAGCTTAAAATTTACCCTACCTGCAAATGAGCACATAAATCATTCTTTAAAAACCTACTAGAAATATCTCCTTAAATAATTTATTTGTTCATATTACTTTTATTCAAAAAGTTCATACTGTTCCATAATGAATATACTCATAGCTTGATTTCCACATTAATTATAAAAACTTATTTCCTCTGTAATACCTATCTTTTGCTATGGTCATATTGAAATATTCATCACTCAGATATATGTGTTTCATTATTCCTATATGTATGGTCTTTAGACATACTGGAGTCTAATCAAAATGATTTGGCTTATTAAATTTCCATTACTTTAGCATAAAAATAATATAAATATTTAGAAATAATGTCATAAAAATGTTAACATTACACTGCTGCCACACTTTTATTAAATGTTCTACCTATTAAAATATTCCCTTGATCTCCTGTTGAACAGTGCTGAGAATCTAAGTTTATCACATATTAGAATTATGTCAGTACATTATACATGGCACTGCTAAAAGGCAGACATGAACTTGCTACTACAGCAGATCAAAACATACCAAAAAAAAACCCAAAAAAACCTAACATGTAAAAAAGAAAATAAAACTTAGCAAATAGAATATTCTGATCCTGTTTATTTAAAAAAAAATATGCAGTGGAAGATATAATCCAAGTTCAATGTCTATCTGAATTTACCTATTTTTCAAATATGTAGCCAACTTTAATTTACCCATGCGTTGAAGGTAACAGTAATATGGATAATTATTAACCCGGGTATTAACAAAAATGAATTTATATTTCATTCACAATCACAAGTCACATACAACTGCTGGTTTCAGAAGAGGCTGTACTTCAGCTTGTTATTCTTCTCTCCACATCTCTATAGCCCTTTGCATATATGTACTTTCTCATAGTTTTTCTCTACTGCTCTCCTGAACTACGTTTTAAGGATGAGAAAATTGTTTTTCCTCTTCTTCCTTTTTTGTCTTCCAAATTACATATCACCAGCATTCAGCATTTTCCTAAAGTTAGAAATCAGTAGATTGAACGCCTCCCTCCCCTCCAAAAAGGGGATTTAGGGTAGTAGGGTGAATGGATATTTATGGTTTGTTAAATCTGCAAATCTTGTGTTAAACATTTTGTTGTTGTTGTTGCTTCTGGTGTTCATTTTTATCTCATAATCTCAGGGCCATTAATGGACTCTTTTTTTGTTGCAAATTTTTGGGAGAGCAAAATAATGCAGAATTTATTTAACAACAGAATTTATTTTTTGAGTTCTGAAAAACATACTTGGGGTAATACTTACCTTGACATAACTGAAACTATGCCCTACCAAAACACTTCTCTTTTCATTTTTACTTTCCATATCTTTTATTCCTCTCAATCCAGTGAGAATGAAGGGCTTTCAAATGCATAAGTAGCATGTGTGAGATATATAAACTTATTTTTATTTTGTTTAACCTCATTTTCTGCAGTTCATGAAATGGTATTAACCCATACTTATGACAGCTATCACTGAGTGTTAACTATGTGCCTATGTGTGTAGTAAGCACTATGAATAGATTATTCCATTGATTCTTCATCTTAGTGTTATGTTATAATTATTGGGCTTATTCTCACTTTGGTGGTAATAAAACCAAGGTGCAGATGGTATAAATGATCTTCCAAGTCTATATGATGAATATGAAAATGTTTAGGGAGAGATATGCAATACATCAAGAAAACTGGGTCATCAGTAAGTGTTTGTTGAATAAAGAAAAAACTGTTATTTTGTGGCATTACTCTATTATTGATGTCTTATGATATGGTAGAGAACAAAATCAAAGCAACCAAAAGCATTTTATTTGGATGTAGGCTTCAATGTAGTTTTCTATCAATTATTACAGTTATATCCACAGTGAGTCAGTCTGCCTAACAAAAGCTTTGTAGTCACTGGGAAAACAGTCCCTACCAATATATATATTTTTTTTCTTTTTCTCTCTTTTGCCTACCCTCAACATCCTCTCATTTCTTCATATTGTCTTTTCTGAATGCAGCTAAAACATAGTATATCTTACTAGGATCTCCTGGCATTCATATTGGAGATGGCTCCCCACCTCCCACCATGTGTACAAACACACATTTCTGAATTGAAACATTTAAAATATTGGGGAGCCTCGTGGCTCAGGTGGTTAAGCACTGACTATTGATTTCAGCTCAGGTCACCATCTCAGGGTCCTGAGACTGAGCCTTGTGTCAGCTCCAGCTAAAGCCTGGAGCCTGCTTAGGATCCTCTGTCTCCCTCTCCCTCTGTCCCTTCCTGACCCACCCCCTCTCAAAACAAACAAAAACTAAAACTACAACAACAACAACAACAACACCTTTCAAAATATCAAAGAACAATGGCAAGGTATATAATGTGCTTCCAGGCCATCTTCAAAAAAAAAAAAAAATTATTTCGTATCCTGTGACAAGCATATTTTCAAATACATTTTTTAATGTTATAACCATACAGCAAAATCAAAAGGCTAGAATAAATTGTGAAAAGAAAAGAACTAAAAATCTCCACTATTTCAGGAATTATTCTCTCAATCCCAGGTCTCACTGGAGAAAATATAATGTGATAATGTGAAAACAGGCAAATAGTTCACAGGGTAATTTTATACTTTAAAATAAGTATTCCATAGCCGATTTGTTACTCTTACAACTGAAGCCTGTGACTAAGCTGCAGATGCGGCAAATAAATAAGCCGTGCCATAGGCTCTCCAGATTTTAAAAAGGAAAATGTTCTTTACTAAAAATGCATTAGGAATGACTGCTGTCTGCCTTTCTTAAAGCCTCAGAACAAGTCCTTAAATGATGAGTACTTACTAACGATGTTCCTTGTAATATTTAGAAGTTGTAACATTTTAAATTCAAATGGAATATTCAATCCATACGTTTACTAGTGTTTCTGGTAACCATTGAAAAAAAAAGCAAAAAAACAAAAAAAAAACCCTAAAATGTTGTAACTTGGATTCGAATGACTTTCTTTTCCCTATTTTGAAATATATCCATGTTATGTCAATTTTTTAAAAAGTATTTTTAAAAAGACAAAAGCAGCTAAAATAGCATCAATTTTTTTTTTTTAAGATTTCATTTATTTGAGAGAGAGAGAGAGAGAGTGAGCAAGAGAGAGAGCATTAGTAGTAGGAGCAGCAGTGGGAGAGGGAGAAGCGGACTTCCCTCTGCAGGGAGCCTAAGGTGGGGCTTGATCCCAAGACCCCAGGATCATAACCTGAACAGAAGGCAGACACTTAACCAACTGAGCCACATAGGTGCTCCAGCATCAATTCTTAAACATCAATTTTATTTTTATCCTAAGCATCTGAAAACTCTCACTAGATTTAATTACCAAACTCCAAATGGCTATTTATTGGACCACATATTAACAAACAGTGTAGAAAAGTTTACTAAATCAGTTTATTTTGATTGTTAATTTAAGATTTGAAATCTAGTATCTATGACCAGAACCTGTTAATGGTCCTGGATCATTAGATTATAGGTCATTTCATAGGATCAATGAAAAATATTTTCTATATGACAGAAAAACATTGATATACATGCTATTATTCAGGCTTTGGCTTTTCATGCCTCCATACTGTAGTGCCTAGAGTATTGTGTGAATGATGAGACTTAGACCTTCATCAGCATCTAATAGCAGCAGCAGCATCTGTTTGTTTAAACTAGTTCTCAAGGTTTTGACTCACAGTGCCTAATTTTATTGTTATTATTAAAAGTGATCTAACCATATTAATGTTTTTGATATTGTCTCATATTTAAATAATTACTATGTTCCTAAATTCTAATTTAAATTTCCAACATCAAATCTCCTTGGTGTGTGATAAAGGTGGCTTTAATGATTTTAATCAAATAATTGAGAGCACACTTGAAAATAAGCTTTGCAATGTGGAAGTATATGGTCATAAGAGTAAAGAAAAATATATTATTTCTAAAAGGTTCCATAGGGGCAATTAATTATGTTATCTTGTATATCATAATTTGGCATCTAGCTCTTAGAATATGAGCTTAAAAATCTGATTTCATCAGCAAGATAAATTGTAACAATAACAACAATAAATCACAGAGCATTAATAGCATATATTAGCATCAGACAGTAGTACTACTCCCACTTTACGGATGAGAAAATTTAAACAAGGAGGTCAAACTATTGTCCTTCTCCTCACCCCCACCAAGTTAACGTCAAAACTAAGCAATTACAGAAACTCAGAATATTTTATCTCCTCCCATGCACATAACCTTACCTTCTGTGATGGTGAGTTGGAAGTAAAAAGGGACATTTCCCATGTTCCTTGTTTCTAATTTAATAATCATCAGAGAATACCTCAAAGTCTATTACACTTACTTTTTTTTTTTTTTAAGAGAGTGGGAGGAGGAGCAGAGGACGAGGAAGAGAGAATCTTAAGCAAGCTCCATGCTTCAGCACGTGACCCTGAGATCATAACCTGAGCTGAAATCAAGATTAGACACTTAACTGATTGAGCCACCCAGGTGACCCTCTACTACATTTAAAGAATAGTGTCCAGTCTCCTTTGCTCCAGCCTCAGGAAACTTGGAATGTACATGTCTTAGTTTGTGCTGTGGCCTACCTGTGGTCATTTATTCATTTAATTGGAGATACATAGTCTTTTAAAGTAGAAATCAGAGCATCTCAAAATTGCTTCTCACTTCATAGTAAAGGCCAAAGTCCTTAGTACTCTGTTAGGCCACAGAGTTTCCCCAACCTCTCTAACCTGCTTTCCTACCACCTTCTCTCTCCTGATCACTTATGTCCAGCCATACAATCTTCTTTGCTTGTTCTTGAATATGCCAAATGCTTACCTGCTTTAGAACCTGTGCTTTCTGTGTCTGTCTCTTTCTTCAGATACCTATTTTCTCACTTCCTTCAGATGTCTTCCTAGTGTCAACTTATCCAAGATGCCTTCATATAGGACACCCATACTCAATCCCCCTTTCTTGCTTTATTTTCTCAGCAGCACCTTTTGATCCCTAATTTGTGATCTATTTGTTGTTTTGATTACTGTTTGTCTCCTCTAGTAGATTAAGACCTCTAGCAGAACTATAACTATATTATCATCTCCTATTGCATTTCCAGTGCAGAGAATATTATATAGTAAATGATGAACACTTAAAAATTCTTTAAAGGATGAACTATGGGAGAAAATACATTCCCATTCAATAAACTCATTATGTGTTTTAACCTAATTATCAGACACAATAGCACCTATGTAACCCCTAGAAGAAATGGAGATTAGAATACATTTCCTCTTGTTAATCTCTAATTTTGTCTAAAAATTATTTTTCTTTTCTACCATGTCTATACCTATTTTTCTTTATAGCTACCCAGTCACTAATATTTTCTACATTAAAAAGAATTCTAAAATAATACCAGAATAACATGTTACCAATGTTATTTTTATGTTTTATAACAATATTAGTTTGAGAGATCTTATTGATCATGCTTATTTTGGAAAAAGAAAAGAAAAAGTTTACATGTATTATAAAATCTATATAAAATATTAAAAAACATACATTTGTGATTCTTGATTGCTTACAATTTCCCTAATGATGTACTCTGTAAAAAAAAAAAAAGAAGAAGAAGAAGAAGAAGAAGAAGGACACTCAGATTTTTTTTTTCCCCTCCAGCTGGTTTTGGCAGCTCAATTTGAACACTCCCCAGAGAGATCTCAGACATTTATGCAGTTTAATGGTCTACTATTATTAAGCCAGAGATATTTTACTTTGTTGTGATTGCCATAAATACTGCATTAACATTTGAATAATAGGCAATTTCACTGAGAATGTATCAATGTATTTTTTAGTGAATTAATCTATATCTCTTTCCTACAATGTGCTTATTGATGCACGATAAATGCAGTAATAACGATAATAAATCATCAAACATTCTAGCAGACTGTCAGGGAGGGGAGGTGGGGGGTGCACAGAATTGAGCTTGTTGAGAGACATTTCAATGCAGGAGAAATGACATGTGTCATACCATCCCACAGTGAGATGACAGAACACATGGGGATGGCTGAATATCAGCAATGTGTACAAGCCTGACATGATTGGAGCCTCTGGTTGTGTTTCAGGTTACCCTATGTAACACAGTAATACTCGGTTCATTAAAACAGCAGTAAAATCCTATAGGAGATATTTTATCTAGGATAAAAGAGAGGAAAACAATGTAGGGAAAAAAAAACAAAAATCATATTCCCCTATAAATCATATCTCCCAGCCATCTATAAGAACACCAGAAATTAGGGTGATAAATACCCAGGGCAGCAAAAAACAAAGAAACAAAGAAACAAACAAAAAACTCATGGTGTGATTGCTTTGACTGGATTGGAAATAAAGGGTTAGACCACTGAGAGCCACATTAAAAGAATTTATTAAAGAAAAAAATTGTTAAATTTTAAAAATTTTTAAAAAGCATTTATTATACCAATAATAAGCAAGCTGAACTGGCTACTATAGCAAAAGAGTTGATAACCGAATGGCATCTTTCATGATATAGTGATTTAATTATTTGTATTGTTAGAGGAGAGACCCCTTAGGAGAATCATGAGGAAGTCCGCACGGGAGATGTTCAAGTGTTGGGCCACTGGGGTGAAGACAGTGAGAGCTACAGAAGATACCTGACTCAGAGTAGGAAAGAAGATACCTAATGATCAGATAAAATACTGAAACCCTTATCCCCACTTTTTTCCCTTTTTTCCTTTTTTTTCCTTAATCTGTGCACTAGCCCCTAAGCAATTCTATGGGGTGGTAGCAGCTGATGGTAACGCTAACTGTGCTAGTGAGTTCTCTGAGAAAGCAGAACTTTCTATTTGCTAAAGCTGTGATTCCAACAGGGTGGACCATCTACTTACTGCCCCTCCTCTTTCCCCTTCTCTGCCCTTTTTGCTGCTTGATCCCAGATATTCAATCACTAAAATATAGAATACTGTAACTACATCCCAGATTTTAGACAAAAGGAATGAAAAAGGGGATTCCAGGGAACGAGAACACACAAGAGAGGTGACAGAGAGGGAGGTCAGTAAAATGACATCATCAAATTTTTAATAAACACCTGGACTTACTTCTAAGCTGCACGATATGGGTCTGATCCTATTCAGCATACCAAATAAAAGAATTTGACTAACAAACAGAACACCACTCATATCCCAGATTGTCTACTGCTGGTACACACTCAAGACACATCTTAGTAGTACAACAGAACCTTTGAATAACCTACAGAAGGCCAGTTGGGTAGACCTAACCAGATCAACTGCTTGCTAAAACAACAACAAAACAATATTCTCAACAGGATTTAACAAAGATCACTATCCCAATGATATTTTAAATGGCCATCACTCTGTCTACAATTATTCAACACAGGGAAAATCAAAAACAAAACAAAACAAAACAAAGACCTCAACTCACCTGGGAAAATCCAATCAACAGAAGACAATGTTGATAGGTTGAATTTATCTGACAACGACTTTAAAGTAGACATTAAAAAATGCTCCAGTAATAGAGAACTCTATTGAAATGAATGGAAAAATGGTCTCTGCAAGGAAATAAAAGAGATGAACCAAATGGAAATTTTACAACCGAAAAAATGAAATAACTGAAATAAAAATTTTCACTGGGTAAACTCAATTCAGAATGAGGATGACAGAGAAAAGACAGATCAGCAGAAAGTATCCTTTTGAATAAAGAGAAAAAAAACAATGAAAAAAAAAGTATGGAGCCTCAGAGACTTGTGGGATAATAACAAAAGTATTAGCATTTGTGCCATAAACATCCCAGAAAAAGAAGACAAAGAATACAGTCCAAAAACAAAAAATTGAAAAAAATAATGGGTGAAAAAGTCCCCATTATTCTGAAAGACAATATCATACAAATTAAAGAAATGCAATGAAGTCCAAACATAAAAAAATAAACAAAATAAAACAAATAAAATAAACCAGACATATTGAAAGGAAACCACTGAAAACTTATGACCTAGATGATAATACAGCTTGAGATAAACAGTGGACCATTGGGTTTGAACTGTGCAGGTCCACTTATCTGGGCATTCTTTTTTCTTTTCTTTTCTTTTTCTTTTTTCTTTCTTTTTTTTTTTTTTTTCACTAAAAACAGGATAGTATGGGAGATAGACAGGAAAGTCTTCAACACATAAGTCATTTTGGGCCATAGTTATATTTATGAAATAGATTCATGGAAGTTTAAGCAAAAGAAAATTCTGGTTAATATAATAATACTCTGGAGAGGTACACATGATATACAACTGTAGGCATAAAATTGTAAATAGAAACATTTCTTTTGTGAGTTATTATTAAACTTTCTAATATCCCATTTTTTTCCTCTGATTTTCTAGGCATCTCCCCCACTACAATATAAATGCTACTATCTCAGACTCAATTCTCAGAAAACTTAATCTCACTGAAAAGATTAGGATTTAAAAGAAATCTTAAGGTTGGAAGCTTAAAAGTTCCTTATATCTATGAAGTCACATAAGTATGTCAAAAGTTCTAAGAAGTATTACGGAAAAAAAACCTTTAAAATATACAGAGGTAGCATTTCTTTTGATAGACAGATTTACTTTAATCTCTTAGAACATTTTCAAATCACTTGGTCAGTTGATTCCTAATCAATCCATCACAACACACATAGACACACAGATGTGCACACATGTATGAAAAATGTGTAAGGCCCACAGAAATGCCTGGTTGGCCTATATATTAAAAGATAAGATATTTGAGGGGATAAAACAGATGTAATTAAACACATTTAATCTGGCCATAAACATTTCACCTCTATCTCTTCTTGATAAATTCCCAGTTAATATACAAGAAGAAGCAAGGAATTTAATTTATGCAAGATGGAGTGGAGTAAGTTCCAAATGACATCTGACATCTGTTCGCATAGAAACACTGCTGGTAGAACGGAATGGAATGTTAATTTTAAGAAGAAAAATTCCTATCTTTTAAATATCTGGTAGAGAAATATTTTCTAAAGTTTAGTACAATGAGAAATTGATGGAAGTGGAACTATAAGTGTTAGATTTCTAAGTTATTGTGGAAAGAATTATTTATTCTGTAACATCCTTCAAGACTGCAATGGAAGGTACAAATTAGCTCATACAGTTAAAAATAGTTGAAAGTTATGCACAGCTAGTAATCTAAATGGGTATTTAGTGTCATGAAGAGTAACCTGTTTCTTTTAATACTGTTTCCTTCTGAAATCAAAGACACTGGTCATTTGAAATAGTACAAAAGAGAAATCACAAATTTTTCCAGCATGAAGTGACATTTTGGTAAAGATATTACCATGGCTTTCATTTCATTTTCATTTTTGAAAAGCAAAGCATACTAATTTACACATTTTTAAATAATCTATGCCCATAATTTTCAAAATTTAGTGAGCAAATACATTACTTGAATCGCTTTGGTGAAAATAACTTTTAAGTTAAAAGTGAAAAATCATCGTTTATCTGGATATCACTTTGAAATAAGTTATAGGAAAAAATATATAGTTGGAATTTAACAGGGGGAAAAAGATTATAATGGACTGAAAGAAGAAGAGTTGATGCAGTAGAGGAAAAAACACCACTTTTAATTCAAAGTAATTTAATTCTGAATTTCCACAATTTTAAGTTTTCCTGGGTTATAGGTGAACCTCTTCTGAAAATCTGCATTGTTTTTTGTGGGAATAAAAGTTTCTTGGAAAGTTGGGTACGATGAACATTTGCGTTTTCCATTGTGTGGTAGTTAGCTTTAATCTCAAAGGAGAAAAATTGTTCCATGTTAAATACAGCATATGTCACAATGTATTGATGGTGGGGAAGGAGATATGTATTCTGACCAACAACTAATTTCAAGGATTGTGAAAAATGTCTTTCTTGCATAGGTCAAAAACTAATAAAACTCCTATCAGATACTATAAAAGTAACATGGTCTTGGTTTCCTGGTAACTACAGAAAAGTTTTGTGGCAAAATATAATAAATGACTGTTAATAAAACTGTGCCCATGTAGGAGATATAATAAAATCTATACTGAGAGTTTCTCAAAACCTGAATCTCCCATATACTTATGGCTAAAATTTAAAGGAATAATTTCTCTGTATTTTTTACCACCACTTGAAATGAACTGAAATTAATAAACTTTTGATATACAATGATATAATTGTGAAAATCTCTGTAAAGAAACCTTTTTATTTCAAAAAGAAAAAAAGTGGGAGTGCCCAGGTGGCTCAATCGGTTGGGCATCCAACTCTTGATTTTGGTTCAGGTCATGATCCTGGGGTCCTGAGATGAACTCTACCCCACCCGAATCAGGCTCCATGCTCAGCATGTGGCATCTGCTTGGGATTCTCTCTCTCCCTCTACCCCTCCCCCAACTCATGCTTGCTTGCTCTCTCTCAAATAAATAAATAAATAAAATCTTTAAAAAACAAACAAACAAACAAAAAAAATCTTTTTCAAAAAATTTAAGAGAAACAGAAACAAACAGAAGTAGAAAAATCCTGTCTGGAGAAATACAAACTGGAGAGGAAAATAAAAAATTTTTATGATGTTCTGGGTACCTGATAACTAATATCATACATCAATGCAAGATGATTAAAAGTCAGCAGAATTATTTAAATTATCTGTCCATAGAATTTTAAAGCAAAATATAGGTGACAGATCTTGATGGCTTACTTGTTTCCTATTCTCCTATACATTTACCCCTTGAAGTAAGGTGAAACCATTGGAGATTTTCTCTGACCAAGGAGACAGAGATCAAATAAATAAATAAAATTAAAAAAAAAAAAAGAGTCCTTGCTTGACCACTGCTTTCCTCCTCCTCACTGGTAGTTACAAATGGATGTACAATACATAGAAGCAGCTGGGACTACTGATCCACTAAGTGGGGGGAAAGCTGCCTCAGAGCTTCCCACTGATTTGCAGCATATTTTCTGTGAGTGAGAGTTAAAAGTCTGTGGTGCTACTCTTAGGAGATTTTGTCTTTGTGCAGCATAGCAAAAAATATCCTATCCTGAGAGAGATTCAATAAATAATTAAAAAATGGTTCATGTGTTTTTGTACGTATATGTAAATTTAGAAAGTAAAATGGTCACATAGGAATAGGAACATCAAATAGTACTAAAAAATGAAAAAAATCATTTTTAATGTTTAGAAAAATGACACACAAAGCCAAAGTGGTTGATTATTCACATACTCTGTTGGCTCTGTATGACTGATCAGTAAAAATGATAAATCTTTGCATGGAATTTAACACTCAACATAACGTCTGTTTTTTACTACTATTAGTGGGAATGTTTTCCCACCAATCTTTCTGTGCTTTAAAGTTTGATCCAGGGGCACCTGGGTGGCTCAGTGGGTTAAGCCTCTACCTTCAGCTCAGGTCATGATCTCAGGGTTCTGGGATCGAGCCCCGCATCGGGCTCTCTGCTCGGCAGGGAGCCTGCTTCCTCCTCTCTCTCTCTCTGCCTGCCTCTCTGCCTACTTGTGATCTCTATCTGTCAAATAAATAAATAAAGTCTTAAAAAAAAATTTAAAGTTTGATCCAGAGTGTAGAAAAATTAATGCTAGTTTAGAATTTAGATACACAGGTGGCCTTCCAGCTCTGCCATCTGTAGAGACTGACCTTGGACAGCTCACACAATCTCTGTGACTACTGCTCACATGTAAAGTTAAGGGAGGTGGGATAGCTATCTACTAATGGCTCAATTCCAAAGATCTACCGGCAGATCCCCAAATATTTGCCCTATTTTACCATTACCACACAATGGCCCTTACGTATATTGTTTCATTTTCCTGAGATCGTTCTTTCTTCCTATTTCATTGTTTCTGAGTATTAAAAATATTTCAAATCCCCACCAAAATGGGGACTCCTCCATAATGTGTTCACTCCTTTTTCATTAAAAATCATCTTTGTTTGAACTCCACTAGCACATAATCACTGCTTCTTGTGGTATTTATTATTTTTGTTGATTAATTTTCACATTTTGCCTATATAATATACTACAAATTTTTCTAAAGTACACAATACATTCTTAAGATTATTTGTATACCACATGATACTCATAGTAAGGGAAAAATATTTTGTTATATGTTCTCTAAAAATATTTTTAATAACAATGGATAAAAAAGCACAGAAGGACCCAAAGACAAAAGTAAGGAAAGAAAAAGCTAAAATAGAACTTCTATAGAATTATTTTCCTATAAGGACTTTTTAGAAAAGGGTCACTACTTTTATTCTATCAAATCAAATTATTTTTTCTTTTACTCTATTAATCCATTTTCCCAAATATTATATTTCTATTTACTTTCTATTATCTAAAACCTGAAAGCTTTTACTGAATCTAGGTCTCAGAGTTACCAAGTACTATAATCAACTCTTTGGAGTAAATTTACTTGAAGAACTTTGCACTTCACTGATCCTTAAAGAATAGAGAACAACAACATTTCAAAAATGCATTAGGATCATTTTAAGAGCAGAAAATGTTATTTATGTAATTCAGGTTCTGATACCTTATACTGCACATTACCTATTACCTATAGTGTGGAATGAAAGAATTAAAGTTTAGTTAATGGTTATTTTTTAAGTTTCTATATTTTGATAAGAAATTTTTTTAAAGTTTCTGCATTTTGAAAAGACATATATGTATGTCATCTAAATATTTACTAAGTGAGCACAAAAATAACAAAACAGAGACCATAGCTGTACGATGTCACTGTGTTCACCATGCCTCCAAAAGTGAATGTTTAGGTAGCAAACATCCAGAGCATTCTAAAAGGACTTCTTTATGTGTATAATAAAAGGCCAATATGTAACCTCTAAATAAATAATAGATTCAATTATGGTTTGCACAGTGATTAACAAAATATTTTTCCCACATACTGTTAAATTTAATACTCATTTAAGATAGATAAGACATATTAATATACTTGTCTTTGAAGAAATTTGAAGAGGTTATAAGTCTATTAGAGAAAGACAATTATCATATGATCTCTGTGATATGAGGAATTCGAGAGGCAGGGCAGGGGGCCGTGGGGGGAAGGGAGGGAAAAATGAAATAAGATGGGACCAGGGAGGGAGACAAACCATAAGAGACTCTTAATCTCAGGAAACAAATTGAGGGTTGCTGGAGGGGGGGGGGTGGAAGGAATAGGGTGGCTGGGTGATGGACATTAGGGAGGGTATGTGCTATGGTTGAGTGCTGTGAATTGTGTAAGACAAAGAATACATTATACATTAATAAAAAGAAGTATGAAGAGGTTAAATTATTTGCCCAATATCAAACTGTTACAAGTTTTAAAGTCATGATTTGAGTCTAAGATTTTTTTTTATTCTAATTTATACTGCATTCTTTCTGTAATCATAAGTGGGATGTCAAAATTTTTCACTTGGAAAATTTTAATGTCTATTCCTTTAGCTCTTCTAAATAGTGGACATCAACTTGTGCATTAATCAGATGCTTTACCAGTGTACAAAATGTTTGCTGTTTTCCAGCTGTGAAGCTCTTCACAGCAACCTTCTGAAAAACACTCCAATATTATTTTGAGGAACTGTCTCTTCTGTTGAACGTGATATGTTAAGACTACATCAGGGACATGCCCTCCTACGGTTAGTGGTTTAAGCTATAAAGTCAGATGTTTCCTCCCAATACTGAGTCTTATGATGTATAAAGAGAAGACTACTCAAGTCAGAAAACCCATCCTGTATCCAGTCCTTAAATCTCTGTATTTGATTTAGCTCTTAACAGTGCCCAGGTGTCTTTTCCAAGCCTTTCTGAGAGCTTATTCTATCTTTCTGGCAACTTTCCTGTGCTTAAACTAACCAGACGGGGGGGGCGCCTGCGTGGCTCAGTGGGTTAAGCCGCTGCCTTCGGCTCAGGTCATGATCCCAGGTCCTGGGTTCGAGCCCCACATCAGGCTTTCTGCTCAGCAGGGAGCCTGCTTCCTCCTCTCTCTCTGCCTGCCTCTCTGCCTACTTGTGATTTCTCTCTGTCAAATAAATAAATAAAATCTTTAAAAAAAAAAACAAAAAAACTAACCAGAGGGTATTTGGGTTACTTGCAACCAGAGTCTGGTATTATTGGCCATCTTCAACTTATTCATAATTATTTCCTCAATATATTACATGTCACAGTATCAAAAACATATTTAATAATCAAATGGAATAGTTAGAAAATAAATTATTTGTTGAATTAATGTATTATTGAATACAATGTATTCTCTACTGAGAAAAAGGAGTCATATATAGCATTCAGTGACCTATCTCAAGCCAGAAATACATTAACTCATTAACTTAGAAAATGACATCTTATTACTTGTTACTTAAAAGCTAGATACATAACATGTAATTACCTCTTGGGGAAGGCAAGAGTGGTCTTGAATTCTACACATAGTTCTATACCTCATAGAAGTGTCTTTACATATTACTTTTTCAGACTTAGATGAAATGCCACACTCCAAATCTATTTAAGGGTATACATTGTGTTTGAGATGCACTATTTAAGTTCATTTAAAGTAAATGAAGCTGTTGTTAAAAGATTTTTAAAGGTTTAAACGGGGCTTCCATTTTTAAAAGATGGTTGTACCTATTCAGTAAGGATCCTTCATGTCTATAATCATGCTATTCTCACAAAGTCATTCCATTATTCATTAACATTACATTATTCTAGGGACCCCTGGGTGACTCAGTGGGTTAAGCCTCTGCCTTCAGCTCAGGTCATGATCTCAGGGTCCTGGGATTGAGCCCCACATTGGGCTCTCTGCTCAGCAGGGAGCTTGCTTCTCCTTCTGTTTCTGCCTGCCTCTCTGCCTACTTGTGATCTCTCTCTGTGTGTCAAATAAATAAATAATTTAAAAAATAAATAAATCTTTTAGAAAGTATATTATATTATTCTAAATCCATTTTATATCTCTTGGGTCTATTATTAAATGGAAAAGAACATTAAATAATCAAAGCAGATACAAAGGAGATACTTTAATTTTGTAATGGGTGGGAACAAATTTTAAACAATGTAAGAAATCAGAAATCAAATATTGTGTATTGGTCATATAAATTAAAATATAATATCAAAAACAAGATTCAATGAACTAATACGATAAAAGCATAAAAATCCTTCTCATATAGAAAGAGCTCTTTTGGGGCACCTGGGTGGCTCAGTGGGTTAAAGCCTCTGCCTTCAGCTCAGGTCATGATCCCACGGTCCTGGGATCGAGCCCCACATCCGGCTCCCCGATCTGCGGGGAGTCTGCTTCTCCCACTCCCACTCCCCCTGCTTGTGTTCCCTTGCTATGTCTCTCTCTGTCAAATAAATAAATAAAATTAAAAGAAAAGAAAAAAATAAAAAGAGTTCTTTCAACATTCCAAAATTAATAAACAGCCAAAAATAAAAAGTCACTTAAAAATAGTCTTACAGATTTGTATCATAATTAGCATGTGAGAGATCAAAAATTATTTCATTATTCTTATGAATACTGGATAAATAAAAATATGTTTTCTATACAACTGTAACCAGTAGTAGATTTACAAACAGGCACTTAACTTTAATCTAAAAATAGAATATGAAGCAATGAGCACTGTGTGTGAGAAAGAGAGAGAGTGAGAAATTTAAAATTAAATGAAGAACAAGGAAATTGCTATAAATAAAAAAAGGGAACTGAAAAGAAGCCAATCAGGATGCCTAATGGTGGAAGAAGATAGTACTGAGAAGAAAGTGGGAGAATTGGGGAGATTATAGAATTGAAATTGTATTTCAACAATGATTTGGAATGTTCTACTTAAAAGAAAAATTACATTTCAATCTGCATTCTTCTTCTATTCTTTGGCTATCTCCACTGGATCATCTACACTCAAATCTCAAGAATGCAGATTAAAATAGACCTAGGTCTTCCCAGATTTTGTTATATATCGCATGAAATTTTTGAACGTATTTATTTACCAGAGCATATTGTAGAAAATTAGTGAAAACTCTATCACTAGTCTTCTGCTTTTATTTTTTTAATTTTTTTTTTTAATTTGACAGACAGAGATCACAAGTAGGCAAAGAGGCAGGCAGACAGAGAGAGAGAGAGGAGGAAGCAGGCTCCCTGCTGAGCAGAGAGCCCAATGCGGGGCTCCATCCCAGGACCCTGGGACCATGACCTGAGCCGAAGGCAGAGAGGCTTTTAACCTACTGAGCCACCCAGGCACCCCTAGTCTTCTGCTTTTTAAGCCAAGTATATTAATAAGGGTTAATTAATACTTCACCTATGAAACACTGAATTTATCATTTATCTCCAATCCCACAGCTATACCTGAATACAGATTGTTTTCACTACCTTTAAACAAGGGTAAGATTGTTTATTTTGTTTTTTTAGACAGCTAATATTTGATGCACATGGGCATTCACTTAAGAGTAAATAATCTTGGGGCGCCTATGTGGCTCAGTCATTAAGTGTCTGCCTTCAGCTCAGGTCATGATCCCAGGGCTCTGGGATTGAGCCCCACATCGGGCTCTTTGCTTGGTGGGAAGCCTGCTTCACCCTCTCCCACTCCCCCTGCTTGTGTTCCCTCTCTCACTGTCTCTCTCTATCAAATAAATAAATAAAATCTTAAAAAAAAAAGTAAATAATCTTGATAGTTTGGAAAATAAATGGATCTCAAAATATAAGTACTCCATCGTCTCCTTAAATATTTTAAAACTGCATATATGAGTGCTTTTGATCCTTTTATTTTGAAGAATATTTCACTTTTGTTAGTGAAATTAATGGGAATATACCAGATAGTCAAGTGATCTAAGTTTTAGAAATATCTAGTCCATAATTAGCTCATAAACTATAGTTTATTCCAATTATTATCAGTATACTTTATAGATTTCCTTTATTTATATCATCAACACTGAAAGTTTGTCTCCAAAAGCAAGGGAAACAAAGGCAAAAATGAGCTATTAGTACTTCATCAAAATAAAAAGCTTTTGCACAGCAAAGGAAACGGTCATCAAAGTAAAAGACAACCAAGAGAATGGGAGAAGATATTTGCAAAAGTCTTATCAGATAAAGGGCTAGTGCCCAAAATCTATAAAGAACTTAGCAAACTCAACACCCAAAGAACAAATGATCCAGTCAAGAAATGGGCAGAAGACATGAACAGACGTTCTCAAAGAAGACATCCAAGTGACCAATAAACACATGAAAAAGTGCTCCACATCACTAGGCATCAAGGAAATACAAATCAAAACCACAGTGAGATACCACCTCACACCAGTTAGAATGGCTAAGATTAGTAAGTCAGGGAAGCAACAGATGTTGGCAAGGATGTGGAGAAAGGGGAACCCTCTTACACTGTTGGTGGGAATGCAAGCTTGTGCAGCCACTCTGGAAAACAGCATGGAGGTTCCTCAGAGAGTTGAAAATAGAGCTACCCTACAACCCAACTACGTATTTATTCCAAAGATACAAATGTGGTGATCTGGAGTGGCACCTGCACCCCATGTTTACGGCAACAAAGTTCATAATAGCCAAGCTATGGAAGGAGCCCCTGACAAATGAATGAAGACAATGTGGTACACACACACACACACACACACACACACACACACACACACACTGGAATATCACTCGGCCATCAAAACGAGTGAAATCTCACCATCTGCAATGATGAGGCTGAAACTAGAGAGTATTACGCTAAGTTAAATAAGTCAGACTGAGAAAGACAATTACCATATGATCTCACTCATATGTGGAATTTAAGAAACAAAACAGGATCACAGGGGAAGTGAGGGAAAGTAAAAACAAGAGGAAATCAGAGAGGAAGACAAACTATAAGACACTCTTAATTATAGGAAACAAACTGAGGGTTGCTGGAGGGGAAGAAGTAGGGGGCTGGGGTAACTGGGTGATGGGCATTAAGGAAGGCATGTGATTTAATGAGCCCTGGTATTAAGACTGAAGAATCACTAAACTCTACTTCTGAAACTAATAATATATTATATGTTAATTAAATGAATTTAAACATTAAAAAATTATAATTATATATATTTACCTTGATCTATTAATAAATATACAGATCATAAATGTAGAAATGGGAAACAAAGTTCCATTTTTTTAGGTCTTGCTTCTTCTAGAAATTTTCTATACATGTCTCAGCAGCCAACACTTCGACCTTGTCTTTTCAGAAGCACTTATGATCAAGAAGTGCAGGTTTAGAAGCATGCCTATTGTGCTTTATGCAAGACTATAAAGTTCCAATTTTTTATTATTGCTAGAAAAATATTTATCATAAATATTCCTATAATATTCTTTCTCAGTTTTCTACATCATAGTAATTTCCCACTGGAAGATAATTATCTAGAGTTGGGGAAAAATGTCTAATCACATAAAAGAGAAAGAATACTATGTGAGCATCACTAGCCAGTGGTATTAACCAGAGTCTGCCTTAAGTTGAGAGGATCAGACTTGGCAAAATAATTAGTCATAGCCATAACACAATGTCTGCAGGAGAGTTATGCAGCAGTCTAACTAGTGTTTACCAACAGGGAATCATCCCAGCTGTAAGAAATCATAATTTATCTGGATGGAGCACAAGAACATACATTTTTAACAATTCCCTTTGGTGCCTATCATTCAGCCAGGTGAATCCTAATTCAGGTTAAGTATTTGAGAATCTGAATACCTAAACCCTAAAACCAAAACAAACAAACAAAACCCACTTTCTACAAAGTATGGGATATTTTTAATTGTTTTATGCATACCCTTCAACAAAGCAGCAATGGGTTTCCTATCAAACACTTAACCCTTCCAAAGAAAGCCAAGAAACTGAAATTAATCTAACTTAAAAAGCCTCTTTGTCACACAGATGTACATACACACACATACATAGATACAGAATTGACAATTATACCTTATTATGCACAGGATAACTACTATAATAAGTTTTTATATTCAGGAATTATATCTTGCATATTTCATAAGTTTATCCTATAAAGGTTCGAAGAATGGTTAATAAATTACAATTTTTGAAACAAATACCTATGGAAGCACCTATTAGTGTTAGAAATAAGTATGAGGTGGGGGTGCCTGGGTGGCTCAGTGGGTTAAAGCCTCTGCCTTCAGCTCAGGTCATGATCCCAGGGTCCTGGGATTGAGCCCCACATCGGGCTCTCTGCTCAGCGGGAGCCTGCTTCCTCCTCTCTCTCTCTCTCTCTCTCTCTGCCTACTTGTGATCTCTGTCTGTCAAACAAATAAATAAAATCTTTAAAAAATAAAATAAAATAAAAATCTTTAAAAAAAAAGAAATAAGTATGAGAGAATCTTTGCAAATAAACATGTGAAATAGATTGGAAATAAGTAACTAAAGTTGATTCTGCCCATTTAATATATTTGAGTCCTACCAAATTATTAAAAAGATAAATTTTACTAGGTAAATGATGGTTTTGGATATAGATTGCATAATAAAAATGATGGATTATTCATAGATTTGGAAAGGACCTTGAATATTATATATTTAAATATTCTACTTAGGGTAGAAAAAAATCTAATATTTATGGTATTTATATATAATTTACATCCTCCAATTTCCTCTATTCCTCCAAAACGTGAGAGAGCTTAATAAAAGAATAATATAAAATAAGGTCATTGATAAAAGATAGGAGATAGTCACAAAAGCAATGCTCTGAACATAGGGAAGAGAATGGAAATGTTTATGAAAGTATACAAGCCCAAGTTAAGACAGTTATTGAGAATGGAAACAAACATCTAATTTAATTTCCTGGCAACTATATCAAACTAGGAAATGTAGAGGATTATTTATTTTCATTCTTTAAGAAGAGGCAGAACATTAGTTTATCTGAATAGAGAAATTGATGGAACTAAACTCAAACAGAACTTTTTCTATAATATAGCATGTGGCATCTTCAATGTCAAGTTTTAAAAAGATGTCAAAATCTCTTCATATAAATTTATCTTATATTTATAATATTCTATTAATGGTCAGCTTTATTATAAAACATCAAAAAACTAAATCAGCTCAATAAGCTTTATCATCATTCTGGCTTCAGGATTTATAATCAGTCACTTAACTATTTATATTACAAATATTTTTAAAATTTTAAAAAATATATGAAGGCAAATATCTTCTACAACCAAACTCTATTAATCATTATTCAGCCTTTTCATCACCCTGTTCATTCTGTCCTGACTCCATAAGCTCATAGGCTCTGTGGGACAGTATTAGCTGTAAAACACGGCAACTAAATCCTACTCAATAATTCTGATAGAGTCTCTAGTCAATCTACAGCTTTGAACATACTCCTTACATTTTATAATCACCCATGTTATGTGTCCTGCTTCCTAAAGTAGAAGTTAAAAACAAATAAACAAAAATACATATGTTTAGAGTGCCCTGCATTGGGTTTATGCATATGACTCAGGTTCTACCAATCAGATGTCCAAGTAAGACTTGAATTCCGAAGTGAGCAACCAGAGGAAGCAACTGTACATAACAGGGATTCAATGTTCATACAAGTGTCAGGCAGCCAGGCAGACATAATTGTTTTTATAATTTTCAACAAACACTGACAGAATGTGTAGCATCCAGTCTTGAGTTTTATAGGATTGTTTTTTTGTTTCTGCTTTTTTCATGCTTGTTGTTTTTTTTTTTTAAGATTTTATTTATTTATTTGACAGAGAGAGAGAGAGAGAGATCACAAGTAGGCAGAGAGAGGAGGAGGCAGGCTCCCTGCTGAGCAGAGAGCCTGATGCGGGCCTCGATCCCAGGACCCTGAGATCATGACCTGAGCAGAAGGCAGAGGCTTTAACCCACTGAGCCACCCAGGCGCCCAACCTCGTGCTTGGTTTTTGAGTTTCTCCTATTGCAGCCACTATGATGTGGATGGACATTATTCTTGTCTGTAGAGCTATAGACTCTGACTTCTAGCTTTTAAGAGACTACTGCTATATTAATATTATTTAATAAATCTTTCTCTACTTAAACCTCCCAGAGTAGATTCTCCTTTCCTATATCTAAGCTTCTTGATGGACATATAGTCTTACCAGATTACAGTACAAATATTACCAGCCTTGATAGGTATGCTATGCTAAATCACCCCCCTCTTACACACCTTATGTATATATGCTTATGATAGGTCATATAAACCCAGTCTAATCTAAGTACATGTTGGAGAGTCATATAACTCAGGTCAATGTGCTACATTTGTCCATAAAATGAGTTTTTCTTACACAGCTGTAATTTTCCATGTCAAGAGATTTTGGATCCTGACTACTTTTTATGTCTGAGGGTCAATTTCAGGTTTATTCACTATGTCATTAATGTATTTAGTTCATTAATGTATAACATATTAATGTATTATCTGTACAAATACCTACTGACCACAGATTGTGGGACCTGTCAGCCACCATAATCATGTGAATTAATTCCTTAGTCAATCAACAAACACAAATATATATAATACACACACACACACACACACAGATGGATATATATGCATATATATGGATATGAAGATATATCTACACAGGTTCTGTTTCTCTGGAGGATTTTGACCAATACAGATTTTGGTACTAAAAGTGGTTCTAGCGAAACAAAATTGGAAGAATGAGTTTTCTTAACTTGTACTAGGATATGTGAAATTGGCTTTCTAATCATATTAGATTTGAAGTTGCCAATGACTTTATTTCCAGTAGTAAAGAGTAAAGATAGTCCATGATGTGATCTGGCAATAGAGACATACAAAATGTTACCAATGGATCCTCCAAATCAAGCACTTATAAGAAGCGAGGATCTGGGTGACTACATATACCATACTTTCAAACATTTTGCTTAAACTAATGAATTTATGTTATGACACTGGCCGGCTTCTCTTAACATCACTGGACAAAGTGAGTAAAGAAAGGATGAATTCCAGGATTTGAATTCTCGAATAAAATGTTACATAAATCACCTGAACATCTCTATTTGTGCTTTGAAGGAAATCCTCATGTCCTCTAACCACAGAGCTAACTAAGACTGCTGAAAATCAAATATAGAACCTCATCCTTTGACTAGCTGAATCACAACACAAGTTGAACTCCCAGGCTCACAGCATGTCTATTGTTCTAAAGTGAGGGCATTAACTGGGAAGGAACTGGATCCTGAAAAGGAATATAGATGTATGGGAAGAACCTGATGGAGCTGGGAACACCAAATCTCTAAATTTGATGACTGATCTTTCCCAGTGGAAGAGATCTCCACCCTCAAATGGGCCTCTCTACTTCCTTAGGAAATTAACCCTGCAATGCCTGAAGAAACAGCAGTGGACTCCCTTGAGGAAGTGCCATCCATGACAATGCCAATTCTTCTTAGGACCCCACCCTTAAAAACTCTCCTTGCTTCTAGAACTATAACTAGACTTAATCCCAGAAGGCCCCTAAAGGTGAGGTAGAATGCGTGACCCAGTATTCTCCAAAAGAAGTACTTGAGTTTTCTAACTTATACAGATAGAAATTCAGAGAACATGTGGATTTAGATATTAAAGGTGTGCAATAATGATGGAGGGAATATTAAGTCGGATCAAGACAAATTTATTAATATAACTTCAACAAATAAAACTAAAATTTTATGTGCGCTTATAACTCTATTAAAGTTGATAAAGTTAGTGTCTATTATGATTAGCATATCAATGATATAATGAAAATCCAACTATACTTCTTTGAAAATATCTCAGCTTATACATATATCCAGCTTAAATTTTGCTAGTATAATTCCATTCATCATTCATATTTAGTGTATACATATAAAAAGTACAAATTTACTAAATGGTTTTACATATATAATTAATTTCTATTACTTTATTTGATACCTTGTATCAAGCGAAATAAATACATGTATGAAAGCACAGATAGGTTGTAGATAATTAGATGGATAGATTGACAGATAAATATATAATGCATTACTTTGTTAAGCTATATTTTAAAATGCCTAACACTGACAGATTTTATGAAGCAATAAACTTGGATTACTCTATAGCTTATCAAAACATATTTTATTAATTCATATTATATAGCATTCATAGAGTAAGCTATTAACTTATTAAGTAGTCATACAGGAATTCTATTCCTAATTAAATGAAATAAAGTAAAATATTATTCTGAAAAATAGGCTAAACCTTCTTCTCTCTCTTTTTTATATACTCATGGGCATTTGATATTTTCTGGCTATGTTTTAGGTCTGAGTGAACTGGAATAAGTGTTTTCTTTCATATCTTCTGATATGACAAAGATTATTGACAATCTTATTTTTCCCCTGCTTAAAGGTCTCATTAACATTAATGCACTCCCTTGAAAGAAAATGTTTCAGAAACAAATTCTGAACCTCAACATTCCTATATAACCACTAAATATAACAGTAATTTGAAAGGTAGTATAGATCTTTTCTAAAAATAATAACATAAATGTTAAATTTTAAAATAAGAAATGGATAATTGGAAAATTGGATTTTAAATGTCCATGTCATTTTCTGATACATTTTCTGGCTTAAGTCTCTGAAATATAACTTCGTGATCATTTTATTGCTATTTGTACTTTGACTAGTTTGTCCATTATTATTTCTCACAGAATTTAAATTAAAAATCACAATTTTCATATTTGTGAGGCCAGCCCAAGATTACCTTTAAGTTGTAACTAAAATAACAGAAGATAGAGAAGATCCCACTTTCTGAGGGATACAAAAAAGTGCATTTTTTCCTCTGTTGCATTTTTGGCTGCTATTTTGTAATACTTTTTAGATTTAGTCAGCATTTTTGAAGCTTGTACAGATTAGAATTCTCCTTAGAAATACCCTGACAGCAAGAAAATCCATGTTATCTTCTATGTATAAAAACGATCATTCTGGAGAGGTACTTTCCTTCAATAGCGCTTGGAAGCTTGTTTAAATAATGTAGCAGCAGAATGAAATTTTCAGATAAATTAGAAAAGTACAAAAATATAAAGAATTATGAAATGGCTACCCACAGAAAAATTATTAATAGGAAATTTTGTAAACATACAAATATGAGTGGCATAGCAAGTTGAATTGTGAGTCCAGAAGTAATTTAGTTCCTAATGCAAAGAGAATGGAATTTGGGAACTACATAATTTAACTTACGGCAGTATGCAGAAAAGTCAGGAAGAAAAATTCCCCAGCTACTGCTGGAACTTAACACATCTTGTAACAATATTCTGGACGATGATGTCATGGACTACTTTGGCCTCTACCCATCATGAGTTTGCCTGGACTAGCAAAGAATGCTTCCTGGGATAGTCAGGCAACCCGGGAACGAAAAGGAATTTCTGACCTACCCCAAATATTCTCCCCAACCATTTCTTTATTATGTCTATTGGATATCATAAATACAGAAAATATTAAGTTAGATTTTACAGCCAGTAAATTAATTCTACTTGGAACAATGTTATTTCCATACCTCTACCTGTATATAATAAAATATGTTTATTTCAATCTTTGTTTTTATTTATTCTCATTCTGCTATAGCTCAGTTGCTTAATAATTAAAATTACTATACAGTATGGATGTATCATACTTCCAAATTAACAATCTAGTCCTTATATATTATCTCAATCTCCACCAAATGTAGACGTGTCCTGCCGTCATTTGTTATTTCTTGTTTTGGGTACCTGTTATTTCAATAAGCTTTTAAAAAACTCAGTTTCATTCCATTAGTCCTTCAAATATTATATATTCTAAGCCCCAGGCAAAATTATTGACTATTTATTGACATCAAGTTAGAATCTTGGTTGAATTAAAAATAGAATTTCTACATCTTTTGAATTAAAAATTAGGACCTAGAAACCCATGGAAATATACAAATATCTTCAACACTTAACATATGATGTCTTTAATAGTAATAAAAATACATTATCCCTAATAAGTAAAAATAATTCTTTAAAAGAACTAAAAATGCTTTGAGTGAAAAGAAAAAGAAAAATATCAAAATAAGTTGTCAGTAACATGCTGACATTTATTTATGATGTGTAGCTTCACAGTGAAATTTAAATTCTTTGTGGCCATGGGCTTCTTCATATTTGATGCAATTTAAAATAGCTAATGGGGTTTTGTTGTTTTGTTTTTTGTTGTTATTATTGTTTGGGTGGCTGCCAGTTTGTTAGCTGGTTTATTGATTTTTTTTTTTAACTTCAATGGGAAAATGCAAAAAAAAAAAAAAAAAAAGAAAGAAATTAAGTTTGGACCAGCTAAAGGACTCTTATGCTCTAGTAATATTATCACCTCCCATTAATACACTGGATTTCTTTCAGGAAACTCAAGATCCATTCAGTAGTTCTAACATTTGGGGCAAGTAGACAAAGGGAAGATGGAATGTCAACCTATATAATAGGGAAACTGAAAAAGAAGTAAGGTGCTTTATAGAGATTACTGTCCCTATCTGAAACAGGACCAAAAGCCATTTCTCCTTTAGCTACTTTGGCCAGAATGGGTGAACTTCTTGCTTATATTTTTACTGCCATGTGCTTTGGAATACTCCACAGTATAAAAATGAGCTCAGCATAAATATTAAATACATCAATACAAATATCTCATGTTAAGATGAATATAGTGGGTCATTTCCCTTGGGAAGTTAATTTGTACTACTTCTGATGAAAAGCTACTCATCTTCCTTATTACAAGATGGTTATTTTATAACACTTTAATATAAATGCTTGACCTTTAGAAATCCAGTTCTTTTGGAGAAAATCCCTGATGCGCTTACAATTAGAACCAATGTTGAATATTTTGTGTTGCCAGATCACTAATTAAATTCCTGCACATAACCTTTTTCTTCCTGAAATGCAACATTTAGCAAATTATTTTATAATTATGCAAACATTGTTTTGCATAGTGTTTGCATTTTAATGAGTTTAGGGGAAACCACAATTTAGAATGAAATCAGAATCTGAAAGAAAAGGTGTACTAAAGCTAAAAAAGCTGCCACCTAATCCTCATGACACACACTACTTTCAGCGAGGCTGGAATTCCTTTACCATTTTAAATTTCCTTATTTTCTGGTTTTTTTTTTCTTTTTCAGTTTTTGAAGAAGTTTAAATATAAATCCATAAAGGACAGAATAAGAATCTTCCAGAGTGAAGAACAACTGTCCTCTTTCCCACAGCTTTTTAATATTATCTCTCAAATATGTGTCTATGGCTCCTGTCTTCTATTTGGTTAAAAGAGCCTTCAGTAAGCTCAAAGCCGAAGGATCAATGTAGACAGAAATATAATTCCCATCATAATTTCCTTGATTTCAGCAGTATTTCAATCACATGAATAGAGCAGTATATTAGTAACATGCTAAATATATATTAATTGTTTAAAGGCAATTTTGTGACAGAATTACCTAAAAATATTTAAATTTCCTATTTTGTCAAAATTTTGATCTCACACCCATTTTCTGTTCTTTAGAATATAATTAGTATACATAAGCCTCAAGCTTGCATATAAGAGAATATTATAAGTAAACACCTGGCTCAAGTTGTGGCATGACTCATGTGACACATTTGGTATCTCAGTTGTCTGAGCCTTTTGCTAAATTTTCTGTGCCATGATGCGCTTTATAAAATAAAATATACGAACCAATAAATAGGAGTAAAAGATAGTATAGGACAAGCAATATCATATGATAAACATGTAGATGACAGATACACACATGCACATATATGTATATGCATGTGTATATATATATATGTAAAATCAGCAAAGACATACATCTTTAAATACATCACTATCCAAGACATTTAATTTGTAGTCACAGTCACTTCATTCATTTAACTCATCTACTGCTCTCTTATTATATCTTTTAAGTACAAACATGAAATAAATGTATATTTAGACAAACAGAAAATGGAGAATTCATCACAGCAGAAATGCTTAAAATAATATGCTAAATAGTGATTATCATACATATGATAAGAGAAGGCCATTGGAAGCCTGGAAGTATATGAAGGAAATAACAACAATAAAAGAGCAAAATGAAGGTAAATCTAAATAAATATTGTCTATGTAAAATGATAACAATAGTGTCTTGCACAGTTTTAAGTATATGCAAAACAACATATTCAAAAATATGCACTTATCTGGAGGGTTAAATGTGGTAAAAGTGTGTAAGACCTACGCATTTCCTGAAACGTGGTACAAGCACTAATTTATATTAAAATACATTATACTAATTAAAATGTTGTATCTGTAGGGTGAGCATCTAAGAAGAACAAAAGTATATTTAAGAGGAATAAATGGAATAAGAAAATATGTAATTAACCAAAAGAATATAGGAAGGGAGAAAAAAATGTATTAGAGAACATACAAAACAAATGGAAAACAAATAATGTAGGCACATATTTCAATCCAAGTACAAAATAAAATAATTATGTGAAATATAAATGGACTAAAATCTCTACATAAAAGACAAAAGCAAAAGTAATACTAGACAAAGGAATATCCCAGAAATAGGTATTAAAAAGGAAAATATATTTATTTTATAAAAATATGATTTATAAGATAAACTGAAGTTTGGGAATATATAATATGGCACAGCATAAGATACTTTGAGCTACACAAGACAGCCCCAATTAAAAAAGCAAACTTTCAGAAGAACTACTTGGAAATTATTAGAAAAAAAAACTGACACAAGGGCCTCTAACTTATTTTTATTGCATGTATATTATGTGTACATTTTGTATATATGTATATGTATGTTTATACCTATGAAAGCATACAGGGAAATGAATCCAACATTTTGCTACACATCAAAACCATATGGGAGTCTGGTGTACAGAATGAAAGATTTTTGTTCTTCAACACTACTTTCAAACACTTGAATATGCTACACTTGAGGTGGTACTAAAAATCTCTCTTCCTCAAAAAACTCTTGAGATTATTTTTCTCCAACCTGATACGAAAATCATAGGAAAGAAATTTTAAAGAATATACACAAATTTTATTATTTCTAAATATCCAACTACTATTCTAAAAAATTATCATATGCTAAGCCACTATGAACCCAATATTCATTACTTTTGCCCTCAAGGCACACAATGCTAACAAATTACAAGAAATTATTACAAATTATAAAAGACTTCACAGTAGAAAAATCACAGGATTTTTCTCAGGAACTTTCCCTTGAGCCTACCAGTAGCTACTAGTAATCCTCTACAGTTAGGTGAACTATAAAAATAATTTCATTTCTCTGTATGTTTTCAAAATAAAAAGGAAAAATATACCAAAAGCAATTATTGATGACCCTATTTTGTATTACGATGCAGTAACACTGGAAATTAAGAACCAAAGAATAAACAAAATTTCCAAGTAACTTAGAAATCTTATCTTCAAACACCATATTGACTCACAGACAAAGTTGGAAATCAAGCATTAAATAAATCTATTTAGAAAGCAGTAAAAATTTAAAAAAATAATAAAAACCTGTATATCGAATTTCTAAAATACAGGCAAAATAATACCCCAAGTAAAATCTATAGCTCCAAAAGTTCACCATTAAATAACAAATTAACTAAAGATTACAAAGAAACAAAAATTAAAGAATAAAAAGAGCAAGACCTTGTGATGTTTCCTAAAGCTAAAGAAAGGAATTCTACTGTTAAATATATAAAATACTAAATATAAAGGAGAAAACTTGAGAATTTTAAGTTTATGAACTTGGTCCTTGAAAATAACAACTGTATTAAACTACAGCTAATCAGAAAACACACATACATATGTAAAAATCAAGATAAAATTGAAAAATTAGCATTAAGTCAGATAAAATTATTATTATATGACAATTAAAATTCAAAGCCATTAATATTAATAACTAAATCAAGTCATATAACTTAGCAAAATGACTCAATAAAACCCTGGAAAGTGATGATAAATTTATAAAAAGAACTAATCTTCCTAAGAGTAATATTTAACTTATTAGTTATTTGCAATAAAAATAAGGAATTTTTGTAAACTTTCAATTTTATTTTAAATATTTGCGGGTGCAGAGTAAAAAGGAATGTTTTTCATGTCTTTGTATAAAGTAAGCATAAATGTGTAAGACTGAAAACAAAACTTCTAAAAATACATATAAAAGACCAATTTGTGAATACATGTATATATTCAAAAGCATTTCAAAGTTATAAAAATAAAAGTAAACGTTATTGTACTAAATGGCTATTATGCAATATTATTACTTCACCTCCTATTAAGATTTTTTTAAATTAGAAATGAAAGATTCCACCTTATTTATTATCTATTCAATATCAAGCTGAGACTTTAAAAAGAAAAGAAAGTTGTCATCTGGGAGGGTAGAGAACCACAGAGCTGTGCAAGTCAGATTTATAAGACTATAGCAGAGAAGAAGTTTGCTTTTAAGATAGAGTCCCTTACTATATAATCAGTTGAGAAGAAAGCAGGCTGTCAAGGAAGCTTACCTCAGGCCCACTTTATTTATTTTTATTTTATTTATTTATTTTTTTAAGGCCCATTTTAAATACGGGAAAGCTGGGCCTAATTGTATAGAACTACTTGGATCCTCCTGCTAACCAAAGAGCTTCCTAGCCTCTCCCTGTACCAAAACAACCATAAGAGGAGGAAAAGGAGAATTTGGTTACTTAAGTCAAGAGCAGGAGAAACCCAAAATATTTTAAATAAAGACAAAGATAACTCAAGAATTTATCTGACTAGCTCACAGCTCTTATTTTGACTATAAGCCATTTTAGAAACCAGCAATGTTGAAAGTGTCAAACTGACAAGGAAAAAAATTAACTAAAAATAAATAAAATTTTTATTCCATTACTAAAATATCATAGATATGAATAACAAGAGAATTTGAAAAAGGCTATTGCCTGAAAAAAAACCCACTGGAATTATTCCCAGATTTTAAAATCTTTAGACAACTTCAGATAATAGCACTGGAATTAAGTTTAAATCATGTAAGATCCACCCAAGTATATGGCCTTCCCATATGATGACATCATCTTGCTCTAGGAGTTAATGCTCACCAGGAGATTAGATTAGATGGGTTCCTCACACTGTGCTGAGTGACAGCTCTCACTTGAAGCTAAATTTTACATTTTCGTATCCATACCAACCTTCTTCATGAATATAATAACAGGCTAGAAGAGCAGTTCTCTGAGTGTGGTTCATGATGTGGCAGCATCAGCATCACCCAGACCTACTGAGCCCCAGAATTGCTGAATGAGAAACACCTGAGATAGGGCTGACACTCTGAGGTTTAACATCCAGGTGATTCTCATGAGCATTCAAGTTTGTGATCTCCCAGGCTAAATATACAGGGATAACATTTAACCTAGAAGTTTGCATATAAGGCTGAAACTCCCACAAAAGGTGATGGGATAAAGAAAGAAGTGATTATACTTCATATGAAAGGTATGGTAATATTACCTTATAAATTTCTATAGGAAACACATGAGTTCATAGATGGAGGTAGTGAAGCTAGATTAAGGGGATAAAAGAGAGAGGGTAGAAACCAGATGGAAGGGAGAAAAGGAAAGGAGAAATAAAAAAAAAAAAAAAGGGGGAAGAAACTAGGTAGAAGAGGAGAGACTGGATAGAGGAAAACTCCAGATGAAGGGAGAGAGAATGGACATATGGAGAAGCCAGACAGAGGGAGAGAAAGAGGTGGAAGAGAAAAGGGGCACTGATTTTAAATTGCTGCCAAATATTCTGCTTTCAGTGGGATTAATTGTGCAACTTTGGGAAAGTTGAGACTAATCAGTTTCTTCACATTTCACTGCATGAAGACTTTAAAAGTAGACTGAATATTTAGATATGAGGAAACCCACAGAGTTCTTTGCAATTCAGTAGAAACAGAGAGACTTCATAGGAGATATAGGCCTTCCTAATAATACAGGCTTGTAAATCTTAAATTGGGTTTAATTTTTTATCCCCAACTGAAGAGTGAGTCATACCGATTTTCTACAGTATGTCAGTGAGTGCTACATGTGGTTTAACTATATAGTGTGTGTATGTGTGTGTATATATACACATAAATACAAATTTAATGATCATATAATTTATAGCCAATATTCATCTTGATATATAAAATGACAGGGTCTTGCTGATTATGTGTGCACATATACATATGTACATATGCACACAGATTATACAAATATCAAAGGACATTTTCTCTTAGTAATGGTATGAAGAGGAGTTAAATTCTATTCTTTATTCCATTTTATGTACACTTGATGCTTAATATATTTTCACTAAATTTTGGAGGATATCCTGTTTACAAAACAGGGGTATGTATGTGTTTTTCCCTAAGGCAGATACCTATGTTTCAACAACACTAGCACCTTTTATGCTATTTTATTTTTACTAAGAACATGTTTGAAATGTGAAATGTGAAGTAATGGGACAAACTTTTTAGCAAGTTTACCAAAATTCGTACACTCAAATATATTTCATTAAAAAAAAAAAAAAACAAGAACTAATCTGGATAGCCATACATTTTTTCCAATAATATTGTCATTCTATTCTTGAAACTTACCTTTTTCAATTGCTTCCAAAACCTTCAGGATATTGCTTTAAATACCAAATAGATAAAAATATTTTTCATTTTAAGATGGAAATGCAAATAATGTTTAGAGTTGGGTCTGCTTAATAAAAGGGGATATCAAGTTGCACAGAACTTTTTTTTACATTATATTACATAAAGTTAGGTGTGATTTAAAAGTGACAATATTATTTTATTCTTTGTGGCCTCCATACTGCCCTTTATAAAGCAATTAAAATAGTTCTGAAATTATTATTAATAATCATTTCAGTGTAAGAACAAGCATAAAATCTCAACATAAATTTGAATGCTTAATTTGTGATATTTTTAAATCAAAGGATGCCTTTTACTACATAGCCACTGTGAGTATCATCTTCTGTGACTTTACAGAGGATATAGTATGTTTGTGGTTTTATGGAATTTTTTTAATCTTACTAATGGAGCATTAAACTGACCTGGAAAATACAGAATTAAGTTTTAGTTTTAATCTAAGCACTCAGTGTGCCGGGCAGCCAAAGAGGAGGTTGAAGGGCAATATCATAGCTGTTTAGGTGAAATTATTGAGAGGTAAAGGCTGCCTGTTCTTCTCCTCAGAACTTTGACATATATATCACAGTCTCTACAGTTCAGCCTGGCCTTTTTAGCCTCATTTGCATGAGCCAAGGCTGTATAGTCAGCAATGTAACTGCCCAAAGAACCAATCCTATTAGTCCAAGTGAAGATATTTCTTCTTTGCTAAATGAGAAAGCAGGCTACAATACCAATCATTGGATACATTTGAAAAACATTAAATACATGTATTAACATTAGCCCCTAGAGAATTTGATTTCTCAGAAATACTTGCCTGTAAATCCTGGGATACATTTGCAGTAGAAATGGCCCCTTAAATGTATACCGGTTGCTTCATTTTTGCAGGGCACAGATTTACAATCTTCAGTTTCTATTTCAC
This sequence comes from Enhydra lutris kenyoni, assembly GCF_002288905.1. Classification (NCBI taxonomy): domain Eukaryota; kingdom Metazoa; phylum Chordata; class Mammalia; order Carnivora; family Mustelidae; genus Enhydra; species Enhydra lutris. The sequence continues at coordinate 15,761,493 of NW_019154112.1, read as the reverse complement.
AGATGTTTCTTTCAGATCTTTGCAGACAGCTACAGTTGCAGTTGTGCAAATGGACCAAGCAGAAGCCATGCACTGATGTACTCTGGTTTCCTAAGCAATCTTCAACACTGAGGTTATAGAATCCATCCATGTAAACAGGAGAACAGCTGCATCTACAACATGCAAAAACAAAAAATCCAATTAGTCGTAAAATTTAAATACATATTCATTTAAATACACAGGACAGCAATACAATAAATATGGTTGTGGGCACACTTTTAAAATATTCTTAGAGAAAATGTTGGTTCTTGGCAAAACTTAATATTGCTTATTGTACAGAGTGAGTAAAAAGAACTTTAGCAAAAGACAGACCTAGACTCAAACACAGGTTCTGCCACTAATTTCTATGTAACCTAGGATAGCGTCATTAACCCTCCTGAGGCTAAATGACAAGGTTAACGTTTGTCAGAATTTCTGTGAAAATTTGCAGTGTGAGAGCCTGACAATTACCTTTCTGATTGCAAGATGAATGCTCAACATAAACTTTTGAGTGTCAGGCATTCATTTCAAAGATATTTATCCTAAATAAACACACTGCCAGCTACACAAATAGATGAAGAGGCAGCCTGACCCACCTTTTTACAAAACCTTGTTTTTTTACAAAACCCTTTTTACAAAACCTTGGTTGACCTAGATAACTGACCTTATGTGTGACCTTTCTTTTCCCTTCCCGCTCTTTAACTTCCGTTGGCTGCCGTGTTTTAAGATTTTATTTATTTATTTGACAGAGATCACAAGTAGGCAGAGAGGCAGGCAGAGAGAGAGAAGAGGGAAGCAGGCTCCCCGCTGAACAGAGAGCCTGATGCAGGACTTGATCCCAGCATCCTGGGATCATGACCTCAGCTGAAGGCAGTGGCCTTAACCCACTGAGCCACCCAGGATCCCCAGCTGGTGTGTTTTAAATTCACCAACAGAGTGAATCCAAGAAACCCTAGGCACCCCACCCCCATCTCAATAAAGCCACAACTCTAGGTCTGCTCTCTTTTTACCTGATATTTAACCTGTGTGGCCTGCCCTGTCAGCGGGAGCCCGAGGTTAAAAGCGAAAAAACAAACAAACAAAAAACAAAAGAAAAGCCCTTGTTCTCTCACTGAGGTGCATCTTGCAATCCTGAGAAAAAAACAAAACAAAACAAAACACAGGAAACAGTCCTGCAACACTGGCTTGAGGAAATGCCTGTGTGAGGTCTCCAGAAGTTAGAACCGACCCTAGAGAGTGCCCCAGAATTCCCGACAGGTAGGTGAGTGTCCCAGGCATTGGCAGCCGACAAGTGAGTGACGAGCGCCCCAGGCATTCCTAATCAATAGCATTACTATCGATAGGCTGAGACACGCACAAAACAAATTTGAAATATTTAACCTCATGCCTAAGAGAAATGGGGTTTTAATTAATAACAGTTTCCATTGAAAGTATCCATTCATTCACTTCTACATTCATTCCTTAGATATAGATCTTTGCGTTTCCTATATGACTGGCATTGACCTAAATATACCGAACAAACATTCTTGGGTCTTTATAGATTAGGCACCACCTTTGGTAAAGTGGATTATGAAATGCTATCCTATTACAATTATACACCATATAATATGCACACATTATTCCTTTGAATATTGCATATACATGCACATAAAGCATCAGAAAAAGAACATGTGAGGTAAGAAAGAAATCTAAATCAGAGATAATCTTTGGTCTAAAGTATAGTGCTGTAATTTTGAAGTATCCTTCGCCAACTATTCAAAGGACACTTAAGATAATCATATAAACATGTCAATGAGTGGAGAAGAGCAATGTCAAATTACTTTGCTTGTTATTATTAGTGAAAATTAACCTATTGAACCTAAGTCATTACACTCATAAATTTATATGATGGTAGGTGTTTGGACCCAGCAAGAATGTTAAGGGTCAATTAGTTCAAACCTTTCTTCTTGTAGTTGTGAGAAACTTAGCCATTTAATGCAATTTGCCAAGGATCACTGAGATTGTTAATGGCAGTTAGGATAGTTGATGCTTTGATATATTCAAAGCACTGGCCTTGGAATGGGAACCTTGGTTCTAATTCTTCTCTAACTTATTTAGAAGTTTTTGTGCCCTAGTTTTCTCATCTGTAAAATTATCAGTACTACATCTATTCCATAGAAGAGGATTAAGTGTGTTCATTACTGGGCAGGTAAGGCTGATACCAACCATATCATATGTGTATATGTTAACTTGAAATAAAGTTATTGAACACGGGCACAGCAGCGATAAATGGAGACTGATTATAGTAGTTTCTTTTTAGAAATTCAAGTAGGATGATATGATTTTCCAATATGGTTAAAAAATTCTAATACACTTCTGAATAAAACATAGTATGTCCTTGATCAACATGAAAGTTTCATTCCTGGAAAATCCAACGATTATTAAAATTTTATAAAAATATTTTGTGTCACTGTGTAAAATGAAGTTAAGATATTGGCTCAGATAGTTAGAAAAAGGTTTTATATCCACATTAATGTATGCTGGGACTTTTGGAAATTGTGCAAACCATGGAACACTTTTTGTTGTTCATGGAATCATTCTGTGCATTGAAAGATTTATAACATTCATCGTCCATCACTTACCTTCTAAACATTAGCTGTTTCAACCAATTATACTGAATATTAGAATGGCCCTAGAGGGGCACCTGGGTGGCTCAGTGGGTTAAGCCTCTGCCTTTGGCTTAGGTTATGGTCTCAGGGTCCTGGGATCGAGCCCCGCATCGGGCTCTCTGCTCAGCAGGGAACCTGCTTCCTCCTCCTCTCTCTCTGCCTGCCTCTCTGCCTACTTGTGATCTCTGTCTGGCAAATAAATAAATTAAATCTTAAAAAAAAAAAAAAAAGAATGACCCTAGAATCCAAAATGTCCCCAGAATATAAGACCATCTCTTTGAAAAATCATTGACCTAAATAAATTTCTCTAGTTTACTAAAGCACTCAACCAATCATGTACAAGTTTGTGGAGCATTTTGTCATCCCAATTAATAATATGCATGTAAATGCTGGTATACATGCTTATATGGATACCTAGTGCTAAGATAAATTGCTATTAAATTGAAAGCTTTTCAGTGACAAATACATCAATTTTGTTAGAAAAGAAAGTCAAGAAAATTATAGGGGTCCACATATATTATTTATAATATTAAAGTGTTCTTATAATTTCATAGAACTTTTACTTTGAGAAAATAAATTGGACTAAAAGACTTCATGAATATATTACTAATTTTATTATTAAATAAGCCAGCTTTATTATTTGTCAGTTTGAATTGTACTTAAGTTTGAGACAAGATTGAAAGAATAAAGCAAAACATGTCAGTTGAAAACATTATCTCATACATAAATATTGTGATTTAAATTTTTTCATCATTTAGTATTTTAATGGAAAAATATTCTAGGTAGAGATGAAATTAAGGATATCACTCTATCTATTTACCCTAAATCCTAGGATTATGATCCATATGCCTGATATACAGTGGATGCTCCATTAATATTGTTTGACTATATAATATAAATTGAATTATGTTCAAGAGAAAGGTCATCTTAAAAGTTCTGAATAAACAGATTCATGAAATTCCAAGTCTTAGGAGATAATTTGAAAAGTAATACCAAAAGGTTAGACCTATAAAAAGCTATTTAGATATAATGAAGTAAAATAAAAAATCTGGTCCAGATAGCACAAAATCATATAACATGCATACATTTTTTATTGTTTGACATATAAAATTAAAGCATGAAAAGTCATAGAGCCTGAAGCTATAATATAGTCAAACTTTGACTTTATACCATAACATATGCATTGGTTTGCACCCGAAAGAAAAAAATATATATATGGGAGATAATTATGTATACATTAGCTAAGTTTCAACCCAAACTATAATTGAAACTAATTATACAAAAGTGCTTCCTTTAATGAATTTATTATAATTAACTTTTGGCATGGAAATGGAAATTACAATGGTATCTACTTTAGAATGGCTTAAACAAATTAATGACCTCTATATCATTTTACTATAAAGCTTAAAGAAACAAGGTTATCGGGGCGCCTGGATGGCTCAGTGGGTTAAGCCGCGCTGCCTTCGGCTCAGGTCATGATCTCTGGGTCCTGGGATTGAGTCCCATATCGGGCTCTCTGCTCATCGGGGAGCCTGCTTCCCTCTCTCTCTCTGCCTGCCTCTCTGTCTGCTTGGGATCTCTGTCTGTCAAATAAATAGATGGAATCTTAAAAAAAAAAAAAAAAGAAAGAAACAAGGTTATCTCATTTTCCAGGGGTCAATAAAAAGGAAAAAAAAAATATATATATATATATACGTATATATGCATGTAAGTGCAATACACAAAAGAATCCAGTCACTAAAGAAATGTTGTTTAGTAGCAGCAAGACTACCCAAAACAAAAAACATATACACATACATGGGGACATACAAGAAGCCATACTGATAGCAGTTCACGTTCCTTTTTTGTTTTCCTCTCTCCCCCACCCCCATCGAAAGTAAAATGTAACAAAACTTTTGCATGGGACTCAGGAAAGTTTGCATAACACACCCAAAATTAAAGCTAGAGGCACCTGGGTCAGCTCAGCATCTGACTCATGGGTTTTGCTCAGGTCAGGGCCTCATGGTTCCTAAGACCTAGCCCCCTATAGGCTCCAGGTTCAGAGGGAGGCCTCTTGAAGAGTCTCTCCTTCTGCTCCTCCCCCCTCTCACGTGTGCATGCATGTGTGTGTGCATGTGCTCTCTCTCTAAAATAAATAAATCTCAAAATAAATAAACACAAAACAGCACATTCAATTTCTTAATTAAAAAGTCATCAATATCATGGCAAAAATAAAATAGTCTTAGAAATTAATAATTATCAGACTTCCTAGTTAATAGGTAATTTAAGAAAGCCATAATCAGAATATATTTCTGTGACAAATTCACATAAAGCTGTATATATTATATAAGCCTCCTGACTCTACAGAAATAGGTTTTGTAGCTATACTTGATTTTATCATGGACTTCAAGATTTTACACTTTAAAATAGAACTTTTGCTTATAACTGAAAAGTAGTGTCTTGGTTATATTTAGCATCTCATGGAAAATGTGAATTTTTAAAAAATAGCTCATAAAAGAAACAGGTTTATTTTAAAGTTCCCAGAAAGAAAGCCAGAAAATTCATTGCTATAACACAAACTACTTGTATGCTTAGAAAGTGGAAATAATAATTATTTTAGTAATATAAAAAGATATTTGCTTTCTACATGATATAGAGTAACCATGAGATGTGTTCTGAGGAGACCATTAATTTATTTATGGATACCTGGGGTCAGGTATCAGATATCATTTTCACATTTTGCTCAATGTTTTCCAGTTAGGGAATACTCAAATGTTTAATAAATATATGAATGAACAGATTTCATTTTGATATGATATTTCTGATTAGTACGGATTGGTGACTTGGTCATAAACTTAAACTTCATAAATGGTTTGAACAATTCACAGCCTGGGCCTGGTGTTGCAAAGTTACTACCCCATAATTACAAAAACTATACCAAGTCCAGAGGCAAAATGACTACTGAAATTTTTTTTCACTAGTTTTTTTTCCTCCCCTTAAGGTTTTCCAAATTCCCTCAAAAATGTTTTTGGGGGCGCCTGGGTGGCTCAGTGGTTAAAGCCTCTGCCTTCGGCTCAGGTCATGATCCCAGGGTCCTGGGATCGAGCCTCACATCGGGCTCTCTGCTCTGCAGGGAGCCTGCCTCTTCCTCCTCTCTCTCTCTCTGCCTGCCTCTCTGCCTACTTGTGCTCTGTCAAATAAATGAAAATCTTTAAAAAAAAAATTATAAAAAAATGTTTTTGTACATTTTAGGTCAAAAATGTGGTAACACTCAAACCTGTGTAAAATACTTCATTTCCATTATGCCCCATAAGCTGCATTCAATAGAAAAATATTTATGATTAGCAACTATCAGTTAACATTATTATCACTGTTGTTACTGTGTCTTTCATCATAAAGTAGTTCTTTAATTTAATATTATTACAATACTATCATTGCTACAGTGCTATCATTGTTTTACTTTAAAAGTTGTATCTTGGGTACCTCGGTGGCTCAGTGGGTAAAAGCCTCTGCCTTCAGCTCCCATCATGATCCCAGAGTGCTGGGATCAAGCCCCACTTTGGGCTCTCAGCTCAGTAAGGAGCCTGTTTCCCCTCCTCGCTCTGACTACTTGTGATCTCTGTCTGGGAAATAAATAAATAAAATCTTAAAAAATATAAAAAATAAATAAAAGTTGTATCTTGTGAGTTTCATTTTAAAAGTTTTCCATCCCAAAACTGCAAAAATATCTTCCTACATTTCTTTCAGTTGCATGGCAATTTTGCTTTTTTAATTTGTTTCTGAACATATTCAGAGTTTGCTTCTACATAAAGTGTAAGGCTGTAGTCAGCTTTATTTACCGTCTCATAGTGAACCATTTCCCCAATCCCTTCTACTAAAGAATCTGGTCAGTGTATTCCCATTAAATTATGGGCAAATTTCCTTGTATATCAAGATCCTATTTGTACATGTATTGTTCTCAGAGCCCTCTGTTGGTCCACTGATTGTTTTTACGGTGACACTATACGGATTTTATAGTTATCATAGCAGGTGTTACATGAAGTTCCACCCAATAACTTCCTTTTCAAAGAAGAGTCAGCTGTTTATAAAATATTATTATTTTGTATAGTTCTTGGAACTTGATTAGTTTCTAAAATAATAAGCAATATTATTGGTATAACATTCAATGTGTGAATTAACTTGATAAATTGGTATCTTGGCCAGATTAAGATATACTATCTAAATCCATGGTTACATTTTAATGTGTTCAGAACATCTATTTTTTTCTCTTTTTAATTAATTAATTGTGCAATAGACTTTTTTTTACAGAGAATATGAGCATCTTTTGCAAGTTACTTCTAAGATTTTGCATATCTTGCTATTATAGTAGGTGATATATTACATAAAAATTTCTATATTTTGTGACTGGCATAGACACTGTTAATTTTATGTAAAGTACTTTATTTGCAAACTCTGCTAAGCTCTATTTTAGTATTGAGACAATGTCAAAAGCCATAACAATACTGATCATTTTTATAATTACAAAATTGTCTGAAGATCACGAAAGTTAAGCATAAACAAAGAAACACAGAAAAAATAGTTATATCACAGAACAAAAATGTTTTTAATAAAAAACTCCTGCAAATTATTTTTTCATTACATAAATATTTATTTAGTTCTACTGCATGTGTCATTTGTGACTGACTTCTTTCCCATAGCATAAGGTTTTCAAGGTGCACCCATATGTGGCCAGGTATTAGTAATCCATACTTTCTTATTGCCGAATAATATTCCATGTATAAATATAACACATTTTATTTATTAGTTCATAAACTTTTTCAAAGCACCTGTATGTACATTCCTCCAGCAGTATATGAGGGCTCCAATTTCTCCAAATCCTCACCAACACCAGTACCTTTTATTAATCTTTCTTTTTAATCATATTGACACTAGCAGATGTAGACTGTTATGTTTTTTCATTTACATTTCCAGTCTTCTTTCATCATTAAACATAATGTAATTATGTTGCTGCTGCTGTTTCTGATTCTTCCTCTTTCTTTTCTTCTCCTCCTTCTTCTCCAGAATTCTTTATCAGGTTGAAGAACCTCCACTTTATTCTTCATTTTTTTATTGCTTTTATCATGAAAGGTTATTAGATTCTGTAAAATGTATCCCCCAACACTTCAACTATTGGAATTATGTGTTTTCCTTTTTTCCTATTATTCTATTGACATAGTATATTTACATTAATTGATTTAAGGATGTTAAAACATCCTTGTTAAAACATCCTTGTTAAAATTCCATGTTAAAACATGAAAACCTTGTATTCCTATGATAAATTCCCCATGGTCATGATGCATAATTTTTTTTATATGTTACTGCATTTGTTGTGCTGTAACTATATTGAGGGATTTTGTGTTCAGATTAATAAGACACATTGGTCTGTAGTTTTCTTTTCTTGTGATGTCTTTGGTTTTGTTATCATTGTAACATTTGTCTAACAGAATAAGTTTAAAAATGTGTCCTCTTCATTTAGTTTTGGATGAGTTTGTGAATAATTTCTATTTATTCTGCTTCAATGTTTGCTAGCATTCCCCAGTGAAACCATTTAGGCCTGAATATTTCTTAGTGTGATTTTTTTTTTTATTTGTTTGTTGAATCACAACTTAATCTTTTTGCTTGTAATAATTTTATATTCAGATTTTCTATTTCTTTTGAGTCAATTCTAGTAGTTTGTATTTCTCTGGGAATGTCCCCATTTCATCACAGCTACCTACATTTTGAGATATACTGCTGTTCATAGTTTTTTCTTATAATCCTTTTTCTTTCTGTAATTTAATGTTTTATCTCTCTTTCTTGCTTTTAGTAATGTGAGTCTTCTCTCTGTTTTTCTTAGCATAGGTAAGTCCTATTCATTTTGTTAATCATTTTAAAAACAGACTTTTGGTTTGTTGATATTCTATATTTGCTTATACCCTATTTAATTAATTTCACTCTACAGTTTATGATTTTTCTCCTTTGGCTTGCTTTAGATTTAACTTTTTTCCTTTTCCATTATGTTAGGGTAGATGATTAAGATCTTCTTTATTTTTAACATAGGCATTTATAGCTATAATTTTAATTCTAAATGCTGAATTGTCTATATCCCATGACTTTTGGTATGCCATATCTTTATTTTAATTAATCTCAAATGATTTTTTTAATGTCCCCTGTACTTTCTTTTTGATTCACTGATTTGTGTGGAGTGTGTTATTTAGTTTTCATATATTTGTAAATTACTGAATTACTTGTTGGTTTTGATTCCTAATTTCAATCAGTAGTGGTTAGAAAATATATCTTTTCTATTATTGTAATCCTCTTAAATATATTGCAGCTTATATTAACATATGACCTATCTTCGAAAATGTTCAATATGCATTAGAGAAGAATGCCAGTCTGCTACTGTTGAGTGGAATGTTCTATAGATATCTGCCAGTTTTACCAGATTTATAGTGTTCTTCAATTTTTTAAGTATTTTTGTTCATCTACCAAATGTTATATCCACTACAGAAAGTAGAGTGTTGGAGTTTCAAACTGGTATTGTTGAATTGGCCATTTTTTTCTTTAATTCTGTCAGTTTTTATTTCATATATTTTGAGTCTCTGTTGTTAAGTGCATATATGTTTATAATTGCTTTATCTTCTCATGATTCCTTTGTCATTTTAAAATGTTGTTTGTTTGTTTTTTCAATTAACCATTTTTTCTTTTAAAGTCTATTTTGTTCTAGCACTTTGAGAAATGCCATTGGCATTTTGATTTGGGATGACGTTGAAAGCACAGATTGCTCTGGGCAGCATAGACATTTTAACAATGTTTATTCTTCTGATCCATGAACATGAAATGTTTTTTCACCCTTTTGTGTCTTCTTCAATTTCTTTCATGAGTGTTTTGTAGTTCCTAGAGTATAGATCCTTTACTTCTTTGGTTAGGTTTATTCTTAACCAATGGTTTTTGATGCTATGACTAACATAACATAAGAAAATTTTAAAAAAATTAAAACAAAAACAAGAAAGTCCATTTTGGCTGACATTAATAAAGATACTCTAGCTTTCTATGCTTGCTGATTGAATGGTATGACTTTTTCTAACCTTTTACTTTCAACCTATTTGTACATTTAAGTGCATAGTGTGTGTTCTATAGATGGTATATACTGTCTATATTCAGAAATTATCTAACTTGAAAATCTTTGCCTTGGATTGGGTTTTTAACCCACTTTATTTTAATGTTATTTTTAACATAGTTGGATTTATGCTTATCATTCTCATTTTTGTTAGCCACTTATGTTTTTTATCTCTATTCTTCTGATACTACTTAACTCTTTTTTTTTTAAAGATTTTATTTATTTATTTGACAGAGAGCGATCACAAGTAGACAGAGAGGCAGGCAGAGAGAGAGAGGGAAGCAAGCTCCCTGCTGAGCAGAGAGCCCGATGCGGGACTCAATCCCATGACCCTGAGATCATGACCTGAGCCGAAGGCAGCGGCTTAACCCACTGAGCCACCCAGGTGCCCGATACTACTTAACTCTTAAGTAAATATTTTGTAGGGCAAATTTTTAGTATTTGTAATGCTGTTTTTACTACATTAGCTGAGTTATTTTCTTAATTGTTGCTCTGAAGGTTACCGTACACAACTTAACATATCAGATCTACCACAGATTTAATCTATCACAGATACTAATTTAATTCTAGTGTGATATATAAAAATTATTACTGTAGGTCTTTCTCTATTCCCCTATTTTTGTGCTAATGTTGTTATACATAATAGAATATATATTATATAAATAATATATAATAACTATATATGCATATGTTTGAGCTATACATGCCAATCATTTTAAAGAAAATATTTGTATTAATTACTATAAAATAGTTCAGGAGGCTAAAAGCAAAGACAGAAGAAATGACTAGTATTGGCAAGGATGTGAAGAAAAAAGAACCCTCATGTACTGTTTGGTAAAGCCACCATGGAAAACAGTATGAAGGTTATAAAATACACACACACACACACACACACACACACACACCAGAATATTACTCAACCATAAAAAAGAATGAATCTTGCCATTTGCATAAACATGGAAAGACCTAGAGTGTACAAAGCCAAGAGAAATAAGTCAGTCAGAGAAAGACAATTACTATATGATTTCACATGTGATATTTAAGAAACAAATAAAACAAAATTAGAAAGCAACAAAAAAACAACAAAAAACCCCCAAACTCTTAAATGCAGAGAACAAACTGGTGGTTGCCAGAGGGGAGGTGGGTGAGGGATAGTTTAAATCCATAAAGGGAATTAAGAGTACATCTGTTTAAGATTTTACTTTGAGAGAGAGAAATTAAGAAAGAGAGCACAAAAGGGAGGGGCAGAAGAAAGAGGGAGAAGCATACTCCCTTCTGAGCAGCGAGTTGGGTGCAGGGCTCAATCTCAGGACCCCAAGGTGATGTCCTGAGCCAAAGGCAGACACTTAGCCAACTGAATCACCCAGATGCCCCAAAAGTACATTTTTTTGATGAGCACTGAAAAATGATAGAGTTCTTGAGTTATTAAAAATATCAATTATCTCTTGTCAGTACAATTATAACTTTTTGATAAATAGGTAATATTCTTATTTCAAATGATGCATAGATACCTGGATTTATTAATTTCATCTTTATAAAGAGCTTCATGTTGACATCCACTTTCTTCATAATCAGTTGTATTTTCCAAAGACATTTTGCAAGGCCATCTTGGAATACCCAGGCACCAGCATCTCTTATTGTCTTCTTTAGTCAAACAACTGCATTCATTTTCACACATCTGTAAAAAAATTAAAAAAAAAAGAATTTTGTAAACGTCCATCACATTACAAAATTACATTCATTTCAAAGTTTGAAGTTCATGCTTTCCTTTATATATTAGATTCATGTATTCCCTTAGCAAAGGTAAAATAAACTCAGTTTTGATTTATTTTAAAATTATTTTAAACAATCATATTCAGTTTATGATGGAAATATATACATTGTAAAAAGCTAAATAAATCAACATCCATTATTCAGTTGTTTTCAAACATCTTTAATGTAATTTGAATCAAAATTTTGTAGACATTGCTTATATGTTAGTTGATATGATAGAAGTAGCATCCTACTGATAACCAGATCCATGGAAAAACTGTTTCTTGTATCACTTGTTTTTTCTCCTTCAGTGAGTTATTTGGACTCATGTTTGAACTGACTGTAACATCTTACTGCATCCCTTGTTAGAAATGAATTACATAAGGGACGCCTGGGTGGCTCAGTTGGTTAAGCAGCTGCCTTCGGCTCAGGTCATGATCCCAGGGTCCTGGGATCGAGTCCTGCATCAGGCTCCTTGCTCAGTGGGGAGCCTGCTTCTCTCTGCCTCTGCCTGCCATTCTGTCTGCCTGTGCTCGCTCTCTCTCCCTCTCTCTCTCTGACAGATAAATAAATAAAATCTTAAAAAAAATGAATTACATAAAATCATTAACACATCTTTAGCTCATATTTGCATGGAAGTCATAATTTTACCTGTTTAGAGAAACATATATCATTTTAATCATTTTAGAGGTCTTTCACAAATATGCCCAGTATGTTTACCTTAAAAGATTAAGTAGACTTTGTTGCCAAAGAAGTGCATCTCTTATGGACAGCTTAAAACCAGGCATATCTTTCCCTAGCTCTCAGAAGTGAATTCAAAACCACAACAGAATTTTGATAGTCCTTTATTTTTTTTTTCATTTTCCTCTCAATACTTTTTTATGTTTCCTTTATGGTGTTGGTTTAGAGCCAATAAATTATTTCCCACCAATGGCTACAATGATTAGAAATTTAGTTTCGTGGTCTGATCATTGGTGATAGATTAACGATTTATAGAGATCTAGCCTCTGTTGGGTAAGAGTCAACTGAGAACTTCTTTCTCCACTTTTCTATTTGGAGTTCTAGTAAATTTAGAATTTTTAGTCTACTGGGAAGGAGAACATCTCTTTGCATGGACAGATACTTTTTTTGTTTTCGTTTTTGTTTTGTTTTCAATTTTATTTATTTGACAGAGATCACAAGTAGGCAGAGAGGCATGCAGAGAGGGGGGGGAAGCAGGCTCCCCGCTGAGCAGAGAGTCCAATGCGGGGCTTGATCCCAGGACCCTGAGATCATGACCTGAGCTGAAGGCAGTCTTAACCCACTCAGCCACCCAGGTGCCCCGACAGATATGTTTTTGTTTTTTTTCAAATGCTATTTACCCTTAAACTACAGCTAAAGTACTATAAATTCAATCTCTCAGTTTTCTTTGCATGTGTTTGTATGTCTAAGTGTTTGTACTTCACAAAAAATATTTATCCCTTATTGTTTGAAAGTGTAATCTTTTTCTACATGCAGGGGTATTTATTGTAAAGTTTCTTAAATTGAAGATGTCCTGTTAAAATTTGCTTCCAAAGTTAAATTAGCACTTATAAAAGAGGAAATAATTATTAGCATTTTATCACATATATTCTCTCTCTTCATATTTTTTACATAACAATATATGTATATATGCACATATTATTAGCTTTTTCTGAAGTTTGTGATTATATTGCACTTTATCAACCCAATCACATTAGTGTGCAGTTTTTATAAAAAACTAAGGATATTTTCTTTTCTTTACTTCATTAAAATTATCAAATTAGGAAATTAACTTGACATAATATTATTCATTATTATTGATGTAGGTGTGTAACATAATACGACACACAAAAATAACTTTGGCTGAATAGAAATTAAGCTACAAGAATATCTACAACATGCTTTAGAAAAATCTTTTGTACATATAAGCAAATGACTAAATAATGCCATAATTTCAAGGAAAATCATATTTTTGTATAAATTATTTTGCCATTTCCATATTATATTAGTAAAATCACTTAGTAAAGAGATAGGAAAGGGGAGAACCTCTAAGACCTAATACATGACATATTTACCATTTTGGGGCCCATGTCAATTAAATAGATCTGTAAAGAGATTTCACCCAATAGGAGTGAGTGACTTCTTTATAAAATATGTAGAATCCTGGATTCTTAGAAAAGTATTCATCAAAGTAAAAAATGCACCAGAATTATGCTAAGTGAAATAAGTCAGTCAGAGGAAGACAATTATCATATGATCTTACTGATATAAAGAATTTGAGAAACAAGACAGAAGATCATAGGGAAAGGGAGGAAAAATGAAACAAGATGAAATCAAATAGGGAGACAAACCATAAGAGACTCAATCTTAGGAAACAAACTGAGGGTTGCTGGAAGGGAGGAGGGTGGGAGGGATGGGGTGGCTGGATGATGGTCATCGGGGAAGGTATGTGTTATGGTGAGTGCTGTGAATTGTGTAAGACTGATGAATCACAGACCTGTACCCCTGAAAAAATTAATACATTATATATTAATTTTTAAAAATGCATTAGACAAAATTCAACAAGGAAGAAAGACTATTTAAGACCATTGCAGTAGGTGAGAGAAATGGAGCTCAACTTTGCTGAAACAAGACAAGAACGATTTTAAGTGCTGGCGTTAGCTAGAGGAAAAATACCAGATGAAATTAGGGGAGAGACTTTTCAATGAAATGTGTAAAGCACATTGAGTTATTCTTGAGTTTGCAAAGGTTTTGCTTTGTTAGTAGGACTTCTGTGTTTACTAAGTGGTGCCCACTGAAGTTAGGCTCCTACTCTTTCACAGGATGTTTACATTTACATCTCTTTATCAAGGTTTATATCTCAAAGAAATAGTTCCCAGGTCCTTGAGAAAGACAGTTCCTGTGTCCTAATACTGGCAAGAGGCAGAAAGTAGATTTGCATACATTTCAGAGAGACAGAAAAAGAATTTATAATTGCAAATTTTCTGAAATAAATGATCTAAAAAAAAAGGAGGCCAGGGGTCTTTTGTCAATAAGAAGCCTATCTAGAATTCAGTTAAGGTGAGGGGAACATTAAGAATGCCTAGGTCATATTTTTAGCTAAATAAAAATATATTTGGTTGAATTCAAATCCAAATTTAAACTGGCCTGGACCTAGTAAAAAATACAGAAATAGTTAAATTTGCTAAAGCTCTTTCCTATTCCAACTTTTAGTGTTCCTCTGTCTCCTCTATGTTGTTTTAAAAGCATCCTCTGTCCCCAGTAACTCATAATAATATAATAAATATAATAAACTCATAACTCATAATAATATATAATCTCATAACCTTTTTGTAGCAAGAATGTAAAAAAAAAAAATGAACTCACTTATATTTATGTGCTTTCCTTCCAAAAGTGTTTGCGTTTAAAAAGACCTGAAGAGAGGGCACTTTTTAACACAAAGAAAGGAAAGAATACTTTTGGAATTTTAGTCTTTGATGATGAAAACTGAAATGAACCAAATTTCCTGTCCTATATTTAAAAATACTGAGAAAAATATATAAAAAATAACTTACTCTTTGCTCCATGAAATACTTTTTCTTGGAAAGTAAGACTGTGAACCAACTAAAATAAATTATTTACCAAGCATAACAGCTTGTTCATCAACTTCACTTTAAGATTCTCATCACATTCTGTCCACCAGTACAAAGCTTTATTCATGAACTCTAAGCAATCCTTACAAGGACCCACCCCCTACAACTAAGGCTCTAAAGCATTCAAACATCTTTCCATAAATTCTCCCTCTGAGACACTAGTAAGACTGACTGTATTAGGTGTTGCTTCCTATTATTGTGGTAAACCTAAAAGAATTAGTTTCTCTTGATCAACAGAGTTGTTTTTGAAGGATCAGTCATGAACAAACTCAAGATTCTGCAAAATACAATTAAAAAACCCTCACTATGAAAGTTCATGACCCTAGACAGCAAATATTGCATTACTCTGGGACCATGGGACATTTCTCTCCCCAGCTGTGACAGTGACATAGGTATCGTATCAGATCTGAACTCCATCTTATTTTCATCAAATTCCCAAATGATATTTTTTTCTTCTTTTAAGAAAAAGAAAGTATTTTGGGATTCTTCGATTATGTGATCCAATTTGATCCAAAGAAAAAAGAAATTTCCTCACTACTCTGGAGAGTCTAAAAGAGTATTCTACTAGAAGAGGAAAAGCATAGCTCTCACAATTTCATCATTCAGATGACCTAAATAAATAATGAATTGAGAAAGTCCCAGTAATCTACATTCCTTGAACATAATTTTCTTTGCGTCACCTTTTCAAAATCCTGCAAACACTTTCGTTCAGCTCTCAGTTTGGACTGACTGCTCTTTGGTAGGTTTTGGTGACATGATATTGCACAGGCACCTATTAAGTCTTCATGGGGTCTTCTCAGTCTCATAGGCTTCAACACCACACATTCCTCCCTTCATGTGGTTAAGTCAGGTACACATCTCTCTAATTGCTATAATTTCTCAAAGGGCAATCTAAAATTGCAGGGGCCACTCTGGAGAAATTTTGACATGAACAAGATTGTTCATTTGACAGATACCTTAGAACAAAAAAAAAGAAAGACTCTCATGAGGAGACTCTCCACCCCATGTGTCTAATAGAGAGATTACTCTGTTTAATGCACAAGAATCCCTCATCATTTTCATGCTTCTGGGATTAATAAGCATTAGATTTTTAATTATATGGCTCTATGGAATTATCAAGGATGTGAGTTACTGTTTAAACTGTTACCAGGTCACTAGGTTATTGTCCCAGATGCACCAAAGAATTGGATACCTGAGACCAGAAAGGGAAGATAGAGTTTACTGAGTAGATAAGTATAGTACACTTTCAGGAGTGTTTAAACTATCTGTAATAATAAGTGGTGTGTACATGTATGTGAATGTGTGTGAAAATGAACTTTTCTGCATTTAAGTCTCTCTTGCTCTTTGAAGATAGAAGATAATTAACCTTTAATAGTCATGTGTTTGCCTGAAGCTAGGTCCCTGTTGTTTTTTCATTTTTGCTATTTCTTCCTTTCTTTTTTGGTTGGGAAGTTTTAAAAATTAATTTATCATAATAAATTTTCTATCAATATATGTACATTTAGGACTATTTTTCAGATAAACAGTCAAAAATGAAAGGAAAAGGATAATGATTAACTGTGCTTTATTTATACATTTTCCCTTTGCCAAAAATTTAACAAATCAGAAAATATGTACCTGTGTTTGTAATATAATTAGTCTTTTAGATGAAAAGAAAATTATGCCCTTAGAATTCTGGCATAAAGTCAAAAGTCTCGCTTTTTAAAATATATGAATGTTGAGGTTTATTTACATTAAAAAGAGGTTATGTAATTTCCCAATTAATAAATGAATCTTTAGACAAATTTAGAATGATTTAATATAACTTCTAAAGAACTATTCTATCATTGTTTCCTTAAATTGTTTATGATTACAAAAATACCAAATAGAAATAATTGAAATTTTAATAATGGATATCATTTAAGAAGGTTTTAATCTTGTCAATTCTTATTGATTCTACTATATTTATGTACTGGAATGTTTTACTGATGATACTACAAATCAAAAGGTCTTAACATGATAGTGTAAATTGCAATTTCCAAATCTTTGGTTAACATCAAGACCTTACACTGACATTAAATTGAATTAACAAATTATTATTGGATACCTGCACAAATATAATTTAAAGTTATCCTTTTTCCTTACAGAATGAAAATGAGGACATGCAAATGTTAGGTGATGTATATTTATGTTTATATATGTATATTAAGGTTTATTTTGCCTAAAATAAAAGTTGTCAAAGTGATATAAAAGGTGTGATCATGAAAAGATAAAATAACTAACAGTTATTGGATCGCTGTCTTTGTGTTTTCTCGAGGCTAATAAAGCAAATATTAGTTATTTTATTAAAGTTGGTAATTAAGGGCACCTGGGTGTGTCAGTTGATTATTTTTGCCTTAGGCTCAGATCATGATCCCATGGGGTCCTGGGATCTAGGGTGGTTGGCTCCCTGCTAGGCAGGGAGTCTGCTTCTTCCTCTGCTCCTCCTCCACTCAATCCCTATCTCTCTCTCTCAAATAAATAAAATATTAAAAAAAATAAAGTTGGTAATTATTTTAAAAGAATACAGAGAAATAGAAATATGTATACAAGATGACTATGATTTGCTTGTTTTTTTCCTAAAAGAAGGTATGCATTTACTTCTAAGTAAATTTAATATAATATGTAATGCTCTTTTATAGGCTGATAAAATTAAATATATCTTAAAGATGAAAACTTTAGTCATCTATGTGTATAGTTCTGTATCTATGAATGGCTTAAGTATATACATGTAAAAGTATATTAAGCTTAATACCAACGAATTTTTAAAAAATGAATAAATTTTAAAAATTTCAAAAATATGTATATAGTTGAGGGCGTAAGTGGAAATAAAAGTTCTGAGAATTTTGTAGTCTATTTGCCTGTATTTGTAATGCCTCTCCAGCTGGTTCTTTTTGAAGTAAACAGTGACTCATTATATTTTATATTGTTAGCTCAGTATTACTGGATTTATTCATAATAAAAAGGCTTTACTGAAAATTTTATATGAAATATATACCAAAGTTAGAATATGGTTTTTATTTCTATAAAATAACCAAATTAAGGTTGTGTCCAGATAAGAGAGGTTACTCATATTCTGTTAATTCTCTAAACTTTTTGGAAAACTCCTCAATCTGTTTGATAAAAAGTTCCTTATTAATTTAAAATTAAGATTCTAAAATTTTTGTTTCTTACTGTTATTTGTTTGATAATATTACCTAATTTGTATAAGATGGAGGTGAGTTGGGGAAAATAAGGACTGTTCTTTGTCTTCTTGCCTTAGGCCCCATAACTGTAATTGTGCTAAAACTGCCCTGAGATTAGATATCACCTAGAAATTTATGTATATTCCAAAAGGCAATGGAAATGTTTTATGATCTTTAAACAAAATGGTGACATAATCACATCTGTGTTCAAGAGGCTTTAATTGGTAAGCCAATTGTAACATGAATAGAATACAGAGACTAGAGATAAAATGAAATAACTTTTTATTACTGTCTATATTATAAATACAAAAAGTAAAAGATGAAAGATTTCCAAGTAGATTGTTGAGAATTTGTTTCTGAGGTTATATTTAAGCTACATACATCTTGAACCTGGATGTGCAACTTTAACAAATTTAGTTTTCTTTTTAAACCAGAAAATTATGAGTTAAAGAGACAAATCAGGGGACACCTGGGTGGCTCGGTTGGTTAAGCATCTGCCTTTGGCTCAGATCATCATCCTAGGGTCCTGGGATCGAGTTCCACATCAGATTCCTTACTTGGCAGGGATCCTGCTTCTCTCTCTGCCTATCACTCCCCCTGTTTGGCTCTCTCTCTCTCACGTAATTAAGTAAAATCTTTAAAAAAAAATAAAAGAGACAAATCAGGAACAACTACATAAATGTACCTTACCTCTATCGTTCCTTCACATAGGAACCAACATACATAATCAAGGTATTCAGATGGGTTCACATAGACTGCTCCTTCAGTATATTTTGCAGAGAGAAAAAAGTAGGCATCAACAGACACTTCACAATTTCCATCCTCAGATCCTTTCAAAGAGATGGAAAATTAAATAATCTTTCACAAACTTAAATTTACATAAATTATTAAAGACGGTCATCAAATTACTTGGTAAGATCAATTTGAAAATGTCTACCACAAAATAAGCTTCTACATGTATAGAATACTAAATTTGAAAAAGACAAAGTAGAATAAGGCTAAATCTTTTCATTTTAAAAATGAACTGAGAAATAGAGCATCAAAACTTCAAATAAATTTCCTATTAATGATTATAAAGATGATTTAATAGATAAGATATATTTTGCATTAAAAGAATTTTTATTCTTTATATACTATATCTGCATATGTAATTATTTCAAAAGATATTTGGAAAATATCCTTAAAACATTTATAATAGGCAAACAACTAACAACTTGTCCTAGTCCTCTGATAAAAGGAGTGTGTTTATGTGGGGTGGGAGGGTGTCAGTAAAATATAGATATGCATACATATACATATATAATTTAGCTATTTTGCACTCTTTTAGACATAATATCTGTAATACAATAAAAAATGAAGTTGCAAGAAAGCAAAAGAATGTGACCTCTATTCAAGAGGAAAGAGTAAAAACAGATGACTTAGAATTATATAGACTGTAAAATACCTATAATAAATATGTTGAAGTATCTATAGAAAATTAATATAATTGGTAAACAGGGAAGTAGGAAATGAGAGTTTTGGAAATGAAATTTAAACAAACAAGCAAGCAAAGCTATCCCAGAATTGTGGAAAGGAAATAATTATGCTGAACTGAGAACCTGTGAATTTTTTATTAATGGTGTAATATTCTCAGGTAGTGGAACAACATAGGAGACTGGATACAGTCTCTTTTAAACATACCAAAACCTCCTAGTAAAGTGACCAATAAAATTTTTTATGTAGATAATATTTATCCACAGAATCCTAGCAAATAGTCCTGTTTTAGAATTTTAGGTTAACAAACCTAAAATCTAGTGTTTGTGAGACATGACTTCACAGAAAATATTATGTAAGCTATACAACTTACAACTTAATTATAAAGTAGAGATGGTTCACAAGCTGAAATCTCCCTGCTGTGTGCAAACATATTTAGATATCTTATATGTAATTCTGGAAAAAAGGGAAGAAGGTAGGAAGCCTTGCAAAATGTTCCAAACCTTTCAACCTTACCAGTGTAATTAAATTGCTAGTAATTTTAAGATTATAAAAATTATTATCAAATTACTAATAAAATAATCAGCAGCTGAGATTATCAGCAGATCAGCCATGAGAGAAGAAAATATCAGTAAATTTAATGATGCCAGTAAGAATTATATCTTCAGTGTGCTGAGATAAAAATAACTCAAATATGGCCATCCTAGCCTATATAATCAATAAATGCTCCTTTCTGTTTTGTGAAGGAGTTTAAATAGTATTAGATTTAACTCTTTATTGAATATTTGGGAGAACTTTGATAAAGGCAATATATTATCTTTATCTTCGTGGAAATATATTTTAAAGTTATTCAATTATTTTAGAGCTTATATAACTATTCTAATTTTATATATATTATTGAATCAGTTCATCAACTAGTATTTTTCTGTGAATTTACCCATTTCATCTAAGTTGTCTAATTTACAGGCACAGAGTTCTCTATAATGATGTATGTGATTAAATATTTGTACCTGAGATATCATTCCTTCTTCCTCCCAAATCCTCAAAAAGGAGGTAATAAAAAAACAAAAGTGTTAACTCACAAAGGTAATGAGAATGAGGCAACAGTAAGCAAATATTTTTTGAGCAAATATTTTCAATAAATTTCAAGAAACTAAAAAGATGGTGGAAACATGACAAAATTATCAGAATGGCAATAGTCAAAAGGCAAAAGTATAATTAGAGGGCATACATACCTATAAAAAAAAAAAAACAAATTTATGTGCTTAGCAGATATCTTAAGATTATCAAGACTTAAACGTGCCTGAGAATGTAGTATTGGGTTCTGGCAACAGGGAGAATAGTTGACATAGCTCTTCTCTCAACTCACAAATCCAGATAATTATTCTGACCCATCACTCATCTCCCTGCTGGTCCACAAACAAATAATTTTCAAGGTTTATTCTCAGGAGAAAGAGGATCTTAGAGGCTCCTGCTTTAGGGATACTAAGCTCATTGGGATTCTGCCGTTGAATGGTCAGCTGTCAACTTAGAACCCTCCAATAGAGCTGCCAGTTATCAAAACCCATGTTCACATGGCAAGCTTCCAATAAGTACTGCTAGGTCATCGCCATTAAATATGATTATCCAACATTTGGCAGAAAGATTTCAAATAAGAAAGAACAAACCATCATTAAAAATATTTATAGAGGGGCGCCTGGGTGCCTCAGTGGGTTAAGCCTTGGGCTCAGGTCATGATTTCAGGGTGCTGGGATCAAGCCCCACATTGGGCTCTCTGCTCAGCAGGGAGCCTGGTTCCCCATCTCTCCCTGCCTGCCACTCAGCCTACTTGTGATCTCTCGCTCTGTCAAATAAATAAGTAAAAAAATTTACAGAAACTGAGGCACTGAATGGAAGACAAAAATTTAAAACAAATCAAAACTATAATATTCTTAGAGTAACAAGAAAATTTGTTTTATCTATATAAAAGAACAGAATGTCATAAAAATCTGCAATTTAGACAAAAGTAAAAATGTCTAGAAAAGTACAAAAATAATAAAAAATTCAACACTAGTTTTCATATTTTTAATTGGAGTAATAGAGTAGAAAATAGGGCAAAATAAAAAGAAGTGGAAAAGGTAAGAATTATGAGAAAATGAGATCAATTTAGGAGATGCAATATCAAATTTTTGGACTTAGAGGCACAGAAATAAGAAACAGAAATGATAGATTATTGGTGAAATAATATAGAGACTACCCCAAAATTGAAAGGCACATGCTTCCACATAAAAGGGTTTATCAAGTGCTTACACATGAGCAAGAATAAAAATCATGAGAAAGTAAATTCGTGCAGCCACTACGAAAATCATTATGGAGGTTCCTCAAAAAATTAAAAATAGAACTCTCATATGGTCCCACAACTCCACTTCTGAGTATTTATTTCAAATTAACAAAAATACAAATTTAAAGAGATATATGCATCCCCATGTTCATTGCAGAATTATTTACAATAGCTAAGTCATGGGCAATCTAATTTTCCACCAGTGGATGAATAGCACACATGTGCACACCACACACACACACACACACACATACACACACAAATGTTATTTGGTCCTAAAAAAGGATGAAAATCTTGCCATTTGCAACAACATAGATGGGACTTAAGGGCATTATGCTAAGTGAAATAAGACAGAGAAAGATATATACAGTATAATTTTACTTGTATGTAGAATCTAAAAGGGAATAAAAAACAAAAACTCATAGATACAGAAAACAGATTTGTGGTTGCCAGAAGTGGAGTGATGGATAGGTAGAACACATGGTGGTGATCAAAAGGTACAAACTTCCAGTTAAAAAATAAATAAGTCCTGGGGATGGGATCGATGTACAGCCTGGTGATTATACTTAAGAATGTTGTACTATATATTTGAAAGTTGCTGAGAGAGTAAATCTTAAAAGTTCTTATCGCAAGAAAAAAAATGTAACTATGTGTGATATGGATTTTTTTTTTTATAAAATTTTATTTTTTTAATTGACAGAGAGATCACAAGTAGGCAAAGAGGCAGGCAGAGAGAGAGGGGGAAGCATGTGGGGCTTGATCCCAGGAGCCTGAGATCATGACCTGAGCCAAAAGCAGAGGCTTAACCTACTGAGCCACCCAGGCGCTCCTGTGGTATGGATATTAACTAGACTTATTATGGTGTAGTATGGATATTAACTAGACTTATTATGGTGACTGTTTTGCAATACATACGAATATAGAATCCTTATGTTATACATTTGAAACTAATATAATGTTATATGGCAATTATTATCTTAATTTAAAAAATTTATAATCTGCAATGTAAGTCCCAAGATAGTGGAATTTCAGGACACTGGAGCAAAGAACATAGAAAAAGGCTTCCAGGGAGATAACCACAAGTTGAAAATAAAAAATCAAAAGGTAGCTTATTATATACACAATTACATTTTACAGCATGCTTTCCTTTCTTTTCCCTGTATCTCAGGGATTGCCATATCAACACAAGGAGTATTGCATAATCATTTTTACATTTGTGTTCATTCTTTTGCTCCAATAAACAATGATGCCAATTATAATCTTGTATACATATTACTTAGCACGTAGACGGAAGCATGTGTGATGGGAAAGCTAAGTCAAACAGTATACACATTTATAATATATCTGATGGATATAGTGAATAGCTTTGCTCAGATTTTATGGTGATTTTACATTTCACGAGCAATGTATAAAATATCTCAGATTTTTGGGGCACCTGGGTGGCTCAGTGGGTTAAGCCTCTGCCTTCGGCTCAGGTCATGATCTCAGGGTCCTGGGATCGAGTCCCGCATTGGGCTCTCTGCTCAGCGGAGAACCTGCTTCCTCCTCTATCTCTCTCTCTACCTGCCTCTCTGCCTACTTGTGATCTCTCTCTGTGAAATAAATAAATAAAATCTTTAAAAAAAAAATATCTCAGATTTTTGCCATATTTATGAGAGAAAAAGTATGTATTTATGATGTTTTTAAAATTTGCTTTGTTCTCATTAAGAGTTACAAACTGGACACTTCCTCATATATTTAGGAATACTTTTTATGCCTTCTGAACAGTTTTTTTTGTTTGTTTGTTTTGTTTTGCTGTTTGTCTGTTTTGATGATGTCTTTCAGACACTTTTTCTTGTCATGTAGTCAAAGGACTAGCCTTTTCTTTCTGGCAACTAAATTTTTGATAGCTATAAAGGGTCTTCCCCATCCCAATTTTATAAAGTAATTCTCCAACATTTTCCTGATATTTTTATCATTTAAATTTTTATTTTTAAAACTTTTATTGATATGAATTTAACTCAGAGTATTCTGTTAAATACAAATTAGACTTTTTTTTTTTCCAGATGACGATCCAGTTGTTCAACCTCAATTACTGAGTAATTTTTATTTACCCTAATGACTGAAATGGAAATTCTATTAGATGTTAAGTATTCTGTATGACTTGAATTGATTTTTGGTTGTTTGTTTTGCACAGTTTTGACCATCAATATAACAGTAACATGTTTTTCATTATTGAAGCTATACAATACGTTTTATTTTTTTTTAAAGATTTTATTTACTTATTTATTTATTTGACACAGAGAAAGGGAGAGAGATCACAAGTAGGCAGAGAGGCAGGCAGAGAGAGTGGGGGGGAAGCAGGTTCCCCGCCAAGCAGAGAGCCCGATGCGGGGCTCGATCCCAGGACCCCGAGATCATGACCTGAGCCGAAGGCAAAGTCTTTAACCCACTGAGCCACCCAGGTGCCCCAGTACGCTTTATTATTTAACAGAACTAAATCTCAGCCCCACAATTCACATAATGCACTTTTACAGAGTATAGTTGGCTCTATTTATTTTGTTAGTTTTCCAGGTGGACTTTAAGAAATAAAACAAACATAAAAAATTTTTATTGTTTTACTGAAATCTTCACAAGTATGTGAAAGAATATGGAGATTTGAAATCTTTACTACACTAGGTTGCCTTGCCAATAGCATGGTATATCTGTACAATTTTTTCCCCCAGATTTTGTGTGTTTGTAACTATACTGTGGCAGTATTTGAAGTTTTCTCAATGTGGAACTCACATAACTGTTAATTTTAATCCTGGGTATTTTAATATTTTTAGTGATTTTTTCCATTAAATTCATTAATTGGCTCTTATCTGTATATGAAAGTCACTTATTTTTTATTTAATAATTAACATAATCTTGTTACTGTAAAAAATTTTTAAAAGTAATGTAAATGAAAAGCACTAAAATATACTTGGTTTTTAAATCTCAGATTTATTTTTTAAATCTTGAAGTAAGGCCTGAAAATCTTTTTTTGTTTTTCCAAGATTGTATTTCTTTATTTGAGAGAGAGAGAGAGAACAGAAGGAGAACAAGAGGGAGAAGCAGACTCCCCGCTCAGCAGAGAGCACAATGTCGGGCTCAATCAGAGGTCTCTGAGATCATGACCTGAGCCAGAGGCAGATGCTTAATCTACTGAGCCTCCCAGGTGCCCCAAGGCCTGAAAACCTTAAATGGATATAGAAATAACAGCAGGTATTTAACAAAAGATTTGAAAGAGGAGCAGTATAATAAGAAAAGGTACTCTTGATCAAGATTGCTTTGGAGATACAATCTCCAAATAATCATCATAAAATTACAAAAGTCATTTAAATGAATAGAATATAATTAATATCTTAAAATATCTTCTACCACAAATAAGATATTCTACTTCATAAAGAAAAAAGAGTGAGAATTTAAAGTACATATTGGTTTGCAATATCAATTCAGAAGCACAGAACTCATTCATTTAGAAAAAAATACTTCACTATCACATATTAAATGTTATAAATGTGTGCTTCAAATTCAGTTAACTAAGTTGTAATGATCACAAGCTTTAAAAAAGAAAGGTAGTCAGAGAACGTATCTCTTTATTTTTGCTATGATTTCATCTTTTCTTAACTATGATTCATATCATCTTATTTCACTTCACAACTCATTATCCACTCTGTCAGTATCTCCTTTTCTCAAACCTAATAATACATATAATGAACATAGATGATGACATTGAAAAGAAACAGTGCATGTCAGCTCTTTCTCAAGTTGTGCATTGTAGACCAATTGTCCTTGAAGGGTCTTCTTCTAATTAATTATCATCCCTTCTTTGTAGAGCAATCATATTGGCAAGAATTGATTGGGCGTGTAAGACACTTCATTTAGTTGGTAGAAAAATATCTTAATTAAAAATAATTTTACTACTGGTAAAATTAATGCACCCCATGCAAATTTGCCAGCTTGATTTTAATGTTTCTCTTCAATTATATTTTATGAGGAAAGAAAGGAAATGAGATTTTAACAGCATCAACCAGAAAAAAAAAATTACCTGAAACCTGTAATTCTATCTACATACTTTTAAAATTTATCCTAACTTCTTTTTTGTTTTGAAAACTTTACTGAGAAAATTGCTTTATTGAATCTTTATACTGACATTAAAAAGAAATTTGGGTAGCTCTACTTAACTATTTATTGACTATTAAGCTTCATCCCACTGCCTTCTTTAGCTTGGATGGCTCAAGTCATTTAGATTCTCAGATGTGGAGGTCACATAATTCTTATTTTTGTAATCATTAGCTTATGTTCATTAAGTTCTGAACATAGTGTCATGAAAGGATAATGACTAAATACACTTACATTACTTTGATTCTAACTGCTCAAAGATGATTTATGCATTAACAATTTTGACTTCATATTACCCCCATATCCTAAAGAATTTGTTTTACTTTAAAATAAGCTTACTCGGGGCACCTGGGTGGCTCAGTGGGTTAAAAAGCCTCTGCCTTCAGCTCAGGTCATGATCCCAGGGTCCTGGGATGGAGCCCCTTGTCGGGCTCTCTGCTTGGCAGGGAGTCTGCTTCCCTTTCTCTCTCTCTGCCTGCCTCTCTGCCTACTTGTGATCTGTCTGTCAAATAAATAAATAAATAATCTTTAAAAAAAATAAAATAAAATAAAATAAGCTTACTCTATCATCCATTAAACTATGCTTAGTCAGAGATAATTTATCTACAAGCTGTTTGGTTTCCTATTACTCCTCCTATTTTTCCTAAAAAATATATTTGCTATTTTATTTTTGTGAATGTGTTCCCTGAAGGCATTTTTAATTCTCAGAGAATTTTAATGTTTATAATTTAGTAAATGTATACATGCATTATTTCTACTTTGAGACAAAGGAAAATCAAGTATAACAATGATGCAGGCCCTGAAGTCCATGAACTGATTTGGCAGGGTACAGTAGATTATTTCTCATACTGCACATGTAAAGAATTTGGGCAGCCTTTCAAGGTCTCTATGTCCACCTCAGTACGATTCCACTTTGATTGTTCTGTAATGGGAGTCCAGCAGTAGGTTTTAAAAGTTCCTCAGGTGATTAGAATATGTGGCTAAGGTTTAAAACAACTAAACTAACACAATCCCTAAATAGTCCTGACACCAAATACATTAGGTAACTTCTCTAACTTCAGTTGTTCTCATTTGCTTGTTTTGTGTCATTCTTAAAATAGTAAATATTCATAATACAATCTCCTAAGTTCCTTTTAGCACTAGCATAAAATAATCAACAAGTCACTGCTCTCTTCTATCACTTTTGGTGTTGAGTGTGATTTGCTTAATGAACTGGTAACTATTTCTGTCATTAGGGGTTGTTAATTCTCCAGAATATCATTTTAGAGCATAATGAAATAAATTATCATGTCTACTGTCTAAAAAGCTAATTGTTAGTTTACTTCAACACTGTTTTAATATAATAGTAGTGCTGTAAGTGCAGCTGTTTTCAGTTGAATAAAATAAGCCCTTAGTTGAGAGCAGCCATATCAAACCTACTCATATGCTGATTGTTGATAAACCGTAATGCCAAAATATCATTGACAGAGGAAATAGTCTTTAAAAGATTTAACTGAAGTACCATACAGTTTTAAGAATGTGTGCCAATTTGCATGAGCTAAGTTAACTAGTATACAAAGTGTAATCATAGAACAGAAAATTATGTTCATCAAAATAGATTTTGAAATAAGAGCTGCCATTGTATAAGACAATTAAAAACATATTTAAAAAATGTGTTACAATTTTTTCAAGAGTTAAAGCCAGAAACTTAGGATTCCCATTGACATCTCTGTCAGTTGCTCTCTGTATTCACTTCAAAATAAGAACTTTCATGTTTTTCAAGCTTCTATCCCCCAACAAGATGACTAATATTCAACTATCGATTTTCCATTCTCCAATCTATTTTTCCTTTTGGCTATTTTTTAAATGTGTCAAACTCTATAGTGATTTCCTATTCCTTTTAGAATAAAAAATAGAAATATTTAACCCAGCACTTTAGCGCTGGCATGGCTCTCTCCCCGAATCATATTTCTATTCTTGTTCTCAGAGATGCAACAGGTCTTCAAAGGATTCATCCCTTCTAATTTAGTGGAGGTTTTTTTAAACCCATTTTTTTGGGGGTATGATGGACATATAAAAAGTTGTGGATATTTGGGATGCTTAGGTGGCTCAGTTGTTAAGTGTCTGCCTTCGGCTCAGGTCATGATCCCAGGGTCCTGGGATTGAGCCCCGCATAGGGCTCCCTGCTCAGTGGGGAGCCTGCTTCTCCCTCTCCCATTGTCCCTGCTGTGTTCCCTCTCTCACTGTCTCTCTCTCTCTCAAATAAGTAAATAAAGTCTTTATTTTTTTTTAAAGATTTTATTTATTTATTTGACAGAGAGAGATCACAGTAGACAGGCAGATAGAGAGAGAGAGAGGGAAGCAGGCTCCCTGCTGAGCAGGGAGCCCGATGCGGGACTCGATCCCAGGACCCTGAGATCATGACCTGAGCCGAAGGCAGAGGCTTAACCCACTGAGCCACCCAGGCACCCTAAATAAAGTCTTTAAAAAACAAAAGTTGTAGATATTTAAAGTATACAAGTTGATGTGTCTGGAGTTATGTATACATCTGTGAACCATAATCCAAATCAATGTCATAAACTTATCCATTACCTGTAAAACTTTCTTCCCACCCACTTTGTTTTTTTTGTTGTTGTTTATTTTGTTTTTTTTCCCATGATAAGAACATCTAATATAAGATCTACCTTCTTAGCAAAATTTTAAATATACAGTATATTACCATTAATCATAGGCCCTATGTTGTACAGTAGATTTCAAAACTGCTTTATTTTGCATAACTGAAATTTGGATACTTTGAAACACAGTGTTTTTAAAAATATAATTCCCTCAAACTAAAATGCACTCTTCTCTAACTTCTCTACCCTCACTTTATTCTTTGTATCTCTGTTCAAGGGTCATTTTAAAATGGAAACTTTATCTGACCTCCCCATTTACTCTTCCAATTGTCCAATTTTTTTTCTTTTTTCTTTTTTTCCTCTTTGGTTATAAGATGTCATGAGAGGCTATTTCTTTCTGTAGGAACATTTTATTTCATATTGTATCATACTGTATGTGCCCAATAATTCCTCTCCAAAAAACAGATCTACAAGAGTAGGGAATAGATCTAGTTTTCTTCATTATTATATACCTTGTACCAAGCAGAATTCCTGGGATTTAGTGGGTGTTAAGTGTATGTCTATTAAAGGAACAAATCAGAGAACACAGTATTAAATACATTCTTACTTTATTTCGTGTTTTGAGATATAAAATATTTTGTGTAATTGGAAACAGACTTACCTAATAGATTTTGAAGTGATTTAGACATACAAAAAAAAAAATTGGATTACCTTTAAATACCAGTTGCCACAAATATTTAAATTGAGGAGGAGGATGGACTTTAGCTTGGCAAATGTCATGGCTTTTGGTTCCAGAGTAGCAGGGGTACAGATGAATGAAGCAAACATTCTTCACAAGCCAACAGGAATATCTTGTGCACTCTAAAGTACCTACATACTAGAAAAGGAAGCAATGCAAAATGATATGCATCTTATTAAAATATGTTTATGAGTATTTTGCTTATAAATATACAGTTGATTTCTAGAAGTACCGATTAAAGTTTATAAGACATACTTTTTAGGTAACATTTGCTTATTTCTTTTATTCTTTCCACTTTTCTTTCTGTACCATCTTTCATCATGTTCATGTTCAAAACGCTTATGTGATATTCTTTTGGCTAGATTGACTCATTCTTCAATCCACAACAGTCCCTTACACTCTGTTTTCTGGGATATATATCACAAGGTATGTTTCCTAGTGTGTATTAGCCTGGGTTTTTGTCCTGTTAAGCACATGGTCTGAGGGTGGGGCAGACACCATGACCATCTAGGGGTGACTGTAGCCAGAAGGAGTCCATGACTTGTAGAGCACCGTGAGGTACTCTCACCAAATGCCAGGGATCAGACAGATTTAAAACAACTCTGCCAACTGTTCTGATACCAGAGTTTCATACGTGACTCAGCACGGGCCCCAGCCCAGAGCTGCCCTTCCAACAACTGTTCATGACAGAGCCATGAGGCGCAGAGCACCAGGCCTGTCAGTGCCTCCGGAGAAGCCCAAGGCTGCTCCCCTAACTGAAGGCACATCACAGTGTCAAGAGATGCTCTACTTAGCATTTACACCTTCTCTAGAAGAAAAATAATCAGCAGAAATAGCATAATGAGGGGTGCCTGGGTGGCTCAGTGGGTTAAAGCCTCTGCCTTAGGCTCAGGTCATGATCCCAGGGTCGTGGAATCAAGCCCTGCATCGGGTTCTCTGCTCAGTGGGGATCCTGCTTCCTTCTCTCTCTCTGCCTGCCTCTCTGCCTACTTGTGATCTCTGTCTGTCAAATAAATAAATAAATCTTTAAAAAAAATAGCATAATGATTATCCAGTTTCTGAGACCTATGTGTTCAACTTCTACCCAGACCTAAGTTAATTGGGCTTTCCCTCTTAAGAAGTCACAATTTCTGTATAGGTATACTACAAATTAAAAGTAACTTTAGTATTAAAAGGTACACTATTTGAAGCACAGGTGAACCAATAGTATTAACACAATGAGATGCCAGGTACTGTTAGAAGTTGTTTAGTTTTTAAAAATTTGTGTATCATTTGAAAATGTTTTAATATAATTAGGGCATATTTTCTAATACGATTTGTCTATGGTGATTCCTAGTATCTTCAAAGACAGAATTCATATCTGGTTATATACACAATGGAATTAATAAAATTTAAACAATTTCAAGTCACACTCAAGCCATCAATAAGTTTTAATACATGCTACTGAAGTTTTAGAATGACATAAACCAATAAGGTAAGTTTAAGCCCTGGGGACAGACTACTATCACATATTCTATTTTTGGATACCCTACATTTATTTCTGATTCTCCAAGCGTTCAGTGAGAAAATTCCCCTAAATTAGCCAATCTTAGAAGAGCTGAGTCATGGGGCACAAAGAATCACAAACATCTGAAATTTCCTGTATTGCATTACTACACTAATCTTTGTGATCTTTGTACTTGTTGTTTCAAGTCATAATTATGTTTTACCTGGATTCACAACACAATTTCCTAATAACTAGACAAAATATGAATCTTGAAGTAGAAGTCTCTATATTAATTAATAAATGGCAATATAACAGGAATTAATACTAAAGATGAGAGATAATCTGAAAGATTAATTAATTAAGGAAAAATAGTCATTCTGAATTCATGTGGACATGGTGACTAATATAATACTCACTGCCTATTAAAACACTATTTTCTTAATTCTCATAAACTTAAATAGAAAGACTTGATGATTCAGCATAATTTGTCTGACCAAATCGATGTCTTTGCAAAATTCAGTTACTCTAAAGTCGCCTCTCTTTTACATTGAAGTTAATTTATTTTCAGTAGGATGAATAGTCCTCTCTCCTGTTATCTAAAGTTCTACAGTGACCTCAGATAACATGTTAATATTAATTTTTCTCCATCAATTTTATTTATTCCCATGAGGATTAAAAACATTCACATGGAAATGCTTATTGGTCTGTTTTATTTTTTAATCTCACCAAATTAACACTTGGACTAAATGCTTTAAAAATAATCCCTAGTTTTAATACTCTTCATAGAATTCATGTATTAGGTAACAAATGTTTGTTAGAAAATCTGTGGCAGTCTGGAAATACATTTCAGCGATCATAAGTTTCAACCTCTGTCTATAAATAGAAATATTACTCTTTTTATATAAAATGTTGTGGTAGAGTACATTTAGGGTGATCAACTCAACTATTTACCTGGGACTTGACTTTGTTAGTATTGAAATTCCTGTGTCCAATGAAGATACTAAGTACTCTGCAAACTGCGATGGGTAGTTGCCCCCAGTAGATCATATATTCAAAGTATTATTCCTGAATTGAATGAGAATGAGGAATAGAGCTGCAGCTGGCATGTGATGACAGAAATTACCTTCTGTTTTAGGCCTATGAAATATGTGTGCCTGCACCTGTGTGTTTGTGGGGGGTTAATCACCATAGCATAACTTACCTAACACTTTTTTCAAAAGTTTCTTCCATCTAGAGGTCAGACTAAACTCAGTTTTTGAGGATTGTTTCAAATTTGAAATATCTATCAATTGTATTAAATTTGTCCTTATCTTACAAAATATATAGCTCATATTTCTGTAAGAAAATTTTTTCTTTTTTTTATTGTTATGTTAGTCAGCATAAAGTACATCATTAGTTTTTGATGCAATGTTCTCTGATTCATTGTTTAATTAATATTACATTTATTGTGGTAAAGAGTAGGTGTTTATAAATTGCTAATAAAATATACACAGAAAATAGTAGTGTCAATTTATCCTGAATTTGACTGCCAAGTTTATATATAAAAATTGAAAATGGCAAGCGATCCAGTTTTTATACTATTTCTTTTGAAAGTGAGTGGGGTGCCAGGGGGTGGGGATATACAAACATGCATTTGGAAGTGAACATTTATCTTGTTGTTGACAGTGAACTAATTAACTGGCACATATTAGAAACCTAAACTTGAACTGACTTTGAACTTCAATAAGCTTGTGAGAGCATAATTTCGGTAAGCAAAGAGTGAAATTAAGACAAGTAGTTTCACTATGGCAGTAAAAAGAAGGAAGAAAATCAAGAGAATGATCCATAAAAAGGAAAGCAATCATTTTTCCTTTTTTGCATCGCATGTCAGTATATGTTATATCAGAAAGAAGCAAATTCTGCAGTACCAGTTTTGTGACTTTTATTTGATTGACAAAATACATATTCATAAAAATTTTGTAATCCTAACCAACTGATTTATCATCTCTTATGCCAAATGTATTTGAAGATGCTTTCCTTAAGGCTTTTCCTTTTTTTATAACAGGAGACTGATCTTGATTGATAGTATGAAGAAGCTTTAAAAACAACTCTAGATGTTGATTTATTATTTTAGCAGACACATTTCTTAGGCTAGATAATGATTTCTTTTAGATATCCTGCTTCTCTTGCTATATTAAGTATCTTAAACTTGTCTCTTTCAAAGAAACTATATCCCTAAATCATGCCTTATACCTACAACTACAAGATCTATGTTCCCTGGTGATTCTATTTATATTTATTTTAAGCGCTTATCAGTTTTTATAAACTGTGTAAAAAAACATAGACATGTTTTTCCTTTTATATAATAAAGATATTAATAAAAGGGATAAAGGGTACTCCATCTCTCTCTTTGTGTTGTGTGAGAGATACAATTTTACCATACATATAACTTTTACCATTCTTCAAATATGTTCAAAAACATTATCTTATTTAATTCATTTCGTTTGAATACTCAACAGCCTTGAAAGTAAGTCTTATATTCTGTTTTATACTTAAGATAAAAAGACAACAACTAAGAGGTTTTGTCTTTTTGTTTTAAGTTTATGCACCTCGATTTTCATAAGACTAGGACATAAACCTACATAGTTGGGTTTCAAACCCCATTATCTTCTACTTTATTTTTGTTCTTTAATTTACACATTAATAGAACAATTGGTGCAATTGTTAACTGACTGACACAACAGAAATGTTACCAACTTTGAGGTACAGGATCTTATAAATCTGAAGTTCTCTTATTTTTGTGACCTTCCCCTTCCATTGCTATTTCTTTTTCACTCATCCTTCTTTAGCTACCACTAATAAATCACTAGCATTTTATTTATTTATATTAAATCTTACTCTACCTGGTTTAAAGAAATTTAATGACTTTTGAAAGAGCAGTGATGAATTCACAAGGAAAAAAATTAGAAAATATCTAATGATACACTTCCTACAAGAGACTTAACATAGCTTTAAGAACACATGTAGACAGAGTGAAGGGATGGAAAAATATATTTCAATCAATTGGTAACCAAAGTATAGTGGGGACAGTTACAGCAGACAAAATTGACTTTAACCAAGAAATGGTTAAAAGAGCCAAAGATGGTTATATAATGATAAATGGGTCAACCCATCAAGAAGATATAGCAGTTGTAAATATTTATGCACCTAATATTGTAGCACCCAAATATATAAAGCAAATGCTAGAAGAGCTAAAGGGAGAAATAAATAGCAATACAATAATACTTAGGGACATTAATACCCCATTATAAACAATGAATAGATCCGTTCAGAGAATCTATAAAAAAGAGCAGATTTGAACCGAACTATAGACCAAATGGATCCAGCAGAATATTCCACTCAACAGCAGCAGAATAGGCATCAATCATATGTTAAGATACAAAACAAGTCAAAGAAGAGAAGAATAAGTTATAACAAGTGTCTTTACTGACCACAATAAAGTGAAGCTATAGCTGTAATAGGAGAAAAGCTAGAATTATATGGAAGTTAAACAACACAAAAATAGATCAAAAAACATATCAAGGGAAATTAAAAAAAAAAAACTTGAGATAAATGAAAATGGAAAAAAATGCTAAAATATAGATGCAGCAAAATCAGTTCTAAAGGGTAAGTGTAGAGTGATAAAAACACAGATCAAGAAAAAAAATCTCAAATAAATAACCTAACTTTATATATCAAGGACTAGAAAATGAAGAATGAACTAAGACAAAAGTTAGCAGAAGGAAAGAAATAATAGATTATAGCAGTAATAGATGAAATAGAAAATAGAAAAACAATAAAAAGATTTAAAACAAAACTAAGATTTGATTCCATGAAAAGATTACTAAAATTAATAAATGTCTAGCTAGACCAAACAAGGGGGGGTGAGGAAGAAGCCCAAATATATTAAATTATGAATGATAAAGGAGATATTACAACTTACAACATACAAATAGAAATATCATAATAGACTACTAGAATAATTATATGCAAAAATTGAACAATGTAAAAGAAATGGATAAATTCTTAGAAACATATAACTGACCAAGACTGAATCATAAAGAAACTAAAAATTTGAACAGAAAGAGAGAGAGAAAGGAGATTGAGTCAGTAATCAAAAACCTCCCAAAAAAGAATTTACCTGGACCAGATGGAATCAATCATGAATTTTTAAAAAACTTCTAAAGAACTAATACCAATTCTTCCAAATGTCTTCCAAAAAATAAAAGAGAAGGAAACACTCTCAAATTCATTTTATGAGGCCAGCATTACCCTCATACCAAAACCAGACTAAGACACTATCATTAAAGAAAACTACAGGCCAATATCTTAATGAGTATTGATACAAAATATCTAAACACAGTATTAGCAAGTTCAACAGCACATTAAAAGATAATACACCACTGATCAAGTAGTATTCATGTTTGGGGTACAAGGATGGTTCAATGTATGCAAATCAATAAATGTTATATATCACATGAATAAAATGCATGATAAAAATCATACAGTGATCACAATAGATGCATGGGAGGTATTTGATAAAATTCAACATCCATTTATGTTAAAAACTCTCAACAAAGTGGATATAGAAGAAATGTATCTCAACATAGTAAAAACCATACATGACAAGCACATAGCTAATGTCATATTCCATGGTAAAAGTTTGAAAGCTCTTCTGCTAAGATCAGGAAAAAGACAAGGTTGCCTATCCTTACCACTCTCATTTAAGAAATTACTAAAAGTCTTAGCTAGAGCATTTAGATAATAAAAAGAATTAAGAAGCATCCAAATTGGGAAAAAAAAAGTAAATTTATATGTCTGTTCACAGATGACATTATTAAAAAATTCTAAAAACTTAGGAATAATAATAAATCAAATGCATTAAAGTTGTAGGATACAAAATCAACCTACGAAAATCAGTTGTGTTTCTATACACTAAAAAGGAATTATCTTAAGAAATAAAGCATTTACAATAGTGCCAAAAGCAGTAAGATACTCAGTAATAAATTTAAGCAAGAAGATGAAAGATCTGTATGCTAAAAACTATAAGACATAGATGAAAGAAATTGAAGAAGACACAATAAGTGGAAAGATATTCTATATATATGTATATATGTATATTACTATGTTTGATGGAATTGCTGAGTTCCTTAATTTTATTTTTTTGCATAATTTTTTCTCTCTTTTGTTCAGCTTGATTACTTTCTATTACTCTGTCTTCTAGGTCATCATTTAATTCCCATGCTTGCTTCTTCCAGCCTTCCATTCATTCCATGAAGTGTGTTTGTGATTTTAGTTTTGAGCCCTTTGTCTCTGCTATCATTCTTTATCTGTGTCAATGGTCTCACTGATGTCCTCCAATCTTCTCTCAATTCCAATGAGTATCTTCATATTTTTAAAAGGCTTATTTATCTTGTGAGAAAGAAAGAGAGAGAGAGAGAGAGAGGAGGGGGAGGGGCAGAAGGAGAGAGAGAGAATCTCAAGCAGACTTCCTGTTGAACATGGAGCCTGATTTGGAGCTCAAACTCACAACCCTGAGATCATGACCTGAGCAGAAATTAAGTCAGATGTCCAACCAACTGAGCCACCCACGCACCCCCAGTGAGCATCTTTATAATCATTAGTTTAAATTCTCTATCAGGCCATCTGTACCCCAATGTTTATAGCAGCAATGGCCACGGTCGCCAAACTGTGGAAAGAACCAAGATGCCCTTCAACGGACGAATGGATAAGGAAGATGTGATCCATATACACTATGGAGTATTATGCATCCGTTAGAAAGGATGAATACTCAACTTTTGTAGCAACATGGATGGGACTGGAAGAGATTATGCTGAGTGAAATAAGTCAAGCAGAGAGAGTCAATTATCATATGGTTTCACTGATTTGTGGAGCATAACAAATAGCATGGAGGACAAGGGGAGTTAGAGAGGAGAAGGGAGTTGAGGGAAATTGGAAGGGGAGGTGAACCATGAAAGACTATGGACTCTGAAAAACAATCTGAGGGTTTTGAAGGGGCGGGGGGTGGGACGTTGGGGGAACCAGGTGGTGGGTATTGGAGAGAGCACGGATTGCATGGAGCACTGGGTGTGGTGCAAAAACAATGAATACTGTTACGCTGAAAATAAATTAAAAAAATTAAAAAAAATTCCCTATCAGGTATGTTATTTATATCTGTTTCACTTATATCTCTGGCCCTGGCCTTGTCTTGCTCTTTCATTTATGATAAATTTCTCTGTCCTATCATTTTGTCTAAGTCTCTATACCTCTTTTGCTGTGTTAGGAAAGTCAGTACATTGCCTGTTCTTGAGGGTGATGGCCTTAGGAAGAAGAGGTCCTGTAGCAGCATGCTGTGTAATGTCCCCCATTTCAGAGAGCCTAGTGCTTCTGGGAGTGTCTCCAATGTGTGCTGCATGTGCTTTGTTGATGTCCTTGGCCACTTTATCCTTCAGACCAGTCATCTGGAGGGCTCTCTTTTTTGTCTGTTGTGGGAAGCATTTAGTCCCTGACCTGAATGTGGTGCATTTTACCTAGGTGTTCTCTGGTCTGTGAAATGAGACCAGTCACCACTGCAGCTGGAACCACAGCTACACACAACTTCCATGTCAAGAGACACTCATGATGTGAGTAAGGATTTGGATCAGTCTTCTGGGAGAGGAGGACTGCGGTGCTGGGACCAAGACAAGCAAGACTGGGAAGGGCGGTCCACCAGATCACTGAGTGGGGGTGGCGGTGGGAGTGCATGGGGAGTAGGAGTGGGGAGGATTGGGTGTAACCAAGTAAGGTAGAGTGTAGGCACGGTGTTGTTCAAACACCTGACCCTTTGCTTCTGCTGAGGGGCAGGGGAATGAAATGTTACAGGCCAGTTCCTTTGTTCCTAGAGAGATCTCTCTGTGCACTATGCCTCTCTGGGATGTGCTTGAGGGTGAGCAAATAACCTCCCCATGGTGTGGGTCATGCCTAGTGGCACTCTTCAGATCATTATTTCCACACTGTATGTTCCTGCTGTTTTCCCTACCTTTTCTTCAAGTGCAGCACAATGCCTTTCAGGATCTATCCCAGCTAAGCCCCCTGACCTTTAAAACTCTAGGCTTTAAGTCCTGCTGATTGCCAGAAGTCACAAAATTTGGACCCTTTTGATTTCCAAGCCAACTACTATGAGGATTCCTTTTCCTCATGAGTTCCCATGTGAATTAGTCTGTCTCTCGCCCTTCTCCATGACTGTGGCTCCCTTCCCACTGAAAGGGTCAAGATCAGTTTTTCTCCCTAACCCTGTCTCCAGACTTCCAGTCCTCACTGATGTAACCTCTTTTCTAACTTATTTGGGGAGTTTGCTCTGTCAGGTTTCAGGGCAATTCCTGAGGTATTCAGGATCGTTTGACAGTTACCGAGTTGCATTCATGGGATGGGTTGAGCCTGGGGTTCTTCTATTCCACTGCCATCTTCCAACTTCTCCCTCTCTTCCCATTCTTAAGCATAAGATTTTGTAAAATTATTTTACATCAGTCTTCTATGTCAGTATGGATAAACTGTAATATTCTCCAAGACTATCCTGTTTCCTAACATATTTATTCCCTCTGAAGGACTTTTGTTTTTAAACCTCTCAAACACACCGTCTATTATTAAACTCCTATCATTGCTTTAAACTAAGTGAAGAAAATTAGAAAGTGCATGAAAAATCTTCAAAGAGTGAAATAATTCTTTTATGTCAATCAGTTCCAAAGAACTATGAAAATAATCTGATTATCTTTGCTCCTAAGTCAACTTCTGGCTATCAGGCTAAAAAGAATTTAACTAAGACACTAAACCATAGTGATAGTCTCTCACACATTTTTTTTGGCCTTGAACGCCAAATTATATTCAATTTCAGGAATGTATTTGACAGTCTGAGAGAGAGAGAAGAAATGGTTATCTTTATCATTTACAGTAATGTTAAAATTCCCTTTTTTAATTTGTTATCTTCAACTTTCTTTCACAGACTAGGTAACATTCATTTGTCTTAGCCTGTTATCAAACAAATGACTGGAAAATCAAACTCCCTAATAAAATTTTCATCCCAGCTAAATCCCAGTGAAATTTCTTATAATAGCAGTATAACATTAAATAAAACAATTGTTTAATTAATTAAACAGCTTCAGTTTTATTTTTCAATTAACTTGTATTCATTCTAGAGATTTTTGGCTATAGTTAAATTTCATCTTTTTTGGAGAAAGAAAAAATTCTCAACTCCTTTAAAAATGTATAAATTTTGTTTCCACAGATTTTTTAATTTTCCAGCTGATGTTGTTTTTTGGGGTGTAATCAGACATATTTGATAAGGTTGCCATACCAGGAAGGATACATTCTTAACAGACTGTGTGACTAAATATTTTTTTTAACTTGCATAAGTAATGGAAAAAATAATTTAATATGTACTCATTTATTTGTTTTAATACAAGTCAAGTTTTATAACATTTTGTTGTTACATTAATGGAACTCAATTGTAGTTAACATTTTGCTATTTAACTAAATATTTAAATTAAATACCTGTGTAAATATCTTCTCCATCTGTAAATATGTGTGTATGTGTATCTTAGTTTTTCCTGTATTATTTTTTTAATTTAATTTAATTTTTTTCAGTGCTCCAAAATTCGTTATTTATGCACCACAACCAGTGCTCCATGCAATATGTGCCCTCCTTAATACCCACCACCATGCTCACCCAACCCCCAACCCACCTCCACTCCAAAACCCTCAGTTT
Organism: Enhydra lutris kenyoni; assembly: GCF_002288905.1. NCBI lineage: Eukaryota > Metazoa > Chordata > Mammalia > Carnivora > Mustelidae > Enhydra > Enhydra lutris. Next base: position 15,721,628 of record NW_019154112.1, on the reverse strand, counting down.
GTTTCTCAGAGTCCACAGTCTTTCATGGTTCATCACCCCCCCCAATTTCCCCCCACTCACTTCTCCTCTCCATCTCCCAATGTATTCTGTGTTATTCCTTATGTCCCACAAGTAAGTGAAATCATGTGATAATTGACTCTCTCTGCTTGACTTATTTCACTCAGCATAATCTCTTCCAACCCAACCATGTTGATATAAAAGTTGGGTATTCATCCTTTCTGATGGAGGCATAATACCACATTGTATGTATGGATATCTTTTTTATTTTAATTTTTATTTTTTTAATATTTCTTTTCAGTGTTCCAGAGTTCATTGTTTATGCACCACACCCAGTGTTCCATGCAAGACCTGCCCTCCATAATACCCACCATCGGGGTCACCCAACCTCCCACTGCCACCCCCCCAAAACCCTCAGTTTCTCTCTCAGAGTCCACAGTCTCTTATGGTTTGTCTCCCTCTCCAATATCCCCCAACTCACTTCCCTTCTCCATTTCCCCATGTCCTCTGTATTATTCTTTATGCTCCACAAATAAGTGAAACCATATGATAATTGACTCTCTCTGCTTGGCTTATTTCAATCAACAGAAACTCTTCCAGTCCCGTCCATGTTGATACAAAAGTTGGGTATTCATCCTTTCTGATGGAGGCATAATACTCCGTAGTATATATGGACCATATCTTTATCCATTCATCCATTGAAGGGCATCTTGGTTCTTTCCACAGTTTGGTGACTATGGCCATTGCTGCTATGAACATTGAGGTACAGATGGTCCTTCTTTTCACTACATCTGTATCTTTAGGGTAAATACCCAGTAGTGCAATTGCAGGGTCATAGGGTAGCTCTGTATTTAATTTCTTAAGGAATCTCCTCACTGTTTTCCAAAGTGGCTGCACCAATTTGCATTGCCACCAACAGTGTAAGAGGGTTCCCCTTTCTCCACATCCTCTCCAACTCATGTTGTTTACATTCTTGTTAATATTGGCCATTCTAAATGGTGTAAGGTAGTATCTCAATGTGGTTTTGATTTGAATCTCCCTGATGGCTAATGATGATGAACATTTTTTCATGTGTCTGTTAGCCATTTGTATGTCTTCTTCGGGGAAGTGTCTGTTCATGTCTTCTGCCCATTTTTTGACGTGATTATCTGTTTTGTTTATTTTGAGCTTGAGGAGTTCTTTATAGATCTTGGATATCAGCCCTTTGTCTGTAGTGTCATTTGTGAATATTTTCTCCCATTCCGTGGTTTGCCTCTTTGTTTTGTTGACTGTTTCCTTTGTTGTGCAGAAGCTTTTGATCTTGATGCAGTCCCCAAAGGTCATTTTCGCTCTTGTTTCCCTTGCCTTTGGAGATGTGTCTTGAAAGAAGTTGCTGTGGCGAATGTCAAAGAGGTTACTGCCTATGTTCTCCTCTAGGATTTTGATAGATTCCTGCCTCACGTTGAGGTCTTTGATCCATTTTGAGTTTTTCTTTGTGTATGGTGTAAGAGAATAGTCAAGTTTCATTTTTCTATACATAGCTGTACAATTTTCCCAGCACCATTTATTGAAGAGACTATGTTTTTTCCACTGTATATTTTTTCCTACTTTGTCAAAGATTATTTGACCATAGAGTTGAGGGTCCATATCTAGACTCTCTATTCTGTTCCACTGGTTTATGTGTCTGTTTTTGTGCCAGTACCATGCTGCCTTGGTGATCACAGCTTTGTAGTAAATCTTGAAATCAGGCAATATGATGCCCCCAGTTTTGTTTTTCTTTTTCAATATTTCCTTAGCATTTCGGGGTCTCTTCTGGTTCCATACAAATTTTAGGATTGTTTGTTCCAGCTTTTTGAAAAATGCCAGTGGAATCTTGATTGGGATGGCACTGAAAGTATAGATGGCTCTAGGCAGTATAGACATTTTAACAATGTTTATTCTTCTGATCCATGAGCGTGGAATGCTCTTCCATCTTTTTGTGTCTTGTATTATTTTTATAATCAATTTTTACCTCACTGATTTTACTTTTTATATCTAGCAACTTAAATCTTAAATGTTTTCCCAATTGAGCCACTGAGTATATTTTCACAAATGGGTATATGTGGGTAGAAGACTTTAACCCTTGTTCCTCATAAAAGAGATAAAACTGGACCATATTAAAAATATTAAAATTCACTGTGACATCTTCTTTTGGGGGTGATTCTAGATAATTTTATAATTCCTTCAGGTCTTTCTTATAGTTACCTTTTTAATCAGTAGTTTTAATGAGGAGATTAGGGACAATGTGCTTCTATGGGTCAATTTGGTTCATTTTAAAAGTTCAGCTCAATCACCTTAGATAACACCACTGAGTTCTCAAAATCATTACTAAAGAGATAGAATAGAATTAAAAAGAAGTGGTTGTCAAATTAGAACTTTGCAGAGTAAGTGTAAGAGAGGCACCTAGTTTTTAAAACTGAAATTTAACTTATGTATCCTGATTTTTATATTCACTGTTCAAATGAGAAGAGTAATTTTAATTTTCTTTGCAAAAAAATTTAACTAGGTGACAGTCCATATTAAGCCTCTTTGTTACAATTATGTAATCAAACTTTGCACCTCATTGTAAAGAGTTCTAGTCATCAGCATATTGTCAGAAGGAATTTTTGTAAATTAGGAAAGATTGCTTGCAAAAACATACTAACTTTGTGAAGGGTGTCTAGAAAGATAAAGAATTAGGACTTCAGGTGACTACCAGGCTGAGAAAAATTGGTAAGTGGCTAAGAATTGGTGAAGCAAATGCCTTTCTGTATTCTCATAACAGATGTAAGAATAATTAGGGATTGACCCAGATTTGCTAACAGTAAACCTATTCAAAATACAATGGCAACAACCAAGAAAAATACTGCCACTCTTATTCTCTTAGGACCTACAAGATTCCTCTTGTGACCATTCATCTGCATGCAATTCTCATTTCCTGAACTTTTCTGTCCAATTTTAGATTCAGGTAAGGAAAGATTATGAAGAGCTAGTGAAGGAGGTAGAAAATATATTTAACATTAAGCATATATTTAAGTATACTTAAGTATGCTTATGGGCCTGTTTGTGTCTCTTGCTTTCAGTTTGAGGAAATAATCCTTCCTTTTTTCTTTCTCCAATTTTTTCTTTAAATTCCAGTTAGTTAACATACAAGTAATATTAGTTTTGAGTGTAGAATTTAGTGATTCATCACTTACATACAACACCCAGTGCTCAGCACAAATGTCTTCCTTAATACCCCATCACCTATTTAACCCATTCTCATGCCCACCTCCCCTCCAGTAACCCTCAGGTTTTTTCCTCCATAGTTAAGGTCTGTTTCTTCATTTGCCTCTCTTTTTTGCCCCCTATGTTCATTTGTTTTATTTCTTAACTTTTCACATCTGAGTGAAATCATATGGTATTTGTCTCTGACTAACTTATTTCACTTAGCATAATGATCTCTAGATCTATCCACATCTTTGCAAATGGCAATATTTTATTCCTTTTTAATCCTTCCTTATATTTTTAGAAGGTATTATTTATTCATTTGGGAGACAGAGAGAGCACAAGCAGAGGAAAAGGCAGAGGGAGAGGGAGAAGCAGACTCCCCACTGAGCTGGGAGCTGGACATGGAGTTTGATTCCAGGACCTGGAGATTATGACCTGAGCCTAAGGCAGATGCTTGACCATCTGAGCCACCCAAGCACCCCTAATCCTTCCTTACAATAGGTGGATACAATCATCAAACCTAAACTTTCAATGACTACTCTAAAGCATGAGATAGGACCATGAACTGTCTTGTTCAGCAGTATATGCTTAGGTAGAGAGTTTCTACAAAGTAGTTTTTCAATAAATATTATTTCATTGAGAACAACTAGTGACATGGCACAAATAAGAAGGCTACAAAACCTGAGATGAAAAAGAAGGGTAGAGACATTTTCCATAGAAACCCCTGACTAAGGCTTTCACCAAAACTTATTGTGGAAGAATAAAAGTTAGTTAACCCATGGGCCTCTGTGATTACCTGTGATTACATCTATTATCAAGATGTTGGCTGTATAGTAAATTATATATGATGCTTTGTAGTGTTGATCACCTCATTTTTAATTAATGCTTTCATTGGTTTCTTAGAGTGCTAGGTGAAACATTACTTCACAATTTGTTAATGATAATATCAGGATCATATAGATTACAATTTATAAAAATTAGCTGTCCATATTGGGGAAGAATACCAGTTAAACAGTGTTCCATGTATAAACCAGCCTTGGTTCAATGCCTGTTATACTAGACAAGTAATTGATAGAACCCCATTTAATTCTCCAATGTATCCTGGTGTGGATGATAAATTAGTAAGTCACGTACACATGCAGGATACATTAGCAGGGGCTATTCTTGTCTGAGTGAGTAATGTTAGAGCAAAATGTTAAAAGACAAGATCTCACTTTATGAGCATGCCTGCTGTTTCCCTAAGTAGGTGACAAATGGACCCACGGGCATGCCCACCATTTCAAAGTAAACACAGAATTTTAACCAATGAATGATGAGTCCACTTTTCCAATATACAGGGCCAACCAGTCATCTTGCTCTTTTTTTTTTTTTTTCCTGACCTGCACTGATCCATCTATGCCAATTAGTTACAGTCCTAAAACTAGAAATGGCCTCTAAGAATAAATCTAGGGTGACTTATTTTTGTGTTTCATGTATATCTTTTTGAGAGGACCTATTACCATCCTTATATTCAAACTTACATATTCTGTTAAGGAGCTTCTCTACTCATTTTCAGCTAGCAAATTTTGGTGTTAAAAATGTTTTGTTGAAATCTTTACATTTTCTTTCCCATCGCTGGTATAATAAATTACTATAACCCTAGCAGTTTAAAACATTTGTCTCTTATATTTCTGAAGGTTGCAAGTCCAAAATCAGTACTACTTGGATGGAGTCAAAGTTTCAAGAGGGCTAGCAGCTTCTGCAGGCTCTCAGGGGAGAATCAATTTCTTAGCATTTTTCACCTTCTGGTGGTTGCCTATATTCCTCAGTTCATGGGCAATTCCTATACTTTCAAAGAGAAACATTTCAGTCTCTGTTCCCATCCTCACATCACTTTCTTGGTTTCAGACTCCTTCTACAGGCCTCTGATAAGAATCTTTGTGATCCAGGATAAAATTATATCAAATCCTTGTCTTGATCACATCTTCAGAGTCTCTTTCTCCATGTAAGATAATATTGACAGGCTCTTGGTAGTAGAACATGGCATATCTGGGGTACCTTTATTCATTCAACCATACTCTGGGTTCCCCAGAAAATGTTCATGAAAGCTATGCCTTCAGTTTATTTCACATCTACTTTTGATACCTCTTTTTAGGTATCTAACCTTAGCATATCTACAGATGTTATGGCTCTAACTCCTGCCAACAAGCACTTTGGGAAGAAAGTTCCTTCTTAGTGATTCTAAATGTAATATGAACGAGATTCACATAAATAACCTTTTTTTAAAGGTATTTATTTATTTATTTATTTATTTATTTATTTATTTTGACAGAGAGAGACACAGCGAGAGAGGGAACAGAAGCAGGGGGAGTGGGAGAGGGAGAAACAGGCTTCCCACCAAGCAGGGAGCCTGATGTGGGGCTCAATCCCGGGACTCTGGGATCATGACCTGAGCAGAAGGCAGACACTTAACGACTGAGACACCCAGGTGCCCCAAATAACCACACTTTTAAGAAATAAATTCACCAATGATTTTTCCTTCATTACAGGAGGCAAATTTTTAAATTGTAAAATCTTCATGATTTTTTTTCTATTCATTTTTCTATTTCATTATCAATGAAGACCTATTGGCACCTGTAGATTTTCTAAGCTATATAAACTGTTCATACTTGTTTCCTTTAAATATAAACATTTCAACTATTCACAGGATTGCACTAGTTTAGATTAAGCTGTGACTTCTTATCCTTAAACTGTTTTAATTTACTTTATCACCTGATATAAAATTTCTGCTAAAAGTGGGCAAAAGAAACAATAAAATATATGTTTAAAACTCCCTCTATTCTTGCTTTTATAAATTGATAATAGTATAAAATCAAATAAAATCAATTTTTTAAATATGAGAGAAGTTTTTGAATATATTCATCATTTATGTTTATTCATTAGCTATTATATAGTTACTGATAATTATTATAAACACATATAAAATATGTGAAATTACAAAATTATTACTTATTATAAATCAGTTAACTTACATATCTACTTTGTATCTAGAAATGACATTGATGTAAAGTCTAATCTCTGAGTACTTCTATTTTTGTCCCAGAACTACCATTAAGACACTGGTATATTTTCTGTACACAAAGTTCTTGACATATAATAGAAGCTGTGTGGTAACTTTAATTTCTATTAATTCTTCAAAGATAGGAATACCTGTTGCTTTATTATTGCTTACTGTCTAGGGAGGCAGTGTCAGAGGACTCAGATAATAAATACTATGTGAGTCCAACTTTTGGTAGAACCAAAGTTCTACCACTTTTTGTGACTAACAATGTAGGACAATAAAATCATTTAACAACTGGTTAAACATTAACCCTAGGAAATTTTTTTTTCTTGAGTTCTTTGAAAAAATTTATTCCAAGTCAAAACATGTTGTTTGTGCTTGCTTATTTAAAATATGCTTGTGATTCAAATGATTAAAATATATTGAAGAACTAAAATAAAGAAGTAACATATGCACAGGAAAAAGATTTAAAAGTTTAAAGCTACTGTGAGGACATTATTCTCTTTCAAGCATTATTTTAGGCAACAGTCAAACTTCCCTACTAAAAGTCTGAACAGAAGCAGGATAAATTATCCACTTAATGAAGTAGACAGAGAAAGCCATTGAGAAATTTGTCTATGAAAAAGAGAGAAGAGAAAACGAGTAACAATTTCTGAGGTATAAGACATGGGTCAGAAGATTATTGAAGTCGATCCTGATTATATAGCCTTCCTAAAGCTCCTTCAAGCATTTCAATGACTCTTTAATTTAGCCATTTTATGTTTAATAAATCTGGAGTCCTGCTCCTGCTTCCCCCTCTCCTTAAAAACAAAGTAGAGAGAACTCATTCTCATCACATATTTCAAGCTACTTAACCTCCAAATTTTTTCAACTAAATGTTCAATAATATAAATAAGAAGAAAAATTCAAACAAATTTGGGGCGTCTGGGTGGCTTAGTCAGTTAAGTATCTGCCTTTGGCTCAGGTCATGATCTCAGGGTCCTGGGATCTAATCTCCGATCAAGCCTCTTGCTCAGCAGGGAGTCTGCCTCTCTGTCTCCTTCTGCCTCCCCACCCCCAGGTCATTCTCTCTCTCTCTCTCTCTCAAATAAATAAATAAAATATTTTAAAAAATTCAAACAAATTTATTCTAAGTCAGTAAGTATTTCAGAGGGAAGGATTGAGAAGCAGAGTTTGTGACCAACCAGCATGTGTACCTCTTTCTGAACTTAAAGTAACTAATCTGTTCCCAACAAAGGAAGAAAAAGAATAAGAAAGCAATTTGACTTAACCAACTCTACGTACCTAACTCAGTTGCAGGGTCCACATAAACTAGAAAAAGTCTCAGTTTAGAATGCTATCTTATGCTAGGGGTCTGCTAGTTCGAGATAAAAGTTTCTCTTCTTTAAGTCTGGGGTTCTTAACTTTCATGAAGACTGTTTTTCTTTCTGGGCACAGGTTTTACTATTCTCCAACTTATACGGCCTAACCTTCCTAAGTTAGTTTTCTCAACCACAGCAGTACAGATATTTGGACCTGATATTTCTTTGTTGTAGGGGCTGTCATGTGCATTGCAGGATGCTTAGCAGCTGTTATTAGCAGATTCAATCTCTATTTGTGACAATCGCAAATGTCCCTAGACACTGACAAGTACCCCACCGGGGGGGGGGGCAAAAATTACACTTGGTTGCTCCAGGGATCTGTTGTATCTGACCTTACCTATTCTTTTCCAGAGATGTCTCTAGATCTCACCACTATGGCACTATCCATCCATTCTCCAAATCTCAAGAAATGTCTCTGAGGATTGTTAAAGAATGAACAAATTGCCATATTTTTCTCATTGAGGGTACAATTACAAGGTACTTTTAGTAGCTTAGAATACTTATGGGTCAGTAGGAAATAGTTTCAACTTTTCTGTTCAACTTAGGCTTTTGCAGCAGATCATAGTGTAAATATTAGATTTTTTATTTTGTATATGTGTACAAACTAATATTTTGAGTGTCCATAACATATTTAGTTTCCAATGTCCCTTTCTTTGATAAGTTGAACTTTACAACTTTTACATTGAAAAAAAAAGCAACACCGAGGGGTCTTTTATGTATCATGTAATTCTTTCCATCTTCACCAGATATACCTCTCCCAAATTCCATGTCAAGGAAGCACTGACTACCCACTACTAAGGGAGAGGTTTCCTGTTGCTCAGTTGATGGAGTCTGTGCTTTTCCTACATGGAAGCATCCTTCCAAAGAGGTTCCTATCTGCTACACTTGCCATGACTTGTCTTTGATGAAATTTTGCTGCCTTTTCTGGAAGAAGGGTAGTCTTGTGTAAAGAAACAAAGACATCTACCTACATAAAACTTAAATTCAGCCTAATATACATGTATAGACAATGGAAAAGATAATGTGAAGAACTATACTGTTATCTGGGAAACTAGATAACAATGGTTGTTAAGAAGGAACTAAAAAAAGGAGATGACATGTGTGAGTCAGAAATGAGTATTTAACATTTTCATTTGGGTGCCTATGAAAGAACTCACTGAAAGGGTAAACATTTGAGAAAATACCTAAACAGAATGGAGAACCCCACAAACCAGAATTTGGGTCAAAATCTTCAAGATAAAGGCCCTGAGGCAGAACATAGTATGCCTGGTTTCTTCTAGAAACTTTGAGGGCACTGTTGCTATTTTAGTGTGAGCTAGAAGGAATATGTTTCACATTGAGCCTCTGGGTAAATGCTTACCTGATCTAGCCCTTGAAAAGTCTAAGTATGTGAGCCTTCAAATTACTGTGTTTGTGTGTGTGTGTGTGTGTGTGTGTGTGTGTGTACGTGCACACGTGTGCATGCACGCGCGAGCTTGAGAGAGAGAAAGATTGAAAGAGAGAGAGAGATATTCTGTTTAGATTTTCTGTTGTTGCAACTAAAATTTTAAAACTCTAACTCCTACCCCAAATGCAAATTGTATTCATATGGAATTCTAATTTGAGCTTTACTTCTTTCAGTGTTCAGTGTGAGTTTGCATAAGTCACGCTAGCTGAAAATTATTGTGAAAAAAAAAAAGATTTAACTAGAGGATGGAAATAGAAAAGAGGAATGAAACAGATGGTAAAGTTAAACTAGATGAGTTTTAAAATTTTGGGTTTTTGTTGGTTCCCCAGTGAAATCTTATAGGAAACTTAAAAAGATGAGATAAAACATAAACTGCTTTCTTATATCTGCATCCCTGAACCAGTTATAAAAGAAGAGAACCAAAGGAGCTGTGTATAAAGCTCTCACGGTATTTTCTTTGATGATATAAAAAGCAGCAGTCAACAATTCTGTCATAACATCAGGAAGTTATAAAATATTTGGATAGGCACAGGCCAAAAATTGTGGTTCTATGTATAATATTTATTAAAATGAAATTAAATTTATTAGTAAATCATTGAAACTCAAAGGAAAATAAATCCTGAATCATTGCTATGAGACAATGTAAATAGCATTTAATTGCAGTGTCTATATTTTTAGTTTTTTGTGTGCATAATATCAATCATATTTTTTAATTTAGTAACTATAATTTATTCATTTTTATAAACATAAAAATGACAATAAGAACAGTTCTTCCCCTTTTTTCACTATGAATTTGAGCTCTTAATTTTTTTTCAATGATTTATTTTTGGTGATTATTAGAAATCTGACTCTCATTTGGGAAGTAACAATTATTTTATCATGGGGGCTATTTATATTATTAATATTGAGATTGATATTGACATTGTGAAAGTGCTTGATTAGAAATTCCTCATCACAATTTCAATGAGAAAGTTCAGCATCCTTCTGCCACTTTAATTATAGTGAAAATGAATTGAAAAAAGGCGAATTTAACTCATGATGAAGAGCATGGCTTAGAATTAATAAGGTTCTGACCTACACTTTTTTACCCCTAATATTGTCCATCATGTTGCATTTAATTTAAACTTCCTAATCTTAAAGTAATTATGGAATATGTTTTATCCTTTATAATACTTCAATTAAATGTATATTCACAAGAAATCATTTTTTTTTCTGATAATAATTTTAGTCTAATTCCCTCAACAGGAGTACACCACTGTCTCTATTTTGTTGGTTTGTTGGTTTATTCCTTTTAGCCGATACTATGCCTATCTGTACAATACAAATATCATCCAGGCTCCACTGGCCAACACAACTCTGGTTAACCTTGGTGTTAAGTTACATCTGGATTTCACCTCAGAGCCTCTCTGTGATTCCCTAAGCCATTCTTCCCCATGATTCTCTGTGGCTCCTTGCTTCCCTTCCCTGTGTGTATTAACTTGTCCCTAGACTACATAGATCACAGTCCTCAGATACTTCACTCTTTCCATTAGGCCAATTCAAATACATAGAGAACATTTACATTTATTAAAAAATGGCAAAGCCCTGAGTGATTATGGGGATGGGCAAATCAAAAACTACATTAACTTTATGCATCTAACTGGTTCCCTCTATCCCCTGTACTTCTTACTGTCTGGAAAAACCTGGACCTTTGATATATAACCTTTGATGATGTCTGAACACCCTGGGAGGTGGAACCCAATGGATAATCTCTGTGGGAGTAGTGCTGCCATGCCTGTTGACCATTCCCATAACACAGGAAATACGTATTTTATTTTGTTACAAGGAAATAAATACCTTATATATATACATCTAAACTCAAATTACAGTTAGAATAATATAGCCATTTTTCATCAGATATTTTGATCTGAGTATTTTCTAAATATCACAATACACCTGAAAAACATAGTCTAAATTGTATGCAAATTCTATTATAGGGACACATAATATTTAAGCTATTCTTGCTTAATTTGATTGCTTCTACTCTAAAATAAACAATAATATAGTGAATATTTCCTACACATGTTTAATATAATTTTGCTTTCTTACTTCACGTATTTTTAGATATTGAATTATTACAGATGAAAAACTTTTAGGTATATACTCTAAAATGCCAACTGGTGGTCCTATTGACCCTGAATACATGTGAAAATACTGTTGCATTAAATATGTATACTTTTGTGTTTTAGTGCAGAAATATAAAATGGTATGTCCATATTGCCTTAAATGATATTTCACTGATTTGAACATGTTAAAATTGTGCTTATTTTCCATGTGTATTTTTTATCTAAGATTATTTATAAAAATCTACTGTTGAAACTTTTTTCTTTTTTCTTTAAAAATGACTGATATACATATAATATTGCATGAGATAACAAATATGCCCCACTATGACAGGGTGTTTTTAATTTTGTGGCAAGCAATCAAGGGTCAAGGTGCTCAATTAGGACATAGAGCTGAAGTGAAAATAGTAATATTCAAGCCTTTATTCACTTACTGCCACAGTGCCACCAACAGGAACAAAGAGGCACCAGGCATTTTTTCCCCTAAGGAACAACATGAGGCAAGAGCCAGTGAACGAAACACAGATGGGGGAATCCTCTCATTGCTAAGGAGCCTTAAAAAAAAGCTCTTGACTCTTTATATGGATTTGGTGGGGAGGTAGAGAAAGAGGGCTAGGAGAGGAAAAGTTTTAAGTCAATGTGGAGAAATGTGGCTCAGTCAAGACCCCTTCTGTAAAGACGTCTCCATGGAGGCACATGGGAAATGGCCCAGCTATGGCCTCTGCTCCCCCATAATGAAAAAGGCCTTTGAATAAGGTACATATGTTGTTGAGAAGAATAAATAATCTTCAACTGTTTTGTGTGCCATTTTGTAGTCATTCAGGTAAGTGGATTGACAGTACCATTCACATTTTGTATATCCTTATTGATTCTCTGTCAACTTATTCTACCAATTACTGAAAGGGAAGTATTCATATCTCCACTATAATTGTACTTTAACTTATTCTGCTTTTGGAATATGTCAGTTTCTGGTTCAAATATTTTGAATCTCTTTTATTACATGCATAATTCAGTATGATTAGTTGACCCACTTATTTTTTCTGAAATAAAGTCCTTCATCTCTGATAGTTCCTGATATTGAAATCTGCCTTATTAATAAAACTACACCAGTAATTATTTTGTCTATTTTTTATATATCTCTCTAATTATTTTACTTTCAATATGTCTCTATTTTTTTAAATAAAATGAGTATCTTTTAAACATTTGAGTTTTGTTTCATGTACCATTAATAATCTCTGTGTATTAACCAAAGTGTTAATCAATTTACATTTATTGTGACTCTGGGTATAGTTGAATTTAAGTGTATCATTTTGCTTATCTTATGCCTGCTCTGTTCATCTTCCCTCTGAATATAAATATATTTGTTTTCTCCACATAAGAGAAGAGATAGTTCAAATCTCTTCCTAAAATATTATAGTTCATCATATAGTCTCTTTGAAATTGGTTGATATATTCAAAAGTTAATAATCCAAACATCAGAGTAGAAAAACAAATATCAGTTAAAAATTCCAAAAATGCATTTTATATTTATATGCTAAGATTAATTTGAATATAATATATATTTTATTTTCTTTAACATATCACATTGAACTTAAGTATAATAAAAATTAATGTTAATTCCCACTATCCATAACCATTACACAATCTGAACAATATATTTGTATATATACATTAAAATTTAAATCAACTGAAATATAAACTATTTCAGAACTTCAGTATAGCCATAACTAGGATTATTAATCAGTAGGGAAAAGCATATTTTTGAAAAACTATTACAGTGTTAAAAACATTAGTAATGCACATTATCTCATCATCACCTAAAGTTTAACCCAGTGAGAAAGCCAATAGCATTTCCTTCTTGCTAATATTTTATCTAGTAGAAGTCATTAAACTTAAAGTAGAATTACAGAAAAAGCATATTTGGCAATTTAATGATAACTCCAGTCAAGTTCCTTAAAAAGAAATTAAAACTGAATTTAGAGTCAGTAACAGATAATTGTTGAGACACTAGAACAGGTGAGATTTTCCAGGGAGAAATCATGGTGGAGGAAGAGAAATTTAAAAACAAAAGTCAGAGATAAATTCTCAGAGACTATCCCAAGACAAAACAGAAACCAAAACTCAAAACTGAATAGTCTATTATAAAAGAAATTTAAACCAAAGCAGGAAAGACATTTTAATTAGACCATCTCCTCTTAAGGAAAGGGTAAATATATCTTAAAGGAAAAAGAGATGCTAGTACATTCTTTATACTGAAAGTCGATATGTATGGTACTTAGAAGTATTGAGTTCTAGAGTTGCTTGGAGTACATTTAAATCTAGCTTCATCTATCCTTATCAATATGTATGAATTTACGAAAATATTAAAGACTCAATAGACATTTTAATTTTCTATAAAATGGAATGGTATTTATGTGAAGAGCAAATGAAGTAATGACCATATATGACATGTTATAATAACAACATTTTATAGCTGTGAAAGAAACGTTGTGTTCTTATCCTATTTGTTCTTGCACAGTAACATTATTATATTTTAGCATACGTTTCCAGAAATATACACAGAAATTTGTCCATGATTCATTTCATAAATTGACTTTTCATTACTTTAAAAATATTTTACTAAAATATTTTGTATTAGAGAAAACAATAAAATGAATTCCATAATTCTACTGTCATTATTTGCCAAAACAGTTTTAAGAAATACAGCATCATAAATTGATTAGAATTTCCTTCTGTACTCTCACTGATCTTTTCCCCAGCTGTCTCTTTATAGAGAGCCCTTCTAGTAAAGCCAGTGTGTATATTTCTGATATATTCATTTATACTTTAGCTATATGTCAATCATAGAAAATAAGGACTTTCTTGTGTTTAAAAAATTAATCATTATCAGACTATCTACCTTTGTTAGTTTTCAATAAGATTTTAAAATTCAACATTATGTTTTGATAAAGTATTAATAAATGTAGCTACTGTTCACTCATTTTAACCACTCATTATAATCGCTTGGTATGACTTGGTGAATTTATCCACTCTCCTATCTATAGGCTTTAGTTTGTTTCAGATTTGTTGTGAAAATTCTTGTATATGCATAAATTCTTGTATATACCTTATAATTCTTCCAATAGGTATACCTGAAAGTGGAAACGATGAGTTGTAGGATATGCCCTACTGTGTGTTGCACACCCACTGTGTACTTGTAAAGTCATTTCAAAAGCTATCCATCAACAAAAAGCATAATGTATATCCTAACTACCATACTAATTTTATCCTCTATCTGGTTTAAGATCTTAGGGCATTAGTAACTGTGGTTTTATGTACACAGAGATATATTGCCAGGACTCAATTAGCTATATACTTATTTTATAATAAACACACTACCTAGAACTCTTGTTAACATGCTCTCAACATAATTCTTATAAGTTAAAAATCTCTATTACTAAACTTTATATAAGTCATGTTTAAATATACATATAAAGATATAATTCTCTGGTTTAGATTAATAAAAGCATTTGAAATACAGACTGCCTGAAGCTATTGTATTTTAAAGTGTTAAATTACTCTGCCATGTATTAAATTACTTACTCTGAATCTTCCACTTATATAGAAAAACCATCCTTCATTCAGACAGTTGATGCTGAGCAGTCTACCGTGGTCAATTACTTTCTCACAGTTTTTTCCAGTAAATCCTGGCAAACAACTGTAAACACATCCATGTAAATAAGAAAAGTTACAATTTAAATATTTTCACAAAAGTCTATTAACAGTCTGACAAAACTAATAATGCTTTGTTTAAATTACATACAACATATATTATTACCTGATACTTTCAATCATTAATTTTGTCTTTGCATGCTTGTGTTCTTAGCAAAGGAGAAGAAAATGATCTATTTCATGAGAATCAGAGAAAACGACATTCATTTAATAGATTTAATATTATCTTTTGTGAATTTAACAGCAAAATCAACTTTGGCCTAACTGAATATTTAACAATAAAATACAGGTTTAGGAATAAATATGACAATTGTTAAAATGTGAAAAAAGGGTGACAAGTGATATTTCTAATGCTTAGTAAAGCCATTATATACTGATGATGTGCTAAAAGGATTTAATGACACACATAACTTTGAGACATAGTAAAAAGTATTATAGTCAACAGTAATGACATGGTCATAGTTAGGCTACTTATACGGTTTTATTTACTGTCATCTTTACTTTTTTTTTTTTTCCTAAATAAAGCAATCTTGTAGTATAAGTGTCTAGGAATAAGCTTTTTTGATTGTAATGGCAATGCCTGATATTAAGCTTTTGATTGCCAAGGCAATCATGTCAGACATCCACCTTAAATAAATATACTGCCGGCTGTATGACACAGTTACTAGCTACACAGAGAGATAAGAAGACAGGCCTTCCCCCCACCCCACCCTCCACCATGAGTTCCCTTTCTATAAATCCCGGTGTAACTAAATAACTGACCACTACCTTTCCTGCTCCCTTATTCTCACTCTTTCATTTTAAATTCAACAATAAAGAGTGAATCTGGAAAAGCTTAGGTGCCCCACTCCTGACCCCAATTAAAGCAGAACCCCAGGTCTACATAGTTTCTCTTTCTCTTCCTCTGCTAGCACTTGGCTGCTGGCCCGTGGGTATGCCCTTTACCCCCCTCCCCCCCATGACTTGAGTAATAAACCTTGTTTTTCAAGGATCCTTGATGGTTGATGCTAGGTGCATCTTGCAAGCAGGAGAACCACAGAGGCCACAACATTGGCTGCTGTGGGGGAAACATACATGGAGGCTGCCACAAGTAATATCAGCCCTCGTGAGGGCCCCTGGCATTCTTAGCTGATAGCATCTCTATAGATAGGTTGAGACACACACAAAAACAAATCCGGATTCCAGTTTACTGCAACTCACTAGCTGCAAACAATAAGATGCTAAGAATACATGGTGTACTGTCTTCCTTTGCCCTCACTCTCATTAATCTGTGAGAAATATTCCTGTACTTTAAATCACATTTAGTAAACTTTCTATTAAAAGTGAATGGAGGGCACCTGGGTGGCTTAGTGGGTTAAGCCTCTGCCTTCAGCTCAGGTCATGATCTCAGGGTCCTGGGATAGAGTCCTGCGTCGGGCTCTCTGCTCAGCAGAGAACCTGCTTCCTCCTCTATCTCTCTCTCTGCCTGCCTCTCTGCCTATTTGTGATCTCTCTCTGTGAAATAAGTAAATAAAATCTTAAAAAAAAAAAAAAAGTGAATGGAGGGGCGCCTGAGTAGCTTAGATGGTTAAGCATCTGTCTGGCTCAGGTCATGATCTTCAGGTCCTGGGATCAGGCCCCATGTCTGGCTCCCAGCTCAGTGGGGAGTCTGCTTCTCCCTCTCCCTCTGCCTCTCCCCCTGCTTGTGCTCTCTCTCTCCATCTCTGTCTCTGTATTTCTCTGAAATGAATAAATAAAATCTTTAAAAAAAAAAAGTGAATGGAGCACCAAATTAAATGACACTGTGTCTCTCTAAAGTAGATACTAGAGATTTTAAGATGAAATAGTACTTCTTTTTTCTTCTTTTTTGAGAGAGAGAGAGTGAGAGAGAATGTGTGTGGGGGCGGGCAGGGAGAGAGAGAGAGAATCTCAAGTAGGCTCGGCACCCAGCAGAGAGCAAGCGCGGTGCTCAATCTCATGACCCTGAGACCATGATCTGAGCCAAAATCCAGAGTCAGGCACTTAACAAACTGAGCCACCCAGGAGCCCTCAAAATACTTAAGACTAAGTTGTTACAAGCTGATTTAATAACAAAGTGAATTATATCATATATTAATTATTTCAAATATAAGAACACAGGGTAATTTCATAAAAGAAGGAATCAAAGGTCATTGACACAGTTTAACTGAAATAACATTTGTAAAATACTTTAGTAAT
Source organism: Enhydra lutris kenyoni (assembly GCF_002288905.1). Classification (NCBI taxonomy): domain Eukaryota; kingdom Metazoa; phylum Chordata; class Mammalia; order Carnivora; family Mustelidae; genus Enhydra; species Enhydra lutris. Next base: position 15,704,567 of record NW_019154112.1, on the reverse strand, counting down.
TCTCTTTTGCCACTGTTCAAAACACAGCCTGGCACTTTCACCTTGTAGAATTAAACCATTCCTTCATTTATGTCAGGAACACCATCCGGGTTTTTTAGCACCTGCTATGTGCCAGCCACTAGGCTAATTGTTTTAACACTATTTTCTTATTTTCTCATTCAATCCTTACAAACCCTGTGTGATACATATTATTACCACTATATGAAATGAAGGAACAAACTCAGAGAAGTTAAGAGATTTACTTTGGTCATATCACTAATTTTAGAGCTGTTATTAAAATTAAGTATGGCATTAACTTTAAATGTACTGTATCTGCTACTCCATTAATTAAACCTGTTAGGACATGTTTACCTTACTTCCCTCATTCTGAGGGTCTACCTAGAAACCAAGAAATTACTTCAAGTACCACTTTGTTGTGAAATATATAATTTTCACCCTTTCCTACTGGGGACAAGGAGTAGCAGGAATAAGGGAGCACCAGAATATTCGCAGATTTTGGTGAGTTGTACTTATCATGTCTCAATTCTCCTTTGAGAGGGAATGAATCAAATTGTCCAAGATCAGCTAAGGACATGTGTGGTATTTGGCCTTATATTGTTCTGGAGTATGGTTTTCAAAGAGAAGGATCAGAGCTATAAACTAAATGAAGGACTAATATTCAGTCCTTCATGAAATCAGATCAGCAGTTTGCTGAATGAAGAAGATAGGGAGCAACAACTCTGAGAAAGAAACAAAGCAGAACGTATTAATTATGAAAATTGTGCTCAAGTGTAAGCACTCTCACAAATATACTAAGAAGGAAGCCCCAAAACACCATCTATAATACTTATCCCAGGGAGGTTTAAGCCAAAGGCACAGGAAACCCATAATGAGGAAATTTTCCTGTTAAGTTACAGGCTATCAACCCTCCATGCCTAAACTACTCATAGTTTGCAATCTAGGAGGAGCTTTTGAATCTCTTATCCTAATGATATCCTAACAACTCAGCCTGCAGCCAGGAATGAAAAGGCTTGAATAGTATTTTTGCTACCTAAGAACTTAAACCAGAGAAAATAAAAACAAAGAAAAATAAATAAAAGCAAACGCTAGAATAATATGGACAGTTTGAGAAATTCTATTACAAAAGTTTAAGTAAAGATGAAAGATGCTAAAGATAAGGGGAAATACATAAAAGAAGAGAGAAATTTCAAATAGCATCAATTGAGTTTGACTTAATAAGTTAAGCAGGTAAGACTTTTTATGAAATGCAATATAGAAGATAATATGGTGAGATAGTTTATAAAAAGGGAGGTGACTGTTAGGGCCCGTGATCAAAGGAACGAGACTGATACAAAGCGAAGGTCAAGCAAAGCTTTATTTCGCGCCAAGCACCAAGAATCAAACTGACCAGTCAGGGCTGTCTCTTACGAAAAGGTGACGACGATGACCCCAGCAAGTCCGCTCCCAACGTGGCTGCTCTGGACGAGGCCTCTCCACAGATGAGGCCACTCCGGACGAGGCCACTCCCTGGATGAGGCCGCTGCTCTGTTGGGGTCGCTCCCAAGAAGAGGCCGCTCTGGACGAGGCCACTCCCAGGACGAGGCTGCTGCTAATGAGGTCGCTCCAGGGACAGGGCGGCTCCCCGGACAGGGCTGCTCTGCCGAGGCTTCTCCCCGGACAAGGCTGCTCCCAAAAAGAGGCCACTCTGGAGGAAGCCTCTTCCCTGATGATGCTGCTCCTGCAGGGACGCTCACTGAGGAGGCCTCTTCCCAGACGAAGCCGCTCCCCAGAATGATGCAGCAGCTCTGGCGAGGCTGCAGCTCAGGGTCACAAGGTCGCTCCGTGGCTCGGGGTGGCGAGGCCATTCGGGGCGTGGTTGCTGGCATCTAGGCCGTTCCCCATGGCGCCGCTGCCGAGGGCTGCTGTGTGTGTGGGCGGGGCCGCTGGCGTCGGGGCTGCTGGGACTGCTGGCATCTGGATCGCTGGCATCGGGGCCACTGGCGCGGGGACCGCTGGCGGCTCAGGGCCGCTGGCATCGGGATTGCTGGCGTCGGGGCCGCTGGGACCCCTGGCGTTGGGGCCGCTGGCAGCTCGGGACCACTGGCGTCGGGACCGCTCGTGGCTCAGGATCCCTGGCAGCTCAGGGCCGCCAGAATCAGGATCGCTGGCGTCGGGGCCGCTGGCAGCTCGGGGCTGCTCCACAACATGGCCAGGGTCCCGCAGGTGATCGCCCATAGTGTCCTTGCCTGTGGCTGCTGGGCCCTGCTCCTTGCCGCCCGCCAGCCCCTCGCAGTGCGCCAGCGTCTCCTTCTGCTGCACGACGGTCTCTGCAGCACCGCGGCCCGCAGCTCCTCCTTGGGGCTCAGGGCGCAGCCCTGCATGGGCATCGCGGGCAACGGGCAGCCGGCGCGCGCCGCCTCTGGGGGCAGCTCCGCGCACACGAAGGGGCTGCCGGGCGGCGGGCCGTCTTGGGCGCCGGCAGCCACAACCAGCGCCAAGCCGGCGACCAGCAGCGCTAGCATCCCCGTCGCCGCAGGGCTCACTTCAGCATCAGCTGGCAGGTGGGCGCCGTCTGGGCGCGTGGTGGAGGCGCCTCTGCTGCGGGCTGAGGCCCGGCGTGCCGCTTGAGGGCAGCTTGAGCGCGGGAGCTAACGGAACCGCCTGCCTCCCACAGCTAGCTGTCTCCACTCCACGTACAGCTCTGACAAGAGCTCTTCCAGCTCTAACAGCTCTTACAAGAACTCTCACAACTCTTACAGCTCTCCTTCTCTCTCCGACGACTCTTCTCCTGCTCCCGCCGACTCTCCTTCTGCTTCCTTCTTCCGCCTTCTTCTTCCTCCTACAGCTCTCCTTCTTCTACCCCTGACAGCCTCGCAGACCAACCTTTATGGGGGTGGTTGAGCCCCGCCCCTACACAGGCGGCCAATTGAATTTCAATTCACCCTAGTGGATATACGTGCGCCCCACTGATTGGATGTCTTCATCCGGCCTGCCCCGCCCCTACATCCCGGGTTTACAAGTAAGTTCCCCTGGGAGGGGCACGCCCTTACATTCCCCTCTTTTCTTTGGAGATTAGTCAAATCCTTGACTTTTCAGCTAGTTCTATGTTATATTGAGCATGTAAGACTAACATTTTATCGCTCCAATATTCTTTAGTACAAATGACATTAGTGCACAGTAGGCTCATTTTTCCCAATTCCGTTCATCTAATTTCCCACTTATACTTTACATAAACAGGTAATAATAGGAGCAACAATAAACTTACAGTTTTTTAGTTTTAGTTTTAGTCCATGGTCAGCGGGGTCTGTCGGGAGGGGCAGGCCCTTACAGTGACTTAGTGGTTAACAAAAATTAAAATAGAGCCAAATGATTGAAGAAAAATTCTTTGAAATAAAAGTAGATAGAAACCAAATACGTTCAACATAAACAGTAAAGTCTGAATTGTCACCTCACTGCCCCAAAAATGTCAAAAGTAGTGTACAATTCATACTTGAGAATCTATAACAAAAAGTGAAAGAAAAAATATTTTAAAAATGAACACTTAAAACAATGTGAATGAGAATTTTTTAACTGTTTGATAAGGACAAAGACACTATTTTATGAAGTAGTCTGTGTGAATATCAGAACATGATAGCTAATATTTAGCAATTTTAAAAATTCTGTACATTTTATTAGATTTAGTTTTTTTTACTCTTTCTATTACTATTACCAAGGTATAGTTCTACCTTCATAAAATAAACTATATTGGCCTACTTATACATTCCCTATGACATTACAATATTAAGCAAAACTGATTTTTTTTTAAGTTTTTTTTTTAGGACATGTACAGTACCCAATAATTTTATTTTAAATGAAGACTTAGTACAAAATTACACTGACTACATTTCACATCAAGGGAAAAGTACTACAATTAATAAGGCCAGAGTCATTTATTTAAAAAGATCGGGAGAAAGATATTTTTCTGGAATGTGTAATTAAGAAATCAAGAGAAAGAACACAAATATGCAAAAATAAAAAATGCAAAAGGGAATATGAGGACAAATGGAATCTAACAACACTACATATTTCCCAATGCAAATATGTTAAAATGTTTATGTCGAGGGACGCCTGGGTGGCTCAGTTGGTTAAGCAGCTGCCTTCGGCTCAGGTCATGATCCCAACGTCCTGGGATCGAGTCCCACATCGGGCTCCTTGCTCGTCAGGGAGCCTGTTTCTCCCTCTGCCTCTGCCTGCCATTCTGTCTGCCTGTGCTCGCTCTCTCTCCCTCTCTCTCTCTGACAAATAAATAAATAAAATCTTTAAAAAAAAAAAAAGTTTATGTCGAAATATAGATTGCCAAAATTGAATGAAAATAAGAATAGCTGAATAGAACAAAATATTTGGTGAAACAAACTAAAAGATGCTGGGCTTATTTATTTATACGGATGAAGAATTCCAATTCCTATGAAAGAGATGATTCTCATGATATGTAAGTCTTAAATCTTAGGAAATGTATGCTAGTTATCAGAATTTGGATGCAAAAGCCTCAAAATGTACAATAAAAATTGTTACCACCAAACTCATATTTGAAAATGAAAATAAATATGTCGTATCATTGATACCAAATTCTATTTCTAGGAATTTATCCTGAAGAAATAATCAGATGTAGTAAATATTCATTTATATCCCTATTTCCCCCATGATGTTCCAAATGAAGTGCCTACAGAAAGGTTACAACTGCTAATGTAATAGGTCATTCTAGTCCACCACCTTAGTCTATCACCATTGTTTCCATACAACCAATAATCCAAGGACATTATAAACAAGTAGCCAATTCCTGTCCAAATTGTCCTTTCTTCTTCAGAAACCTTGGTCATCAAAAGTTTCCTGTTAAAGAATCTGATTTTCATTGTATATTTAAAAACATATTTTATTTAACTAATTTAGCACCAATTTAGGTTTTTTTTTTTTTTTTTCATATATAAAGTGTAGACTTTGTGCTATCCTATTACTCTTGAACAGAGAAGAAACATGCTCTTCTCAGGCAACTGCAAGTGGTTCTCCATGACTAGAGCTCAATGTAAATAATGAGAGTAGCAAGAGATGAGAGGAGAAAGAGATAATGAAGGAATTTGTTAGGAGTTACCAATATTCAGAAGTAAGGAATGGGAATGAAAGAAAATAAACAACCAACGAAGTATAAAAGATGAAAGAGTTCTTATATGAATCAGTGGGTGTATGTTATTATACTGAAGACTATGATTAACTAAAATTAATTGAAGCTCAAAAAAAAGTGAGATTGAGGTGCTTTAGAGGGTCAAGGAATTGTCACATAAACCTTTAGATGTGAAATTAAGGTGAAGCCTTATCTGCTTACCTTCAAAAATGCTTGTTCCCTCCTATTATCTGCCATCCATTGGTATATGTTTGATCATGTAAATACATGGTACTGCTCATGCTACTACTTATCCTTACTCTGTGATCATTTCATAAATTCAAAAACTGCAGCACTAGCCTTTCATGCTGGCTCTACTTCAACAGCTGCCACTCTTCCCAGAACCCTGTGTCAACTTTACTGCCCATACCTTCACTTCTATTCTACCCTAACCATGCCAAACTTTCTACTGTGCATGCCAATGCCACTGTGAATGCAGGTTGTTTCTCAGCTTTCCACTGCCCATGGCTTTGCTGAGTTTGCTGATAAACTCTATTACTCAAACTTTTCCTATAAAGTACCTAGGGAACTGTTCTACCTCCTTGGAGATCCATGCATTTAGAAGATTCTAATAGCAGAGGTCTGCATAATTGGGTCCTTTTGGTTTACATATAGCTCTTTATAATCAGGAGATCCATGGATGAATCCAGGCACTGGTATTCATCTCTACCCTTGGGATAAATACTCCTTTTTGGAGAGAAATAGTCTTTCAGGGTTTCACAGAGCCCTTCCTCCTCCTCTTTTATTTTTTCCCCCTTCCCTTCTTCCCTTTCTCTCTTCTTCCCTCCCTCTCTTCTTTCCTTCCTTCCTTCCTTTCCCTCTTCTGCTCTTCATAGTTCAGAAAATCTCTCCCTCAACCAAAAAAAAAAAAAAAAAGGATAGAAAGAAAAGAAAAGAAATGAAAGGCTCCAAAATATTTACATTCTGTTAATGGTAACCTTCTATTTCTTTGATGTATAGCCAATCACATAATCTTTACTATGGTTTTTTTGGGGGGCAACCAAGATTAATTGTTTCACCAATCTGGATACATAATTTTCCCTGTGGAACCCCATATTTCTTCCTCATGATGTCTACTTTCCTTTCCACTAACATTTCCTGGGGTCTTGTTCACATAATTTATTTCTTTTAGTTCTTGACCTTAAATACAGTTTCCTCCATGGATGTCTCATCTGGTTCAGGAGCCCTATTTTAGCACCTATTTTATATTATATATGTACCTTGATATTCTATCATTATCAATTTATAGTCACCTATGTGAGTATATGAACATGTATGTGCACACATGCGCATGTACACACATACATGCACATTTTAAATCCATATTCCCTTTTTGAGATTTTTATTCTAGTCCATTTTATATTTAGAAAGAATATTTTCCAGTTATCTTCTTAAGATAGATTGCCTGGATAATAGGTTTTCTGATTGTATAAATATAAATATTTCTCTCACCACCCAATATATAGTAGTCATGTGTAAGATTTGGAGGAGGCAATATTTTCTCTTGGTAGTCTGTAGATGCTTTCTAAAGCTATAAATGTTATACCACTGTCCTGAAGCAACTGGTGTTGAAAGGAAACAATGTGATGCCATGCTGATTACTTTTCCTTTGTAGGAAAATTGTTTTTCCCTGCCTTAAAGCTTGATAGATATTTCACTATTTGCTTTTATCATCAATCTAGCTTGGATAGAGTGTTTTTAATACTCAGACTCAGCCCTTGCTCCAGCTCACAGAAATATTCCACAACTTGATTAATTATTGCTTCTCTTCCATATGTTCTTTTTACTCCTTCTAGAGCTGCTATCATTCACACGTTAGATCTCCTTGATCTATTCGTCAAGATACTCAACTTTCTTCATCGTGATTCATTAACTAATTCATCCATTAAGCTCTTCGGAAAATAATCCTTGAGCTCCTACTGTAGGTAGTTATTTTTCTAGCCACAGTGTGTATTCAGTGAATAAGTTTTTGTTTGTTTGTTTGTTTGTTTTTCCTTCCTGGGGTTCATCTTTTAGTGGTAGAGGACAGGAAATAAAGACTTAAATATAGAATATTTCAAGAGAAATGCAGGTTACAGTGTATGGCAAGCACAGGTGGTTGCTGTTTTCCCAAAGTTTGCATCAGGGACCACTTCATGGGCAATTACTATTTCAGAAGACCAGGATAAATTTAAGGTGGGGTCAAGTATGTAGATGAAGATAAAAGCAGATGCCCATGTAGTTACTCTTTTCTTTACTTTAAAATACTTCTTCCATAAAGCATTGTAGATTTCTGTAATTTGGATTACCACTTCCCTTCCAATTTTCCACCCATGTTGTTAATTTAATAGTATGATTTTAGTTGTAGTCTTGATATGTATATATATCTATGTGCTCTCCTCTGGAATCTTTTCACTTATTTTGACTATAGTAATCTAATTTTCATGAACTTTTTCTCCTCCAGAGATTCTAATACCCTCAAGTTGTGATTGTTTCATTTTAACTCACGTTCCTCTCCTAAGTCTCTGGCCTTTCTTGCATCCAGTGTTTTTCTTTGCTAACTCAGTATCTTAAGTGCAGTATCCTTCAGTGAATGGAAGGAAAAATTGGGCCAAGAAAGTTGACGCAGCTAGAACATTAGTCTTCTCCTTAGTGTCACAGATCTGGCCTCTGTCCTCTGTAGTATCATTGAGCAAACTTTCACTGACAGACTTGGGTCCTTAACCTCAGAACTTAGTTGACTATATGGCAAAGGATAACAAGAACATTTAAGTAGGTTGATTTTGACCTAGTCAAAGTGTTTATACTGATGAAGTAGCTGCTATAGTCTGGTTATTGTTCTGTTGTCCCTCTGCTAATTTATAAATGCTTCCTAGCTCACAAAGAAAGAGAATCTGCATAAGTCCCTTCTATTGAGATAGTCAGGGAAACTAAGACCTAACTCATTTTAGCTGCTCAAGGTGTCTAGTAATCATTTTGGTCAAAGAAATCAGCTGTTTTGTATGGGGAGAGGGGAAAAAATGCTGTTCAGATCACCATGTTCCTGGAGTATCCAATATATAATTATATTTTTGTATAAAACTATTGTTTTATAGTAATTATTAAGGTAGTAGGAAACAGTAAATATTTTTTATAAAGATGGAGGGTAAGAGGGTTGTAAATAATTGTGATGAAAATGTTTAAGGTGTTATTTTTAGTGGTAAAAAGGGAGATAATATATAGAACAGAGGACCTGAATTAGATACATGTAAGGAAAAGAAAAGGAAGATAATGGAAATAAAATATGTTAGTGGAAAAGCTTGGAGAAAATAAAACTCACTTTTATCTTCCTCTTTTCTTTTTACTCCCAAAGTGATTTCCTATAACTTCCTGAAATGTCTCTCCATTATTGGGCTGCATTTTGTCAATTAAGTCAATATTTATTAGACAATTAGCTGTACTCTATTTCTTGGACAGAGTATCCCAAACTTTGTTCAATGACCTATGGAATACATTCTACTGTTTTAATGAGAAGTGTTAGGCTCTTTTGAGGACAAAGCCTTGAATAAAACAGAGTAATAATAGCAAATTTCATCATCAGCATCTTGACCAATAATTCATGTAATGAAATACTGAATGAAAGAAGAAATATATTACTACATATATTTATTTTTAAAGTGTACAAAATTCACAAAATAAAATGAAAATCAATGAACCTAAACAATTAGCAAGTTTTTAAAATATATTTTTCAAAATTTCCTTGACATTTCCAGTATCAAGGAAAACTTAATAAAATTAAAAATGAAATGTGTAGTGCTATTATAAATAATTGGTAGGGAAGTTATTAAAGAAATGTATTACAACAATGAAGTAACCACAACAATAATGAAAATTGAAAATCAAATATTATCTGATTTTTTTTATAAGAGCTAGCTTCAAAATAGTATGTTAACAGTGTCACTCCTGGATTGGGAGCATCCTCTTGATTCAAGTTTTCTAGCTGCTGAAATGGCTCTTTCAAACTCTAGACTATTCTAGGAAATGGAAGGAGATAGTTATAACATAACTCCAAATAATTTTCTCTGACCCTTTTATCTTGAAATACTCCTATCACCTGTTTGAAGACTTGGAGGAGGTTTTGCTACATATTTTTTCTGGGTCTGTACCATTGGATTATACGTGAGTTGTAATTTTTGTCACAAAGAAAGCATTATGGTTCACTTTTGTCTTTTTGGTTTCATAATGTATAGTTGGAAATTCTGATGCAGAGTTACTTGTATCAATTTCAACACTGTCATGTACCACTTCCACTTCTTGGAAAAAAACCATTTGAGTGAGATAGACTTATTCTTAGAACAGAAGCTTTGCACTACCACTATATGCTTGCTTATTGTGACTTGTTAGAGCATAGACAAATGTCTAATTTATACACTCATTTTATCAATTTATTTATTTATTTTTTTTTTTGCTTAAACTGAGTTAATTGAATCATCGTCTGGATTTCAAAACATATGATTCATAGTTCACAGTTCTTTAAGCTTTAAAACAATGTTATTAGACAAAAATAGTTGTATTTTCTAATGAAACTTAGCATGATATACTAATTTATAAGTTATAGCATTATACCATTTTACAAGATAGGGAAGACAATGCTCTTCATTTGCCAGCAACACTGTAACACTTTCTATTTTACTTTGAGTAAAATGCTAAGACTTGGAGTGGCATACATGGTCTGCAACTGTTCCTATCTCTGGTTTCCTCTCCATTTTTATTACTTTCCCCTGCTTTCTTCAGACCAATTACACTGGTCTCATTAGAGTGATCTCAGTAGGCCAGGGATTGTGCATCATGTACTTCCTCCCCCATGCACTGTCATGGACATTTTTCCTCCTGAGAGTTGCATGTTCCATCACCTCACTCAAATCACTTTTCTTAGTAAGGCTTTCATTCAACGTCCTACATATACTTAAATGAGGTCAAAACAAGGAGGTCAAGTGGAAGGCTATCAAACTGTTCCTGATGAGAATCTTTGCTGGCTTGAACAAGGGTGTTGACTTCATAATGATAAAAATGTTCGTATCCATGAAATGTATTTATTAGAGAACTTAAAGGGTCTGCTAATGATAGACAAGAAGTGGGCTGAGATAGAGACAGAGAAATCAAAGATCAGTCTAAAGAACATTAACAGAAAATCAGGTTTATCCAGGGATTGAAAATCAACCCATTAATTTGGAATATATTAAGGGTGAGATGCCACATTAGACATGTGTAAAAGAAAGAAGACCCAGGTTTACCTGATGGGATAGAGAGTTAAACAGATTTTGTGTTTTCAGATCAATAGAACATAGAAAAAGAGAAGAAAGGAGTTTAAGAATGGATATACGGCTATACTCTGTAAAAGCAAAATGAAGACCAAGACCAAGGGTGATGGGCAGATGAAAGAGAATGCAGTCAAATAATTAGAGATGCCTACTAGTTGTATGAAAAGAATTACATAATTTTGGTGTTAAAGTACACAAATGAGTTAACTTGAAATACACGAATTGGTGATCAGAGAGTAGAAACTTAAATCAAGATGTTGTAGGGTATGCAATTACAGGTCAGGATAAATTAGAACATATGACCATAGAAAATTTGCCAAGATCAGGAGGAAGAGGATAAGTCATTGCAAAATAATTGTCAAAGAATTTAAGTAACCACAGTGGGTGGATTTACAAGATGGTTATCAAAGACATCAGGGAGATGACAGCAGTAGTAGAGAAAAGGACAGCAAGCCAGATGCTAAATTCTTTAGTAGGAGATGGGTGGGACCTGAGAGAAGAAAAGATACTTGAAAAGTAGCCTAGGGAGGAAGGAACAAAGAGTTAGAGAATAGTATAGATGATGTCCTATGCTAAAAATAGATAGGCTTTTCAGGAGGAGGAAGAAAAATGGTCTGGATATGATAAGAAGGGCAAGGTTTTCCATATATTTCCTTACCAGTGATACACAGGCTGTGGAAGAAGAACAGTAGCCACCTAAGGGGACTAAAGATCCTCGGATTTCAGTTAGAAAAAGAAGTACACAAAAGAGATTGTGTGGTATTGGAGAATTTGCTGCTAGCAACTGGAGATCCAGAAGGCATAGCAAAAGAGTACTGATATTAAGAAGTGTTGGATGTTGTGTAGAGAATTAAGTTCAAGTATGCCATGGAAAACTTAGAGGTTATGCAATATTAAGTCAATCTTTATGCACAGAGGTCATAATGTTCCATTGTTTATTATTTACAGGGAAATTAATAAGTCCAGGACTAATGAGATGAAGGTCATACTGATGTGAACATATGTTCCCAAAATGAAGCAGTTAGGGGATTAAGTTTGAAGATGACTTTTTTCAATTATAATTTACCTGAAAATATAAAATTATATTAATAGTAGCAGGCTACTCTTGATAAGGAAATGTCAATAATATCCTAGATATTTTCCATTGTAATATAGTTTAAAACCAGTATCTGAAATGATAAAACTATAAATTATAATGGACTTTTTTCTACACTAAATTTCAGAATGATTTGTTCAAAAGAGGAATTTAGCCTTAAAAATATGGCTATTGATTTCAAGCAAAGAAAAACTCAGCAGTTATCTTTTGATATAATTAACTCCAAGAAATTAATGTTTCCTATTAGTGGAGAGTTACTGAGTGACCAAGTGGAGGCTCTTTATTAATTAATAAATTCTGATTCAAATGTGTGATTGCTATTTTAAAACACATCTTTCAGACTTAATGTGAAAATGTAACTTTATTATATGTTGAAAGGAAATATGTTGACCTATGCATTTCTGTTTATACAATGTTCTATTTCAAAGTCACATTGCATGCTTAATTAGGTTTGCCTGTGACACAAACTGAAAACCCCAATTTTACCCACAGCTGACATGGTGAGACATCACGCAGACTAATGGAATGCTGAAACTGACTTGAGAAAAATAAGTATGTTAATATATTGAATTGACACTTAAGCAGGGCAAGCAGGCTCTAATTCTAACTCAGTGAGGAGGAAAAAGGGAAATTAAAAAAGAAATAAGCTGTAAGAATAAAACAGAGCATCATTAGCCCATGAAATATCTTAGAATTTGGGTGGAAAAATAAAATTTAGAAAGCAAACACATATCACAAAATTTCTGATTGTTTTAAAGATATAGTATTTATGTATATATTTTCAAATATCTAGTTTATGGTCTTTACAAAGATGAGTCTCAATAAATATTTGTTATACAATTGATTTCAGAGTAGAAAAAAATTGATGTAAGAGAAATACTCCAGCTGGTTTTATTAACATTTATTTCCTGATTAAGGTTTCCTCACTTCATTCTGGTTGTTCAGAATGTGATTGTCTTTACATATAGAAAATATTAGCGTCATTGCATTCAGCAAATATCCAAATAGATAAGTGTGTCTTCATACTTGTGAGTGTTTATGTGTGTGTGTATGATGGGAATATTAGGAGTGTGGTTCATGATAGTCTTCAAAGCCTTTATGTGGTATTATGTTAAAAATGCTTCCCAAACTAGTATATAGGGGAGGATTCAGAGTCCTGGGTGTCAGGTCACAATGCCCTTCCCTCACTACCTCTACACCTCCATCAGATAGGATGATGATTCCCTCCATCAGGGATCCTAGAAAGCCTCACTGTAACTGTGGTCTGAAGTACCTTGGACATTTCCACTCATAAATGGAATGGGGTTCACAGAGACTTGCCACTTTAGCACTATCTTTGGAGGAGCTTGCAATGGCTGTCCCCTGAGTTCTGATAAGACCTTGCACCTCCACCTTAATGCCAAAGCTCACAGTCGCCTTACCATGATCTATGTTTGAGGCCATAATGGTTAATCACTTGCCGTCATTTAGCCCAGATACTGCAAGAACCCAAAACCCCTCAGGGCCTTCCTCACCATTTTAATCTTTTCCCCCAGTCTTTTCTATACACATTTTTCATTTTGACTGTAATCTTTTCAGTGGAGGCTACTCTTTCTCCATCACCCCTCATATTTCAGGGGATGGATCAGGTAGGTGTCCTTTTCCCTCATTGTTTTTTCAAAAGGATCACCGTTACATCCTTCTTAAAACTCTCAATATTTGAGGATGATGCCATTAAACCATGCTACGCATATCTCTTCCTATTGCTTTCATAGTTGACCCTCCTGGGCATTCCCTCTAATTCTTTAATGTCTAACACCTGGGTTATTATATCTTTTTATAATATAATCCCAGTTTTACTTGGTTTTTTCAATATCTGCTGAGTTCACCCACTTAAAATCCTAGCTTTTTGGAGGAGGATACTGAGGAAGATCTCAATATTCATCCTAACTTTACAGTCTATTCCCACTGTAGTATTCCACATACTACCATCATGCATAATTCTATTCCCTTCTTAATCTTAAATTCCTTAATATTAATTTCAAGTATTTTATATTCCGCTCAGAGCCTAATTTCTCTTTCCAGTTCACTCCCTCTAGTCCTTTTTTCTACCCAACAATTCTCCATTCCTCATAATCCACTGACTCTACCAACACTTCAATGTCTCTCATCCCCTATCATGTCATCACTTTAATAATTACCTAAGTTGTATTACATGGTCCATTTCCATACTCACTTCTTGCATACCCTCAAATCATTTGCCCCATTTCCCTCCTTTATTGTTACCTGGTCAAAATTCAACCCTAGTTTAATTCAACACTCAGGCTATTTTACGTGGGTCTAGGAATAACAACATGTGGTTTGAGGATGTTACACTTGACTATAAATTCATCTTCACTAATTCTTCACTTCAATTAGGATCTCTATTGATATGTATCAGTAATGTTATTATATTTCCCTCCTACTCATCTATATAACCATTTCACACCTTCTTATCTCACCTTGCTTCCTACCTTACTTGAGGAATCAATCGGAGGACAGTCTCCAAATGATTACACACCACATATTCAAAGCACCTCTGTAAGTACAAATATTCTGCTTTGCCGGCTATTACAATTGATGTAACATACACCATCCTATCAAAGCCCACTCCTTTGCTTGTGTACTATATATCCCATCCTGTCTTGCCTAATATTTTAAAATTACCTACTTGAACATTCTTCAGCTGCCACTCTATTACTTATATTGCTGCTACTTTTTACCGGGAAAGCCCAATTTTTTCATTCTATTCACTTGTAAACGGAGTCTAATCAATATTCCCCCCCTTCTTTTTCTCCTCCTTCTTTTATTTTGTTTTGTTTTGGTACCCCCTGTAGGGAATGAATTTTTCTCATTGTTCTGTCAAAATGTTCCTTAAAAAACTAAAAACAAACAAACAAAAAAATAATTACAAAGCAGCAACAAAAGATTGTCTCCTCTTGCCAATTCCATAGATCAATTTTCACTTACCTCTAACTAGATCTAACCACATACTTTGAAAAGTCTACCATTGTCTTAATATTCTTAAAATATTTTATAGTTTCTGTAATGACCATTTGTATTTTTTCACCTCAACTCACTGACTCCTGCATTTTAGCTTCATATTCCATTCCTTTAACTCTTGGGTCCACAGTCTCTGTCTGCAAACTTCTCACTTCCCTGTCAAGGCTCACTGTAAGCTAATCTCATTCAGTTTCCTGGTTTTAAATACCATCTCTTTGTGGCTAGCTTTCAAATGCATATATGTAGCCTAGACCTCTCCTCTAAAGTAAAAACTAACATACCAGAAAGCATACCTTAATATCTTCACGTGGCTATATGATATGTCTCAGCTAATACATGCAACACTGATTTCTTGATTTTTACCCCTCTCAATCATGCTTTACTTCTTGTAGACTTCTCCATTTTAGAAAATTCTATTCCTAACCTTTCGATGGAATAAATAACCTTAGGATTATGCATGACTTCTTTTTATCCAGCCCTTCAGAAAAATACTGAACCTTCTTTAGTGCTATATTCCAAATGCGATCCTTAATTACCATCATCACATGTCACCTTAGTGATGGTGTCGGTCATCACTATCTCTAGGCTGTTTTATAATAGTAGCTTCTTTGCTGTTCTCACTACTTCTTCCCTTGGGATCACACAGTCAGTAGTCTAGTCTACAAAAGTGAGTCAGTGCTTCTTTAAAACAGTATCTACCTACTAAAATATAAGTTTATTAAGAGGAGGATATTTTACCTGTTTTTCTTTTCTTTTCTACTGCAGTAGAAGAGTTTCTTTTGCAGTAGGAAAGCTTATGGAACAGCAGGCACTCAATAAATAGTTATTAAATTAGTGAATGAATGAGTCATTTCGTTTCACATCCAGAGGAAAGACCTTCCATCTCAGTGAAATCCAAAATATTTATTATAAGCAAATTAAATAATGACTTAAATATTTTTTAAGGAAATGTTCTATGTGTTACATTAGAAAGGGTTCCAAGTACAGAAATGATTAAAACACAGATATTCTCTTGAATATGGTATAGAAGAATGGACTTTTCTTTTCTTTTTTTTTAGATTTTATTTATTTATTTATTTGAGAGAGACATAGTGAGAGAGAAGAGCAGGAAGGAGAGGGGGAGAAGTGGGGTTCCCTGCTGGGCAGTGAGACCAACTTGGGGCTCCATCCCAGAACCCTGAGATCATGACCTGAGCCCAAGGCAGACACTTAACTGACTGAGCCCCCCAGGAGCCTGAGAATACACTTTTCGCAGTAATTCAAAATTATAGTCGATGAAATAGTCAACTGTATTATAGGAATATTTTTTTTGGTAGGAAATAATTAAGTAAAAAATAAACTATGAATAGTACAAAAAGTTAACTATTTAAAATCTGTGATTGAATGGAATTTGGTTTACCCAGATTTTGGCTTTTTAAAATCTTTTCAGTCCTACACTTGTTGGTATTTTTTTGGCTGTATCCCCTTGCTAGATTTTCTTATGGTGGCAAGATGGCCTCCTATAGCTCAGCTACATGCTTCAAGAAAATAACGTCAGTGTCACTGTAGACATTGACTGTTTCGCATTCCTTTAAAATCTCCAGGAGGAGGTTTAGTTTCACCCAAGTGCAGACTTTCTGGCAAATGGTTATTTAAATTATCAAAGGGCAAAAAACGTGTCAAACTTACTTTAAAACAATTCATTCCCTGTGGCTAACAAAAAAGGGCTTTTAAAAACCTCTCTTTTTTCAATTTGTAGGCAGAGGGCAATGATGATAGAGAAAAGTGGGAGACAATTCTCTGGTTTCTGTTCTCCCATTTCTGTGTCAAGTCCTGGTGCTGGAAATAGGTAAAGGTTTCCATACCATAATATTCACTACGAATGAACTTATTGTCTAGACAGTGCTGACTCTAAAGGTTATGCCAGTCTTCTGGTCCTATACCAGAGGAGCTTCTGAGTCCTTGTATATTTGAAAGCCAAGAAATTCAAAACTCATGTGCATGCAACTTTCTCTTGTTATCACACTGTAATTATATTAAGAGTCACTGCTGCCTCCTAAAGGGTAGATAAGGAACTGCCTCTCAGGAGCCCACAGATACGTAGACATCCAATCTGTCTTAATCTCTGAGATCTCATCCCCTTTTCACCCCCTCCAAACACACTTCTGTCTCCTGTTTCCCTAAGCATAATCCTCTCTATTGTCTTATAATTTGCAATTCATTATTTTAATCTCTTGTACATTGCTTTGAGTACTGGAAGTCTCCTCTCAGATGCTTTCTTTTCATCCTTGTCCATCCCATACTGTATTTCAGAATGCTGACCTGTGACTTTTTTTTAAATTTTGTTATGTTAGTCACCATACAATACATCATTAGTTTTGGATGTAGTGTTCCAAGATTCATGGTTTTCATATAACACCCAGTGCTCCATGCAATATGTGCCTTTCTTAATACCCATCACTACGCCTACCCATCCTCCCAGCCCCTTCCCTCTAAAAACCTGTTTGTTTCTCGGAGTCCACAGTCTCTAATGGGTTGTCTCCCCCTCTGATTTCCACCCCCGCCTTCACTTTTCCTTGACTTCTATCTGGGTCCTACGACTGTGCTGCACAATCAGCAGGTCAGAGGTGAGAAGAGAATAAGGTCAGGTATTTATTTCCCCTACTCCATCACCACTAGGTTGTAGGTTGGTAGTAACTGTTTATTGAAATAAGTTCATAATTCATGTCAGAATGTTCTATCCTACACTTCTCTCTCACTTCTACTAACTGCAATCTTAGCTTTCCCTTTCAATAGTATGGAAAGGAAATAGCTCCCCACTGTTTCTAAACTCAGGATGATTAATCAAACATTGTTGGCTTCCCTTAGTCTTTCTCAAATCGTTTAGTTTTTTCATTCAGTATTTCTAGATTACTCTGAGTGGAACATTCCTTTTTGGGCAAAGCCATAGCTGATTTCAAGTATCCAGAGAAACTCCTCAAGCATTCTTCTAAATAATTTCTTTCATTTTCTGCCATCACTATATCCCACAATCTATACTTTATTTTAAAAATTTTAGCCAAGGGGCACCAGAGTGACTCAATCATTTAAGTTTCTGTCCTCAGCTCAGGTTATGATCCCAGGGTCCTGAGATCACCCAATGTCAGTGTCCTTCCTCAGCAGGGAGTCCGATTCTCCCTCTCCCTTTGTCCCTTTGTCTCGTTTTTTTCTCTCAAACAAAAAAATAAAATCTTTAAAAAATACTTTAGCCCCCAAAATAAATAAATTGTAAAAATTTTAGCCAAAGTATTAACACCTCAGTCAAAAATTCCTCAGTAATTTCAGAAAATTACCAAAATTAGGTTCCACCTATCTGATGACACCAAGACATCAATTATCCATTTTCTTTTTTCCAAAAAATTCTACTTGCATTCAAATTGCTCCCAGTAATGCCATTTATGATGGCTCACTACCGTTACTTACTGCTCTTAAAAATAACATTTTTTTAATGCTAAGTTCATAGACACCTAAAGGTTTCAATAGTCTAGGTGTTAAGGGAAATGCTAGTTTATAAACAGTGGTAAAAATTAACTCCTTTCTGACACTGTGTTGCTGTGGTCATTTAGGTACCAAATAAATTCTCATAACTAATGGTTTACACTATTTCTCAAGGAAGTAATTTTGTTTCAGTTCCCCTCCCATCTCATCATAGGAATTTAGATCCAGTCCATATATTTAAATAGAGAAGTTGATACCATCATCAGTATTCTATTCTCTTCACCTAATTTTACCTCTTCTCAACCCCACTTTTTTTTTTTTCTCCCAAATTCAGAATATAAGAGCAAAAGCTTGGGTTGAAGTGTATGGATGTAGGAGGGAAAGAAATGTAGGAGGATTTCTGCATCAATGCTATTTGAGCTCAGCTCATCTTAACCAGTAACTCTTAAGTATGGTCTCCAGATCAGCAACATCGGTATCACTTGAGAATTTGTTAGAAACGCACATTTGTGGAATCCCTACCCCAGACTGATTGAATTAAAACTCTAGGGGTGGGAAATAGCTGTTTGTGTTTTAAACACCTCTTCAGAAGATTTTAAAACAGCTAAAGTCCATTGCAGCCAAAGTGTGAGAATCATCGACCTAGAAAAAACACACTTTCTAAGATAGCAAAACACAGATTTTTTTTAAACTTTTTAAAAAGGTATTTAAATTGAATGGCTTTCATTTTTCTCTTTATTTTCAGTCATTCCCTTAATTTCCTTTGGGATAAGAAAAAGAGACTCCAAGACTATTTTTTTTGTTTGTTTGTTTTTTGGTCACCTTTTCAACTTCACGCTTTATTAATTTATATTGATTATGTCTCTATCACTTCATTTGAGTCAGAGTTGGAAATGATTTTTACTGTCAGGGATGAGTTTAGTGGGTGGGAATCTGGGTGCTGGAAATTCTGCTCCTGTGTTCCACATCTGTATGATACTCATTGATTTCTGAGGCTTAGGTTTTCACTCATCATTCAAATTCGACTTTGTTATTTTTGCCTTGTTGAGGCAGTTCTGTGTTTACTCTCTTTTCACTTTCCTTATATTTTACCTTCTGTTAATCAGCGGTCTAATTTAACCAGAGGAGGGTACCATGTTTTTAGTTAAGTAGATTGGAGATGAACACAATGTTTGCCAAATTCTTAAACAATGTGGTCATTTCAACAATTAGAACCCATGTAGTGGGGTTCACATTAATTTCATAAGTAAGTTTAATTCAAACTTCTCACACTAGCTTACCTATGTGACATATTCCATCCATCCTAGAGAAACCTAACTGGAATTTTTACAACATCCGTCCTATCTAGCACAAGCTTAACAAAGCATTCTAGATTGAACGTCATCATTTTAAAATTAAATCTATTAATTCATAACATAACAATCAACAGGGAGTTGGCAATAATGCCTCTGGTTATCTAGTTTTCCTGCTGATAATTAAATTTAAAACAAAGCCTTCCAGACCATCAGAATAATGCTAAAAATAAGGGTCAATAAAATCATCATACTTAATAAAAATAAAATAAATATGTGAATATATATTTATATATTTACATAATGCTACCTATATTTTTAAATGTTGATCATTTTTCTATGTATATTTACAAATATATTTGCGCTATAAGGCTCAGAACTAGAAGTTATGAATTAAAAAGTCAGTATTTTTAAAGGGATAGCAATTGAATTTATTGATAAATTAATATAAGATTGAATGCATATACAAATTTGCCTGGACTGGTTAGAACTTCCAAAATTTTGTTATAATGAAGCTTCTCCTCATTTTCTTTTGAAAATGTCACATTTTAAAAGCTTAGTGTGTTTTTAAACTTAGAAATTAATTTCCTTTTGAAACTGATAAAAATACTGTCCTTGGTACATCTGTGATATGTACGCATATTCTGTTTCTTTTCAGTATATTCAAGGCTTTCCTGTACCACAGCTAATAATTTTTAGCTTTTATGAATATTCTAACATTTTGAGGCTGTTTACTGCCCTTCAGTAATGCCCAACAGAACTTACTTTAAGCAGCCAGATAAAAGTCAAGCAAGTGTGAAGAGTACAAATTGTACTCCTAATGGTGTGAGTAACTATCTATAAAGCTATTTGAAATGGACTAAAATTATAGGCCCAGATAACTAGGTCACTTCTGTCATTTACAAATGGGTAACTGTTAGCAAATCCTTATTTAAATAAAGCAATATTTCCTAAAATCCTGCCTAAAGACTCTAAAAAAACTGTCACCCGAGGTCTGCAAATTGAAGGAATAAACGGTTTACTCTATACTCTCAAAAGGTAATAATAGCATTTTCTGTGTATAGTAGACATACTTACATTTGTCTCTTCTTTATAAACCTTTAATTATTATTCAGTTATCCTAAATATCTTCATTATGAAACAAAATATGTTTTACAACTCTTTGTCCAAATTATGCCTGAGGATTTCTTAGTTTTTTTTTTTTAAACTCAAACACATTAAATATTTCTACCTCAACTTGAAGTAGAATATTAGATGCCGTTAAATAAAATTTAAGCTTAAAACAGAACATCCTTTTATTTTTGTCCACATGGCTTTAAAACTCATGTATTATTTGTTTAAAAATAGGAAAGTAATAAATTATACCTGCAATGATAATCCTTCCCATATTTCATACATGCAGTATTATTCTTGCAAGGAAATGACTCGCGTGGTATTTGAAGTTGTCTCTTACAAAGCTTGCCTGTAAATATTGCTGAACAGATGTACGTAGTACCCTAAGAAAGATCAGAAAGTATTTTTTACAAAAGTTTTTGGATACATCAAAAGTAATAAAAAGATTCTTACTTGTAGAGGGATGGAAGCTATTTTTATAAGCATGTAGAAATTTCCTATACAACAATGTGAAAGAATCTGTTTTCCAAAATATCACAATGTCCCCATCTCACACACTTTTCCTACCACCTGAATTCAACACTCCTCTGAGAATTAGAAACTATCCTTCCCACCACCTTGAATGTAAAAAGCAGGCTGCGACTATGGAGAAATGGATGCTCTGTGATTTTCAGAGCCCTGTTTAAAAGGCCATATAATGTCTGTCTAATTATCTTGGGATGCTTGCGCTCAGAACCCAGCCACAATGATGTGAGGAAACCTAGGCCTTACAGAGAAGTTATATTTAGGGTTCTGGATTGATAATTCCAGTTGAGGGCCTAGCTGATAGCCAGTATCAACCATAAGACATGTGAGTTAGGAAGACTTTAAGATATTAATATGAATTTATAATACAAATGTAAAATGAATCTTACTAAAATAAAAAGATAGTAAGTTGTGGAAACTTTTACATTATTTCCTAATCTTATTTATGTGAATGTTAAATTCAAATGTCAAAATATAAAAGTGTCAAATAACTAACAAAATTAAAAATAATTAAAAATGAATTTTTACAAAATTACATTGTTCATAAGGGAGAATTTCAGCAGAAGAACAAAAAATGAAACTGAAGTTTGTTTGTAATTGGCTTTGTACTTAAAATGGGAAAACATGAAAATCAACAAATGAAGTATCTTTTCTGATATTTCTGATTTTGAAATTTATAATACGTTAATGAAAACTTGAATTATATTTGTACTTTTCAGATAGTTTGGCAATAGTAAATATATATAAATCACTTTCTTAGATTCAGACTTACATTTGCAATATGAATGTTGTCTGCATCATTCTGACATGGCATTGATGAACATTTGTACATATCACTTTCACAGTTTTCATCAAAAAATCCTTCTGGGCATTCACAAATGTAAACAGAGCTTTTAATTTGGCAAATATTCCCTTTCCAACAAGACTGAGAAATATAACATTCCATTGACTCCTCACAGGACGGACCTTAAAGGATCACACACACAAAGAAAATATGAACATAGAGTGGCAAAACTCATTACAGAGAAGGTCTTCAGAATTTATTAAAAAAAAAAAGATTTAGCATGGCATAATTTATGTATCATAAAATTTACCCATTACGAGTCTATAATTCTGTAACTTTTGCAAATGTGTAGAGATATTTGACCATCAGCACTATTCAGTTTTAGCATATTTCCATTACCCAAAGAAGAGCTCTTTTAATTGTCACTCTTTGTGTCCAGCCACAGGCACCATTAATTTTTCTGTCTCTATAGATTTGCTTTCTTTGTGCATTTCATATAAATGAAATGGTACAAGATGTTTCTTGTGCTTGGTTTCTTTTGCTTGAGATAAAGTTCTTGAGGATTTGTCATGTTGTATCTTGTATCAGTATGTTACATGTAATTCACTATGTATACACTTTGTTTATTCGTTCATCATTTGGTAAACATTTGGGTTGTTTCCACTTTTTAACATTTTTTTACTGAGCGATAAGTGACGTATAACATATTATTATTTTTTTTAATTTGGTAGAATTCCCCTCTGAAGCCAACATTACATTGTTTTTTGTTTGTTAAAGATTTTATTTATTTATTTGTCAGAGAGAGAGAGAGAGAGCGAGAGAGCACCAGCACAGGCAGACAGAGTAGCAGCAGAGGCAGAGGGAGAAGCAGGCTCCCCGCCGAGCAAAGAGCCCGATGTGGGACTCTATCCCAGGATGCTGGGATCATGACCCGAGCCGAAGGCAGCGGCTTAACCAACTGAGCCACCCAGGCGTCCCCAACATTACATTAGTTTTAAGTGTACAACATAATGAGATATATATATATATATATATGTGTGTGTGTGTGTGTGTGTGTGTGTGTGTGTGTGTATGTATATACATATATATATATATATATACATATATATATATATGACGATCACCACTCTAAGTCTAGTTAACATTTATAACCACACATAGTTACAATTTTTTTCTTGTGATGAGAACTTTTAAGATCTACTCTCTTGGCAACTTTTATGAAATGAATTCATGAGCAAGTATTTGGGTGGATATATATTTTCATATCTCTTATAAAAATTTCTTCGTGAAGTGTATGGTAAATAGCTGAGTAACTTCTTAAGAAACTGCCAAACTGTTTTACAAAGCGGCTGTGCCAGCTTACGTTCACATTAGCAGTACACAAGATATCCTGCCTCTACCGATTCTTGCCAACATTTGATATTGTCTATCTTCTTTATTATAGCTGTTCTAAGGGTGTGAAATCATATCACCTGTGGTTTCAATTTGCATTTCTATAAGAGTAACATTTTGAGTACCTCCTCATACATTTATTTGTATAAACATTTGTATATCTTCTCTAATGCCATTTCTTTTGGTACATGTAGACTGTAAACATTGTATTATTTATTTTCTTAATATTGAGCAACAGGTGATTTTTGTATATTCTGAATATGATTTTATCATGAAAAAAGTGACCACAAATACTTTGTCCTTTTCTTGCTGCGACTTTTCTTTTCATGTTCTTAGTTAGTGACTTTTTGATAGGAAAGTTTTAAGACCAAATTACACATATTTTTAGTTTCATTAAATACAACTTGTAATGTTTTCTTTAATAGATCATGCTTTTGGAGTCACATAAGAACTCTTTGTCTAGCCAAAGGTAATAAAAATTTTCTCTTATGTTTTATCAGATGTTTATGATTTTAGTTCTTAGATTTAAAGCTCTAAACAATTCCATTTTTTTATTTTTTGTGTTTTGTTTTAATATGGTGTGAGACAATGAGTTATTTCATATATATTTTTATTTTTAATTAATTAATGTTGAAATATATTTGCTCCAGTAATTTTTTTAGAGATTGCCCTTTGTCCATTTAATCGCCTTTTTTACTACTTCAGAAATCAACTGGCCATAAACATAACAGTTTTCTTCTGATTCTCAGTTCTGTCCCACTGGCATATTTATTTATCCATATGCACTAACACACTATCTACATCAATGGAGTTTGATAGCAAGTTTTGAAATTAGGCAATCATCCAATTTTTTTCTTTTTTTGTTGTAGTTGGTTTTTGTTTTTGCACTTTCACATAAAATTTTGTATGAATTTGTCAATTTCTACACAAAAGCCTGGTGGAAAGTTGATAAATATTTTAACGAGTCAATGGATAAAATTGGGAATAATTGTCATATTAACATATGAAGTTCCAATCAATGAATATGAAATATCTCTGCATTTGTTTAGGTTTTCTTTCATCTTTCTCAGCAAAGTTGTGGAGTTTTCAGTTAAAGTCTTGCATTTAATTAACTAAATTTGTACCAAAGCATTTATTCTTTTGATATTATTATAAAGGAAATCTTCTTATTTTGATTTTGTAGATTTTGTTGCTAGTATATAGAAATGCAATTAACTTTAGTATGTTATCTTGTATTCTGCAAACTTCATAAACTAATTAGCCCGGTAGTCTTTTTTTTTTTTGGATTCTTTAGGATTTTCTACATATGAGATATTGTCACATGTTAATAAAGATAGTTTCACTTCTTTCTTTTCAACCTGTATGTTCTTTTGTTCTCCCCATCAAACAGTCTGGAACATCCTGTACAATGTTAACTACAAATGATGAAAGTGGACATCACTTTTGTTTTCATTCTAAAAGGAAAATTTGTCAGCTTGACATTATCAATATGATATAAACTGGACAACTGTCACAAATAATTTTTATCAGGTTGAGAGAGATTTGTTCTCTAATTTGTTTGAATTTTTATAATAAATGTGTGTTACATTTTTTCAAATGGTTTTTCTATCTATTGAGAGTATTGTATGGTTTGTTCTTTTTTTTTTTTTTTTTTTTTTTTTTTTAGTAACATAGTATCAAATTTATTAATCTCTCAGATGTTAAACCAATTTTGCCTTCCGGAGAAAAACTGCATTTTGTCAGAGCACAAAAAAT
Organism: Enhydra lutris kenyoni; assembly: GCF_002288905.1. Classification (NCBI taxonomy): domain Eukaryota; kingdom Metazoa; phylum Chordata; class Mammalia; order Carnivora; family Mustelidae; genus Enhydra; species Enhydra lutris. Next base: position 15,679,681 of record NW_019154112.1, on the reverse strand, counting down.
AGTATTATGTTACTGGATTGGATGTACTCTTATTTTGTTGAGGATATCCAATTTATATTCATAAATGATATTTGTTTATAGTTTTCTTGTCTTGTGCTGTCTTTTCCTGGTTTTAGTATGAGAATAATACCAGCATCATAAAATGAGTTAAAAAGTATTCATTTTACTTCTTTTCCTCCTTTTCTTTGTGAAAGGTTTGTAAGGACTTGTACTAATCCCTTCCTTATTTGCTAGGTCTATACAGGTTTTCTATTTCTTCTTGAGACATTTTTAGTAATTTGTGTCTTTTTAAAATTGTCTATTTAGTTTAAGTAGTCTAATCTGTTTGTATAACGGTGTTTACAGTATTTCCTTATAATCCATTCATTTTGAATGGTCACTAATAATGTGCCCACTTTAAACACTGGTTTTATTAATGTGTGCCTCCCCTTATTTTTTCTCAGTTACTCCAACTGAGGATATATTCATTTTATTTTTCTCAAATATCAGTGTTTGGTTTCATTGATTTTTCTCACGTTTTAGTGATTTTCCCACTAATCGTTTCCTTTCTTTTGTGTGTTTGTGGTCCAGTTTATGTTCTTTTTCTAGTTATTTAAGGTAGAAGCTGAGAATATTGATTTGAGACTTTTTTTTTCATTTTTAAAGATTTTATTTATTTATTTGAGAGAGGGAGACAGAGAGAGAGAGAACAAGCCTTGGAGAGGCAGAGGGAGAGGGAGAAACGGCCTCCCTACTGAGCAGGGAGCCCAATGTGGGGCTCAATCCTAGGACCCTGAGATCATGACCTGAGTTAAAGGCAGATGCTGAAACACTGAGACACCTAGACACCCCTCAAGACTTTTTCTTTTTTAAAGTAGGAATTTAGAACTATGTATTTCCTTATAATCATAGTTTTAGCTACATTTAATAAGTTTTGATATGTGTGTATATATGTGTGTGTGACTGCTTCTTTGAGTAGTTTATTTTAAAAATTTAATTTCCAAATATTTTGAGATTTCCCTGAAGTTTCTGCTGTTGATTTCTAATTTAATTCTCTTTAAAATTTGTAAACATATATTGTCTGAATTTTATTTTATTTTTCTTCTGTTTAGTTGTTTTAATGAGTATAAACCAGAGGGTTAATTTAAAAAAAAATATCTTTTTACAATGTTGTGCAACCATCACCACTACATAATTCCAAAATATTTCAATCACCTCAACAAGAAACCCCATGATTATTGATAATTTTCAGCTGCCTTTTCCTCAATGTCTTTGCACCCACTAATCTCATTTTTGTTTCTATGGATTTGCCTTTTCTGGCCTGAATTTTAAGTATTTCAGATTTATTAAAAGTTATTTTATGGCTATGTTCATTTGTTTATATATTGGCTACCAATAGCAAAGTTAAGCAAGTTCATGTTTGGTACTTGCTGCAACATTAGAATGAGTGTCTCCTTAAAGTCTGTGCCCTGGACAAGTCACTTACCTCCTTCTTGTCCCCACACTGATAAAATCATGTGAATAGAATTAATAAAGTAATGGATGTTATTAAGGCCTAGAAGTTGCACTGCAGCTTTTATAAGACCTGGATCACTAGGTGTTTCACTGCAGAGTTGAGAAAATTTTGTAAGATTTTATTCAATCTGTTGTCATAAGGCACATTATAGTGGCAATAAAAAGTAACTACAGTAGTGGCTTAACAGTTTTTGCTATATCTGTTAATTCTTAGATTTCAAAAAACAATTTTTACTTTTTTATTCTTGTGAGCCTGAACAGGGCTTTGGGCTATTCACACATGTTAGAGCTGAATGGAGAAGTATCTGACTTTCTCTTAAAAATTGCACAGGTGGGGCGCCTGGGTGGCTCAGTGGGTTAAAGCCTCTGCCTTTGGCTCAGGTCATGATCCCAGGGTCCTGGGATCGAGCCCCGCATCGGGCTCTCTGCTCAGTGGGGAGCCTGCTTCCTCCTCCCTCTCTGCCTGTCTCTCTGCCTACTTGTGATCTCTATCTGTCAAGTGAATAAATAAAAAAATCTTAAAAAAAAATTGCACAGGTGGCCTCCAGAAATTATTCATAGAAAAATTTTTTTAAAGATTTTTTTTTTTTAATTTGACCTAGAGAGAGATCACAAGAAGGCAGAGAAGCAGGAAGGTGGGGGGGGCAGGCTCCCTGCTGAGCAGAGAGCCTGATGTGGGACTTAATCCCAGGACCCTGAGATCATGACCTGAGCCAAAGGCAGAGGCTTAACCTACTGAGCCACCCAGGCGACCCTCCACAGAAAATTTTTAAAAGTGTTTTCCAAGTTCATAAACCTTATCAACCAATTCACTATATACTCCAAAGCTAACAAGCATGTAACATGTTCATTAGAAAAAAAATATATCAAACCCATTCATTATTATGTGAATAGGAACATTAAGAAATATTTAGTTATGAAAAATTAAATTACTTAGCAACAATATGCAAGACAAAAAAAATCCCACTTAAATGACATGTTGCTAATTCATTTGAAGTTTGGATTGTGAATTAAATTCTAAAATATAACAGCATAAAGATAGTATGAGATATTGAGTGACCACACCATGACATTATTATATTAAAATAAAGCAACTTTTAATTTCAGGAAATCAGTACATGAATAATTATTTTGCTCACACAAAGAAATGAATATTTATTTCTCAATGTTATATATTAACATCATATTCTCCTATTTGATAATTAAATATAGGGAATGACATTTAATTATATTTAAGACATAAATATTAGCATTATGGTAGGAAATTTTGTGCATATTGTCTTATATGTATGTAATCTTGGCATTTCATATAGAATAAGCATCCATATTTTTTTATAAATTCCTTAAGACAAATCTGAGATTTACAAAGAGCCATAATCATCTAGTTTGTATTTTCATTTTCTTCTAAGTTAAACAAATTTTTCTAGAGATTAAGCAACTTGCCACATGTCACATAATTGCTTAATTAATGACAAATTAGTAATAAAATTTTGTGCATTCCACTTAATCCCATTATAACCCTATGCTCTTTCACCACACTAGATTAGTTCTGCCAAAAAAAAAAAAAAAAAGGTGGGGCACCTGGGTGGCTCAGTGGGTTAAAGCCTCTGCCTTCGACTCAGTCCTGGGATCGAGCCCCGCATAGGGCTCTCTGCTTGGCAGGGAGCCTGCTTCCCTTCCTCTCTCTGCCTGCTTTTCTGCCTACTTGTGATCTCTGTCTGTCAAATAAATAAATAAAATCTTTAAAAAAAAAAGGTAAAAGACTCAAATATAAATTTATTTTAACATTAGTCCAATATTACAACTATGTACAACATTATGTTGTCCAACATTATATGTGGAATATTAAAAAAGATACAAAATAATTATTTACTTGGCTTCTTCTACAAACAAAATTATATAGTCTAAACATGAATCTTTTGTCATGTATGCAGTTTGCAAGTCTGTTGTTTATCTTTTCATCCTCTTAATGGGGTATTTCTAGATAAAAATTTTTGATGACTTCCAGTTTATTTATTTATGCATTTATTATTTTTTCATGGATTGTGCTTTGGCATCATGTCTAAGAACTCTCCTTCAGTCACTATGTTCTGAATGTTTTCTGCTATAAAACAGTTTTCAAAACAACTCGGCTTATTTTTGTTAATAACGTCATAGTATATGACATAGCATATGAGAAGTAGTAAGTTAAGAATATAAGAAGATATACTGCATGGGTAATTAAGAAATATAAAGAATATGAATTATGTGTGATTGTGTTGGTGGTGGTGTTCTTTAAATAGAAAGTGGTTGCTTCTAAGACATTAAAGTTGCAGGCCAAACTGTGATTTCCTAAACACTAATCAAATTGTACTTAAGAAGTTTCACATATGCTATTATTCAAAAGAGAATGGCAAGATTCAGGGAAATGTACTCTTTCTTGTGATCTGATATATTGCCCTTCGTGGACATTTTGGGCAAAATAGATCATGAAGAAGGGAGATGATTTCTCAGAAAAGAATGGATTTTGGAAATGTCATTCATCATAGATTAGTATTGTAAAAAAAAGTCGAGATTCACAAGGATGAAAAGAGGCTCTTCCCTCGGCCTGAGAAACTAGAGGTCTGGATTCTAATAAAGGAGATATATTTAGGTTCTCTTGTTGAACAGAGATTTAAGTGTTCCCCTAAGAGCAGATCCTGACCTCAGGGCCAACTGGGTATTTGTATGAGCTAGTCTAAATGTTGTCCAACTCATCTAGTGTCTAAGCATACATTTCCTGACTTAACTTCTCTTTATTATCCTTTCAGTAATGTCATATTATGCATGTGATGGTGTGGATTTAGCATTGTTATGGATAATTAAAAAGAAATTTTTGCACATACTTGGTGCAAAGTAGCATGGGATAGTAGCAAAGAATCACAGTAGCCAGAAATGATCAACCAATCAACCAAATAGTGAAGAAAGACTCAGCAGCCTGGTAGCTGATACCTCATTAATGACAATCAGATTGATTTTTGTAACACTGGCAGAGACAGTAAAGCTTATCAGTTCTTCCAACGGCTATCTGAACTTCTTATCCACCCATATATGTTCTAGACAATGTGATCTTTTTAGAAATTCTGGGCATCTAGGCCAAGCCAAAGCCTTTAAGGACTAATATACTTCCTTCCATCACTCACCTTCTTGCACTGGCCACCTGGGGGTCACATGTTGTAGTTGGTATATCTAAAATATTTCATCAGACTGGATTACTGAGTTGCTACTTGGAAAAGTTTTACCCTGCAGAGGCACCAGGTATTCAATAACCTCCATGTGAATAATTAAAAAAAAAAAAAAACTGGTTTAAGGTGTATTACTTAATTCAACATGACCCAGCCTAATATGACCATTACAAAATATTTTACCAAATCGGGTTCTGCTATAGCAAGAACTTAAAATTTATGGCATTAAGTTTAATGAGTGGTGAGCAGCAAGGAAATGTGAAAGGGTGAAAAGATAATAATCCACATTATAAAGTATCACCTGATGTAACGTAAGAGAAACTTGAATGCATGCTTATTTAATAGGTATAGCAGAAGAGGTTGGAAAAAAAAAAAGCAACATTAGTAGAATGTTTCAGTTGTTATTTACTGGTTCTGGCAAGAAAAATACATAAAGTAGATGTACTAGGGACTATTTGCAAACACAAATATGAGAATGGGTATACTGGGAATATTAGGGGCCAATACTGGGAATGAAAATTAAGAATGGCCATTTATAGGTATGGATTAGTGTGGCCTAGAATATATAGGTTCTGTTTCTATTTCTTCATTCTATTAAAGTGTTTGTGTAAGTCACCATGTGAAAATAAACCATTTTATATCAAAATATGGGGCATTAAAAAAAAAAACCTGTTCAATGTAAAAACAATTACTGGAGTGTAAATGCAAAGGTAGGCAACACATCTTTCCATCTTAGACTTATTAAAATGTTAAGGCACATGTTCATTGTAAGCTGATGATGAATTTGAATAGAATGTTACATTTTGCTTTTGTTATGTTTTATACAAGCAGCCACATAAAGCACAAATCATGCAAAAAGTTTAAAGAAGTATGATATATATCTAAAAAAAAATAGCCTACTTAGTAGGAGCAACTTAGCAATCTGAATTTAATTCAAATATAAACTCCATTCAGGTAGGTAATTTTGTCTGTTAACTAACTTCACAAGCAAATAGAATAGTGCTTATTTTTGTTCAGTTTAGAATTTCTCCTCTAAGTGTTAGTAAATACAGACTCTTGTATAGGAATTAATTTTTCTGATCATAAGGGAGGGTCATGGTGGATAGCTAGGTGGATATACTGACACCTGATTTTCCCAGGATGAGATCACCTCCTGTCTTCTGGAGGCTTTAATTCCACAAAACTCTGATTAACATGACCATTGACTGTGCTTACTTTAGGATTTTCTTTTGTCCAAATGTTCACTTCTGAGAGATATTCTTTGTTTCCTTTTTTAAATCTTTCTTTTTCTCCTCTAAGTCCTCCTTGCATAGAATTAGCCTATGCCTGTATTTTCTCTGATTTTCCTTATAGATTTCTTGTCTACACTAAGATTTTTTCTGAGATAGTTATCCCAACTGTTCCTACTGGTGTTTTTAAATTAATTTTCCTAAAGATTGTCTAGTGACCCAGTCTTACAAGTTTGACTCTGATCTTGGAATATCTCCAAGATTTCAAAATAGGCAGAGCTGCTCTTTCCACTGCAAAAGCATGTTATAGTGAAATGTTTCAACCTATGTTTTTTTCCATCTTGGCTTTTTAATCTATCTGATACAATCACCTCTCAATTTTCCCAGGATTCCTGAGTCTGATAATAGTCTCCATTTTATTCCCCAGCAATGCCATGGTTGCTCATTTTTAGCAAATGCCTAATGGAAAGATAAATATGTAAATACTACACTCCTAAATTAATCAGACTTTTCTTACTTAAACGTGCTCTTCCCCACAAATATGAAATAAGTAAAACAATACTCTGATTCAGTAATTTAGATTAATGCTGTATTTACCAATACTCATATTGTATCAATAATCTAGTAATATACAAAACAGATTTTGACCTCATGAAATCATGAATTTACATAGAAATAGAATAGATATAAAAGACAAGTAAATGAATATATAGTATGTTTAATGGTGATAAATATTATGGAGAAAAAGGAGGCAGCGTGTTTGAAATAAGGAGTTCTGGAGGGTACGGTCATTTTGTATAGAGTAGTCAAGGAAAGCCTCAATGATGAGGGAAATAACAGACCTATAAAGAGAGAGACATGAGTCTTACGGCTATTTTGCAAAAGAGTAAATTGAACACAACTCCCCTCACCTTCATATATTTTTTTTATTTTTTAAAGTACATATCACCTTCTAAAATAATATATATAATCTTCTAAAATAATATATATCATAAGGATTTGTTATATTTATGATTTAATGCCTTCATTCAAATATAATCTCCAATCACATAGGTAATTTTGTCTGTTTTGTTAACTGACATTTCATAAGCAAATCCAACGCTGTTGCCCCACACCAAACTTTCCATAAGTACTTGTTGAATGAATGCATGAGTGAATAAATGGACAAAGAACACTTCAGCAGACACAACAGCAAGTGTGAAAACTGAGTTGAGGCTATCCTTATGGTTTTCAGAAACAGAAAGAAAGCTAAAAGACTGAGTCAATAAGAGGATGCAAAATAAAATGCCTTTTATTTTAAATTTTATGGAAACACAATGGAGCATTTGGGGCTGAGGTTTGGCATAATCTCACATTTTAAAAAGATTACCTTAAAAGTAGATTATATATGGCCAAGAAGGAAAGCAGAGAGACTGGGTTTTAGATTACTCTAATATTCCAGACATGACATTACGGAAGTTGGATTAAGATGCTAATGAAGATGACAGTGAGAAAGATCACACTCTAAATATATGTTGGAGATAAATACTGCTAGATTTGCTGATAGATTTAACAGAGAAGAAAAGATAGGGATACTCATTTTTTTTTTTTTTTATATGTGACCAACCAGAAAGTGAGGTAGGTTGGTTGTTCGTTGGTTGGTTGATTGTTCCCCCCCACCCCGAGATAAGAAAATGGGATTTGTGAGAAGAAAGTGGAATTTAGTTTTAAACATGTTGATTTTGAGATCTATATTACACATATGAGTGAAGATATCTTATAGACAGTTAATCATAGTGATCTGGAGTTTAGGAGTGAAGCCTGAACTGGAGATTTAAGTTGAGATTCTCTAGCATATAAATAGTATTTAAATCCAAAAGACTGGAATGGATTTCTGAGGAAATAAATGTGGATAGAGAAGAGAGTTTTGAAGTTTAATTCTTGGTGCATGTCAATATACAGTAGGGATTGTAGACATAAAGAAGTATCTGAAAAGGGATTGAGAAGAAATAACCAAGGAGTAAGGAAGCAGGAGATAAGAGAGTGTGGTACACAAGAAGTTGAGTGAAGAAATATGTCAAAAATACAAAGTATATCAAATGCTGCTAATAGCTAAAATAAGATGAATAATTAAACTGAATTAATTAGAAATTATGTTTAGCAATGGGGTTTTAAACAGCCATTAGTACGATGCTTCTGTGGAGTAGTGAGCAAAAGCACTTACTTGTGTGGGTTCGAGAGAGAATGAAAAGGATGTATAAAACTCCTGGTTATTCAAAGTTTAGTAATCTCTGACGTGGTAGCATCGAAATTTCACCTGAATTTCTTTATAAATGCAGAATACCAGACTCCATTGAAGGAATACCTGATTTTACCTGAAGTCCCAAATGATTAATATCTAAAGTAAAATTTATGAAGCACTATTCTAAATACCTCTTTTAAGTTTTATTTCATGAAGAACAGTGATATGAGGTAGGAACTAAAGAGGTCTTTGGAGTCTTTCAAAGCAAGTTTGTGAAAAGATGGGGGGTTAAACTGTTTAGGGAGGAAATATTAACAATCGACACAGGAAAGAGGATGGTTTCTGGATTAATGTATTCGAGTAGGGTAGAGAGACACATGGGATCCTATCCACAGGTAGAAGGATTAGCTGCAGGTGGAAGGCACCATTGTATGAAGAGAGACTGAGTTAGATAGGTAAAGAATTAAGTTGATGGGGTGTGTAGGTGGAGCCTGAAAGTCTTTTTCTGATTGCTTCTAAGTTTTGTTGAAATGTGAAAGGAAGACCTCAATGGAGTATAATCAAAGAGGTGGAGGTTTGAGGAGAAAAGATAGGTATGATAGGTTGTCAAGAATATTGAGAGAATGCAATATTAAACAAAAATTATAGATATCAATAATTATTTTTATTTTATTTTTAAAAAATTATTTATTTGACAGAGAGAGACAGTGAGAGAGGGAATACGAGCAGTGGGAGTGGGAGAGGGAGAAACAGGCTTCCTGCAGATTCTGGGATCATGATCTGAGCTGAAGGCAGATGCTTAATGACTGAGGCACCCAGGTGCCGCAGCAATTGTCATATTTATATCAAAAAAATAAATAAAAGTAACACACAACCATACACACATAACCCAAATACTTTAAACTAAAATACTTTAACAAAAATTCTATTAAATCAGCTAAGTAACTTTCATTTTAATGGAAATCATAATGGGGCTTCTATAAAACAAACGATGTGCATGTATCCATTAAAAAAAAATCACAATGAATGGAAGATCACCTCATTTTATTGTGATTTCAATAAGTTCTTTTGGTCAATCCTCTAATGAAGTGTCAAAAATTTCCAAAGTAATTCTGTGTAAAATAATGCAGTGCAGTTAGTTGGACATTTTATTCATGTAAATTCATTTCAGCCTACTTTCATGTAAGAATGAAGCTATTGTACTTGAAGGATAGGCCACACAAAGGCATCACCCATGGAAGAGTAATTTGCCTTTCATTCCTATGGGAAGAGAAAGAAATGGTTGCTAGGAGTACTTTGCAAGGACTAGAAAAGTGAAGTAAGCAGCAAACACAAGAAAATTAGAGAAAAATAGCTAACTTGTTGACCCATGTTTGATTATAGTTTTTTTTTTATTATAGTTTGATTATAGTTTTAAGACTTGTCAAGATGAATAATTGATTCAAAAAAAGAATATTCAATGTAAATACTTAATATTCATTTATGCCAGAAGTAATTGCATAAAGGGTTTATATTTAGATATTTTGGTAAATAAATAAGGACTTTGAAATTATTTATTTTATGCACACTTTAACAAAAACCATTTAAGTACTCTTATTCTCATGTTATTCAGTTTCAATCATGCATGGTGTGAGATTTTTAACAGTTAAAAATATCAACTTTGTTAAGTTCCTAATGTGTAGCTCTCACTACTCTGCTCTTCCATTCAAATTAGTAGGATTGAGCCTAAACCCTATTACAGAGGTGAACTAGTATTTTCCTTTACAGCAAAGATCTGTATATTTATTTTCTCTAAAGAGTCAGAGAATAATTATTTTAGACCTTGTGGGCCTTAGGGTCTCAAACTCTGCTATTGTATCATGAAAGCAGCTGTAGACGATACATGAGAATGACTATTTTACTTTTATTTTTTTAAGCACTTTATTAGTATTAACCTAAGCAATGTTGTGAGATAGACATTGCCATTAACCCATTGTTACAAAACAAATGTTTGTGTCTCCCCCAAATTCTTATGTTGAAACCCTTTCCCTGATGTGATTGTATTAGGAGGTAGGGCCTTTGGAAAGTAGTTAAAATTTAGGATTAGATGAAGTTATAAGGTTAGAACCCTCATGAATGTGATTAAGGTCCTTTTAGTCAGGAGCTGCTTTTCCTCTCTGCTATCAGTCATGTGAGGATACAATGAGAAATTGGCAGTCTGCATCCTGGAAGATGGCCTTCACTGGAACCTGACCATGGTAACACCCTGATCTTGGACTTCCAGCCTCCAGAACTGTGAGAAATGAATTTCTGTTGTTTGTAGCCACCCAATCTATGGTTATTGTGATAGCAGCCCAAGTTGACTAAGATGTCCATTGTGGGTGAGATGATTAGGCACATGAAAGATACAGTTCAAGGCATATATTATCCTTACATTACTAATAAGAAACTTTGAAGAATGAAAGAAACACAAAATGTAAGACTATATTTAGAGAAGTACCTAAAGACATATAAATCATGCAAAGAACAATTAAAAACACACACACACACACACACACACAGACATAGAAGCCAAAAGGTGTGGCTCCTAAAATAAATCCATTCACATCCTCGAACTCTGAGCAACAGAAGGCTGAAATCAAGAAGGTTTCTAGAACACTGAGCTAGACTATGGGACTGGAATGGTGAAATCCAAGTTAGACTCTAGGCATGCATTGAAAAAAAATGTACACTTATACACATAAGTATCACATATCCCACTGTGCAATTTTAGGTTGGGATATATGAAAGTAAGTTCTATTCACCTTCCAAAATTTTCACTTAATAAATGAAAGTTTTTCTAATAGAGAAACTGCATTTCCAATTAGAAAAGTTCTTTTGAGCAACAGTAACAATTTATATTAACAAAGAAATGGAAAGATGATCTGCTATCAATACTGAAAGTATCTGTCTTGAGGTTACAGTGACTATATCCCCAATTAGATAGATGAGTAAAGCCTCTATAAATTTAATTTCATTTTCATATTTAATCAAAGCTTTAAATATGTGAACAAGGATCTGCCTAATTTCTGGCTGAAAGTACTTCTTATGTAATGTCAGACAAACAGATGTTTCTTAGTGAAATTGAAAAAAAAAACAATTATTAAGACACGCATGAAAAGAGTCAGTATTTCAGGGCGCCTGGGTGGCTCAGTGGGTTAAAGCCTCTGCCTTTGGCTCAGGTCATGATCCCAGGGTCTTGGGATCCAGCCCCGCATAGGGCTCTCTGCTCAGCAGGGAGCCTGCTTCCTCTCCTCTCTTCCTGCCTCTCTGCCTGCTTGTGATCTCTGTCTGTCAAATAAATAAATAAAAATCTTAAAAAAAAAAAAAACTTAAAAAAAGAATAGAGTCAGTATTTCAAAGGAAGTGTTGCAAAATAGGGAACACACCCTTCTCTGGAGCAGAGATACTGCTAGAAAGAAAATAGGGTAGAAATGTACAATTCATGGATTATTAAAAGATGAGATGTGTTTTAAAAAAATAATGTCAATCTTCTGATAATTATTATCAAGGAGATTAAAATATAATAAAATAATTAAGAATTCTATGTTAGTAAAAACTGAAATATGAAAAGCATATACCAAAATTAACATAAATAAGTATGGGATCATTAATATATCAATATTATAAAATATAACTTGTAAAGAAAATAATCAGAGAACCATCCTCCAAAAGGACACTGAGCCTGGATTTTCTGAATCTTCAAAATCTGTGAAACTTAAAAAATTTCATGAAGTATGATCTAGAACAGTCCTATTCAACAGAAATAAAATATGTCACATGACTTTTGAGATTTTCTAGCAATTACCTTAAAAAATAAAGAAAGCAAGTAAAATTAATTTTAAATATACTTTTAATTTACCCCAATAGATCTCAAATAAAATTATTTTAACATCAATATAAAACATTATTAATGTTGTATTTTACTTTTTTCATACTAAATTTTTGAGTGGGGAAGTATTTTTCACTTACATCACTTCCCAATTTGAAAGCCAAATTCCAAGTGCTCAAAGCCATAAGTGGCTAGTAGCTCTGTATTGAATAGTACATTTCTAGAGCAAAGGGAAAAAGTAAATCTCCCAGTCTTTCTCAAAAAGCTATTCTAAGCTTGATAGCAAATACCTTACTAAACATAACAAGAATGGAAGAATCTTAAATGAGATATGAGTAATTAAATTTCACTGATATTGAAAAGTAGTAATAAACACATCAGGTTACATCCATTCTCAGACCGGAAATTTTTAGAAAATCTATGAATATAATCTCACATCAATAGAAGTAGCCTATAAATCTGAAGAATAATGAAAGTAAATAGTTCTAAGAGTGGCCATTTCAATACATTTTGCTGCATTAACTATCTATCCATACCAAATCAACAAAAGACTCCTCTCATCTTATCTTATGAAAATAGTCATCAATCCAGTTAGGTTGTATATTTAAATGTGACAGGTAAGACAATAAAAATTCTAAAAAAGTATGATTTCTGAGACACGAAGGAAATCATAAAAATTTCATGAAAAATAAGGACATCTGTTTATTTGAAGACTACATTTAAAGAGTGAAAACCAAGTAAGAGAAGTTGGCAAATGTTTTTAATACCTGTAACTAGCAAAGACACAGCATAGTAGGAGCTCCTAACAAATCAATAAAAAATACATCAACAATATATAATGTAAATGTATATATTTTGCATAAACACTATATATATACATATGCATGGGTATCTATATGAATATGCACATATACGCATGTACACATGTATTTATATATGTATATGTATGCATATGTGCATGTTTAATACACGTGTGTGTATACATGCCTATGTATATGTATATATACATATGCATGAGTACATATACACATAAGTATACGTATATATATGTGTGTGTGTATGTATATGTATAAAGCCTGTCAATAGGAAAAAAAAGATAAAAGACTTAAATAGAATTTTCACAAAAAAAGATATCAAATATCCATTAAAAATGAAAAGTATTCAATATCATTAGTGAACATAGACATACAAATTAAGCCAAAATAAATGCTGCTACATACTTGTCAGAGAGTAATAAAAATTGATGACACACAAAATGATATGTGCATGTAGAGCAAAGAGAAGTTTCATATACTGCTGATAGGACTGTAAGTTAGCACCACCCCTTTAGAAACAATGAGTTATTATTTATTAACATTTAACAGATACATACATAAACCATGATCAGAAAGTCCACCGGAAACCATAACTAGAAAGTATACATATTTCATATGTATACATACATATATGCATATGATGCATGTATGTATGCATGTATATATATTCTACACACGTGTGTATGTGCATCCTCACAAAAAGCAAAAAAACGACAAGGGCAAGAAAGCTTATAGTAGCAACATCATTCATAATAACCTCAAACTGAAAATTGCCAAAATGATGTCCATTATTAGAACAGATATATAATTTTGATATATTCATACAATCAAAAAACACACAGCTATGTATTTAGCTAAACTCTCACAAATATAACATGAATAAAAAAGGCTAGACATAATAGAGAACATACCATAAAATTCTATTCATCTAAAAATCAAGTGAAGAAAAACACAAGTAAACTGTAAAAGTTCAGGACAATCTTTATCTTTGGAGTTGAGGGTAGGAGATAGTTACTTGGAAGGCATATGAAGAAACCTGGGATGCAGACAATGTTTTATTTCTTTATGTCATAGTTATGTGGAATTATATTTTGTGAGAAACTCATATTCAAAAACTTAAATGCAATTTTAAAATACAGTTACAATAGTTAAAATGTAATAGTTGCATTTAAAAATAGTTAAAGCCATGCACAAAATCAAAAGGTTAAAAAATAACTTGTATTATATATGACAGGAACATGTCCTTCCTTGTTTCCAGGTGTGTGTTTGTGTCATCGGTAATCAAATGTTAGCCAAACTCAGAATCACTGGAGGGCTTGTTAAAACAGATTACTGGACCTTGTTTCCAAAGCTTGAGATTCAGCGGGCCTGCATTTTGTACCAAAACCTGAGAATTTTAATTTCCAGTAAGTTCCCAGGTGATACTAATGCTGTCGATGCAGCACCATGTTATAAACCACTGACTTTTGCTATTCTCTTCAAAATATACTTTCCTCCGTCCTATAGTCACCTGACTGACGCGCTGCTACATTCATCCCAGCCTCAGCTCCAGCCAAGGAAAGTATTCCTATCCCTCAAAAACAATCACTACATTTAAAGGTTATTCTCCATAATACTTTCCTTAGAAATTTATCTCTATATTTTCTTCCTTTGTCTAGGTTTGTAATATCTCCACTCTGTGGCATTCCTTAGGGTTTATTTTATCCCCTAAAATTTTTGTATTATGTCTATTGCATAAATTAACAAATCCCATCAATTTCTCAATTTTCTGCATGATTTTAACATTTTCCTTTAGGTTCATATCCTTCTTGTTTTTAGTTCTCCCGATTTCAAAGACAAATTTAACCCCAGATTTATTAGCACGCCCCTTCCTTCTATATTTCTAATGTGTAATGAATTTAGAATGAAATTTACATCCTGGTAGCTGTCCTTCTGCAAACTCAGTCAAAGACTGCAAAGGCTTTTCTATATGTGAAATTTTTACTTGCCTCTTACCTGGTGGAGTATACCATTCCCTTCATTAAATGGCTGGAAAATTAAAAAATCCATTGCCCTCCTTTCATTCTGCTTCCTCAGCAATTTTATTTCTATTTTCCTTCTCTCTTTTCCTGGTCTAAGCTTGCTTTTAAGACTTTTCTGATGGTCTGTGAGTTATCTCATTATTTTCTTTATCCTAGTTTTACTTTTCACAAAAAACACTTTCACAGAAAATAAATATTTCTCCTATGTTCTTCACCCTCTACTTTCAGAGCTAAAACGTTCCTTACCATTCTTTCCATTCTCTTTGGGCCACCAAAAAATGTTTTTAATATATAATGTTAATTAAGTG
Source organism: Enhydra lutris kenyoni (assembly GCF_002288905.1). Lineage (NCBI taxonomy): Eukaryota > Metazoa > Chordata > Mammalia > Carnivora > Mustelidae > Enhydra > Enhydra lutris. The sequence goes on along the minus strand of NW_019154112.1, from coordinate 15,664,540 downwards.
CTGTCAGCTTCTTGTGCTTCAAAAATGTTATGTATTCTATATTTAATAAAAATCTGTTTTACATTTCATCAAATCCATCTCTTTTTATTAATCAAGACAAAAGTACATTTTTTAGAGGAGAAGTTATAGGGACAACCATCTTAAGTTTATAAATGCTTTGGTGTTTTGTTTCACAAAAATATTCAAACACTCTAGTACTCAGATGATGTGTTAATTTGGTTATATATGGGCCATGGATCTCTCTCCTCTGTCTGAAAATGGCAAAAAAATTATATCTTTAACTACCATCACACAGAGAAATTATTATTAATAAGGGGCAAGAAAACCTTCTCCGCCTTTCCAACTTCAAATGGATGTAAACTATTACTCTATATTTTCTGCTCAAATGAAAATCATGCCAAGAAGGTAAATCATAAATAATGTTAGAAGTTGTTCTTCGATGTCTCTGTGTCTGACAATATTATTCCAGACATTTATAACCAATAAAAATTGGATGGATAATGTGATTAAATGTGTAATTCAGTTTCAAAGCTCTCCTTTGACCAACTGTCTTAGTTGCACAGCTTTTAGTTGTATATTAATAGATATTTGATTACAAACGTAATGTTGAATAGTGCAATTAGTTATTCTTTCAAAAGGGTAGGAAAACATTTATTTTTTATATGAATAATAACTTGAAAAGTTACATTTTAAAAACCGTGGATTACAAGGTTTATATACATTCCCTGAAATCAGAAAGGACAACATACATAGTAAATTTTAAATAAACTTAGTAAATGTACATAGGTAAAAACAAAATTTCTAAAATATGGTTTTTCATTCAAAATTGTATCCTCTATAGACATTTGTTTTATCTTTTGGGAGCACATTAAAATGATAGTGGTAGTTCACTCATAATTAAAGGATGCCAAGAATCAACGGAAGCATGAAAGCAAAGAGACCGAGTAAGTTGTTTAACTGTTTTTGTTTTTCTATAACTGTTGAGGATAATTTTTCTGCCTTAACATATTAGCTTCATTATTAACCAATGTTTTAGAGGTAGAAAAAAAATTTTAAAAGTCTAAACCAAATTTTATTTGTTTTGATTTCTCCTCACATGATTTCTTTCTTCCATAAGAATTTTGAACAATGAGTGGTGGCTAAGAGACCTTTTACTAATCATACAAAGATTAAGCATATAAATATAGCATACTCAGAATTCTAAAATTTTAGAAAATTATATAATATTGATGTATATGCAGTGGCTAACTGAACATAATAAAAAAAATTACCTACACCTCAAAAGAAAGAAGGAAAGAAAGAAAGAAAGAAAGAAAGAAGTGCTCTCTAGTATCAAAAAAAACAAAAAAGAAAAGAAAATTTAAAGGACTAAAAATTTTTAACACTGAAAGTGAAAGACTAAGGGGGCATTTTATAACTGTGTATTAAGTGTAAAAATAGATACACACATGAGAAATATAATTGTTCTATTTAATTAATTAACTAGAATTACTCATTAGGTTAAGCAGCACATTTGAGTCAGCATAAAATAACACTCAACAATTAGAAACGTGTGATAATAAAAGAGACCACATAATTGAATAGTAGTATCCTGTTCAATGTTGGATGTAAACCACTCATGATTAAGTCATAATTTCTATTATAGAGGAAATTCATTCATATTTGAAACATTTTTAATAGCATGAAACTATAATATATGGTTTATTATATTCAGGATGTTATTTATAAAACAATACTGAATGAAAACAGGAGATTACAAATTATAGATTTCCATGTAGGTATGTTTCCATTTACATAGACTGTATTGAGAACAGGATTCATAGTTAAGACAAAATATGAATAATACATTTAATGATCAGAAAATAAAAATAAAGTGATTTTTCATTTTTTGGTAATAAAATCACCAGTTAAAAGAATAAGATATTATGTATATCAGATGAGAATTTATACTCATCTAGTTAGCAAATTTATTTTAATTTTTATAATGATATTATCCACTGCTGATGAAGATGGTGTGTAATGATTTCTTTTATATATCAACAGAGTTATAAACTTGCTCACCAAGTCTTGAAGGAAATTTCTTAGTATGCTTATTTCAAGAATCTTCAAAATGTTTATACTTTTGATGCAATAATTTCATGTCTAAGAATGTATTCTAAATTTTACTTCAAAAATAATCAGTGAGGGGTGCCTGGGTGGCTCAGTGGGTTAAAGCCTCTGCCTTCGGCTCAGGTCATGATCCCGGGGTCCTGGGATGGAGCCCCACATCCGGCTCTCTGCTCAGCCCTGATTCCCCCTCTCTCTTTGCCTGCCTCTCTGCGTACTTGTGATCTGTCTGTCAAATAAATAAATAAAATCTTTTAAAAAAAATCAGTGATATACCTTAAGATGTATATTTATATTATATTGTCATGTAACAGCAAAATTTTAAAAGTAAACTTGCAAATAGTAGAATGGTTACATATATATGTTGACATGATAGAACACTAAGTAGCCATTAAATTTATTCATTTATTTATTTATTTGAAGATTTTATTTATTTATTTGACAGAGATTACAAGTAGGCAGAGAGGCAGGCAGAGAGAGAGCTGGGAATCAGGCTCCCTGCTGAGCAGAGAGCCTGACTCGGGGCTCGATCCCAGGACTCTGGGATCATGACCCGAGCTGAAGGCAGAGGCTCAGCTCTGAGCCACCCAGGCCCCCTTAGTCATTAAATTTAATAACTACATTAAATGTTTGTATAGTATAACAGCCATTGCCATACATTTTTACATACTTTAATTCATAAATCTCATATCTTTTCTATAAAATAGTCACTGTCATTAAACTCACCAAATCTTGCTCCTCTCTCACTATCCTCCCTCTAAAACTGTTAAAAGCTAAGATAGTGTAATGACTACCTCATAGACCCACCTATGCTTCCAGGTCTGCAATAAAATGAAGAAAATTATATACAATGTAAAAAATACTGCATTATTATTGAGAACCCAGAATCACTGAATAATCTCTTTTAAATATAATGCAAGTTGGATCAAAGATATCAAAACCTATCAAATGGGTAAAAGGGACACCTTGCATCATTGCTAATAAAACCTCGTCCTGAGGCTGCAAGATGGAATTGTGGGCTGTAAATAAGAGCTGTTCCGGCACAAGACTTCTGGCAACAATTAACTGGAAGAGAAATTACTTGGGGCAAGAACACAGTGTGCAACCAGAACATATTACTCTGAATCTCCATTTATTTATTTATTTATTTATTTATTGTTAAGAATTTATTTTTTTATATGGCAGAGAGAGGGAATGCAAGTAGGGAGAGAGGGAGAGGGAGAAGCAGGCTTCCCGCCAAGTGCCAAGCGGTGAGTCTGACGCGGGGGCTCAATCCTAGACCCCAGGGATCATGACCTGAGCTAAAGGCAGGTGCTTAAGGACTGAGCCACCCAGGAGCCCTTGGAACCCCCTTTTAAAAGCCACTGGAGTTCAAGGGCATTGGAAAGTATCTTAAACTACCAGCCTCCAGGATTCTTCCACAAGATATACAAAGTTAAAACAAACAAACAAACAAACGAAAAAACAAAGAAACCCAGTGAGGCAGGGTTACTCAATATATTTTTCAGTGGTCACAGAAATGAAGTTGTGAATGGTCAAGAGAAAGCTAAATACTGAAACCTGACCCCTACCATGTGGCTCCACTATCCATGAAGAGAAACAGCAAGTAATAAAATACCCTTCTAGAATGCTCACTTCTCCGGTCCCAGACTCACTTCTCAATCTGCTAAGTTACTTTGGTATCAGGAATACTCCAATTTACAACCTGAGAAGATGGCACAAGAACTGGAATACACAGTAAGGTAAAGCAAAGAGAAAAATCTGCATTGCCTATGGATAAATTACCAGGGAAAACTTTTTCTTTCTTACTTAGAATGCATTCCCAGAAAATAAAAATCATTTGAAGCTAACAAAAATATCCTGGAAAGGGACGCCTGAGTGGCTCAGTTGGTTAAGCGGCTGCCTTCGGCTCAGGTCATGATCCCAGCGTCCTGGGATCGAGTCCCACATCGGGCTCCTTGCTCAGCAGGAAGCCTGCTTCTCCCTCTGCCTCTGCCTGCCTCTCTGTCTGCCTGTGCTCACTCTCTCTGACCAAAAAAAAAAAAAAAAAAAAAAAAAAAAATATCCTGGAAAATCAATGAGGAAAATAATACTTGACAGGCAGAGAAAGGACATTTTTAATAATTGTAATGACAATATTAGTTTGTATTTTATAGTAACACTTTGTGTTAGCTAGGCAAAGTCCTGCTAGCTTTACATGAATAGCTGCCTTAAACTGCCCCTCTGTTGGGTAGTATTATTATTCCCACTATAGATGAGGAAAAGGAAGCATAGGAATGTTGATTAATTTGCTTAAATTGACACATCTATAATGATTAAACCTTGTGTCCGAGCCAGGGGTCCATGTGTATCTCCTGAATTTAACCAGAGGTCATACTACCATTTTCTGGTACTTCCCTCAAATTACTGCTTTAACTTGTACTGTTAAAAGTTCTTGAAAGAATTTTCTACACCCACAGCCACAAATGTGGCTTCCCCCCATCCCAAACATTCCAAGTAAGTGGTGGACAAGATCACTAATAATCACCATACTGCAGAATTCAATGAACACTTTTCAGTGTTTTTGTTAGTTGACCTGCCAGCAGAGTACTGATTAAAGTATGGATTGTTCCCTACTTTAAAAAAAAAAAAAATTGTGAACACTTAACATGAGATGTAATTTAAAACACTTATCTTTAAGTGTGCTATCTTAACACAATTTTAATTGTACAGTTCAGTGTTATTAACTATAGTCACTATGATTTACAGTAGGTAACTAGGACTTATTCATCTTGCATAGCTGAAATTTTATAGCCTTTGGGGGAAAAAATAAACCTCTCCATTTCCCTCTCCCTTCTGCCTTTGAAAAGCACCATTCTACACTCTGTTTGTAGGAGTTTGACTATTATAGATATCTCATATAATTGAATTCAATTCATGCAGCATTTGTCATTCTGTGACTGGGTTATTTTACTTAGTATAATGGTTTATTCATATTTTTGTAAATGACAGGATTTCCTTTTTTTAAAGGTTGAGTAATATTCCATTAGATGTATTTATCATATTTTCTTTATCCATTTATTCAATTCATGTATGTAGTTTCCATATCTTAGCTATTGTGAATAATAATACAATGAACATTGGAGAGGAAATATCCTCTTGGGATCTCAATTCTTTTGGATGTATATACTGAGAGGTGGGATTACTGAATCATATGATAGTTTTGTTTTTAATTTTTTGAGGACCCTCAATGGGCCCATAACAACTGCACCATTTTATATTCTCATCAACAATGTCCAAGTGTTCCAATGTCTTCAAATCCTCTCCAGTACTTATTTTCTGTTCTTTTGGTAAGAGCCTTTCTAACAAGTGTGACATGATATCTCATTGTTTTGATATGTGTTTCTCTGATGATTAGAGATGTCGAACACATTTTCATATACTTGGCCATTTGTGGGTCTTCTTTGGAAAAATATCCATTCAAAACTTTTGCTTACTTTTAAATAGGGTTTATTGTTATTATTTTATCACCTTTTGAGTTATAGGAGTCCCTATATATATTTTTGGATATAAACCCCTTATCATTATGGGGCTTGCAAACATATTCTCCCATTTTGTAGGTGGTCATCTTTTTTTTTTATTTTTTTTTTTTTTTTTTTTTTTTTTTTTTTTTTTTTTTTGGTGAGAAATAGAGAGGGATAAAGTGTGTGTGAGAGATGGGGAAGGGCAGAGGGAGAAAGAATCTTTAATAGGCTCTAGGCCCAACAGAGAACCCAATGCACTGCTGGATCTCACAACCCTGAGATCATGACCTGAGTCGAAATCGAGAGTCAGATGCTGAACCCACTGAGCCACCCAGGTGCCCTTTCATGGATATTTTTTGATGCAGAAGTTTTTAGTTTGATATATTTCTACTTGACTATTGTTGGTTTTGTTGCCTGTGTTTTTTGGTGTGATATCCAGGGAATATTTCCCAAGACAAATCTCAAGAAGGTTTTTTCCCTAGGAATTTATATTTTCCAGTTTATGTTTAAGTCTTTAATCCATTCTAAATTGATTTTTGTTTATGGCATAACATAAGGGTCCAATTTCATTGTTTTGAATGTGAAAACCCAGCTTTCTCACCATCCTTTGTTAAAGAAACTATGCTTTCTCCATTGTATATTCTTGATCTCCTGTTGAAGATCAGTTGACTATATATGGTGGGTTTATTTCTGGTTTCCCTATTCTTTTCCACAGGTCTATTTGTCTGCCTTTAAACTAGTACTACAGTTCTGATTACTGTAGTTCTGTAATATATTATTAAATCAGGAAGGGTGATACTTCCAGCTTTGTTCCTTACTAAGATTTCTTTGGCTATTCAGGATCTTTTGTGCAAATATGCATTTAGGCTGTTTTCTATAGCTCTAAAAAATATTGTGATTTTTATGGATATAACATTGAATTTGTAAACCACTTTGGGTAGTAGGGACATATTAACGGTATAATATCTTCCAATACATGACTTTGTAATGTTCCTTCATTTATGTATGTCTTAATTTCTTTCATTGATGTGTTGTAGTTTTCAGGATACAAATCTTTCATCACCTTGGTTAAGCTTGTTCCTAAGTATTTTATTCTTTCTGACATTAGTGTGAACAGACTTCTCTAATTTCCTTTTCAGATAGTTCGCTGTTAGTGTAGAGCAACTGATTATTGCATATTTATTTTGTATCTTGCAACTTTACTGAGTTTGTTTATTAGTTCTATTTTTTTTTCAAAGGGGGTCTTAGGGTTTTCTATTTTCTTTCTTTTAATTTTTTTAAAGTTTTTAAAAAAATTTATTTAAGTAGTCTCTATACTCCATGTGGGGCTTGAACTTACAATTCCGAGATCAAGAGTTGCATGCTTTTCCAACTGAGCCAGCCAGGAGCCTCTAAATGGGGCCTTAGGTTTTTTTATATAAAATATTATGTTGTCTGTAAATAGGAATATATTTACTTCTTTTCCAATTTGGATGCCTATTTCTTTTTCTTTCCTAATTTCTCTGACAAGTATTCCAGTGTTGTGTTGCATATAAATGGTGAGAAGAGGCATTTTTGTCTTGCTCTTGATCTTTGAAGAAAAGTTTTTAATTTTCTTCATTGAGTATGATGCTAATATTGGGCCTTTATTTATGTCCTTTATTATATTAAGGTACATCATTCCTTCTGTATCTCATTTATTGAAAACTTTTTTCTTGAAAGGATTTGAATTTTGTCAAATGCTTTTTTTCTGCATCCAATAAGATAATCATGTGATTCATATCCTTCATTCTACTTATGCAGTATATCACATTAGTTGATTTGTGTTTGTTGAATCATGCTTACTCCCAAAGGATAAATCCCATTTGATAATGGTGTATGATCCTGTTGAATTTGGCTAGTATTTTTTGTTGAGAAGTTTTGCATCTATGTTGATTGGGTATATTAAACTGTACTTTTCTTGTAGTGCCTTTGCCTGGGCCTTGATATGTGGATAATTCTGGCATTATAAAATGAGTTTGGAAATGTTCCTTCCTCTTCAATATTTTTGGGAGAGTTTAAGAAGTATTATATTAATTGGGAGAGTTTAAGAAGTATTATATTAATTTTTCCTTAAACGTTTGGTATAATTCACCAGTGAAATCATGTGGCCCTAAGATTTTCTTTATTTGGAGGTTTTTAATTGCTGATTAAATCTACCCACTAGTAACTAGTCTGTGTAGATTTTCTGTTTCTTCGTGGTTTTCACAGTTCACTATTTGTAGATTGTGTGTGTGTGTAATTTATCCATTCCTTCAAGATTATCCAATCTGTTGGCATATGATTGTTTATAGTAGTTTTCTAGATCCTTTTTATTTCTGTGTTATCAGTCGTCATGCCACTTCTTTCATTTCTGATTTTATTTGACTCATGCTTTTTTTGTTCTTTTAGTTGAACTAAAAGTGTGTCAATTTTGTTATTTTTTAAAACAACCAACACTGAATTTAGATTTTTTCTATTATTTTTCCACTCTGTATTCTGCTTATTTATGCACTGATATTTGTTATGTCCTTTTTTTTTTTTCTTGCTAACTTTTGCCTTACTTAATTGGTTCTTTATCTAGTTCAATGAGGTTTAAAGTTAGGTAGTTTGAGATCTTTCTTCATTTCTATAATGGTGTTTACCAATATAATCTTCTCCACTTAGTACTGTCTCTGATCTATCCCATACATTTTGATATATTGTGTTTTAATTTTCATTTATGTCAAGATATTTTCTGATTTCCCTTTTTATTTTTTCTTTGGTCTATTCATTGTTCAGGAGTATGCTGCTTAATTTCCACAAATCTGTGAATTTTCTAATTCCTTCTGCTAATCTTTCAAATTTCATTTCATGGTGGTCAGAAAACATATTTGGTACTATTTCAATCTTCATAAGTATTTGTTTATTAAATATGAGAGTAGCATTAATTATGGAAATATTCTCATACTTTGAAACAAATTTTGTTTAGATTGTGTTCCTGATCACATGCATATTGAGAAATAAATTTTATTAGATAATATCCGGATCAAATTATCTCCAAATGTCCATTAATGTTATAATCAAAATGAGGTATAAAGTCGAAGTAAGCTTTGAAAAATTGATTTAGTTATTTCAGTAATAATGCTTATTTTAAACTTAAATTCACAAGGAAGTGATTACAAAACTAAATGTACTTCATCATTTTATGAACTTGTCTATATTTTTGAAGTTCAAATATAAACCTTTCACAAGGTTTACACTTGACAGTATTGACACAATATCTCTTAGTGTTTTTTCCCTTTTTGGTACTTTTTAAAAATTTAGAATGCAAAGAATACAAATTCTTCACCAGATTCCAGGTGGAAAAAAAAAAAAAAACAATAATAATGGCACACTCAGATCTGCAAAGGTTACATTAAAAATACTGCAGTATTGTCTACGGCCATACCACCCTGAACATGCCCGATCTCGTCTGATCTTGGAAGCTATGCAGGGTCGGGCCTGGTTAGTACTTGGATGGGAGAACGGCTTAATAAAAAAAAAAAAAATACTGCAGTATTTTCAAAGTATTAAGTTTGTCATAAGATGAAATAACTGAACTAGTTATTTCATCAGTAAGTTGCTTTCCTATGTTAATTATTGGTATGATAAAGACGAAGTTATTATGCCTCATGTGCCTTTCTAAGTACTGGAGATAGAACAATGAATAAAAGAGATAAAACTTTAAACCTTCCTTCAACTTTCATTCTGGTAGAAATACATAGAAAACAAACAATAATAATAACATAATATAAATAATAACATAATAGTATTGTTATGTTATTAATCATATTAATTATAATAACATAAGTAATACCAATACCTATTATTTTAATTATTATTACAATATACCGTAAGTTAGACTTGACAAGTGTTATGACAAAGACAAAGCAAAAGGGAGAATGGAGAGTGCTTAGGTGTGGACATAAGGTTCATTTTTAATGTGGTCAGGAAATGCCTGAATGTACAGAACAATCAGGTAACAGTGTGACTGTAAAAGAGTAAGAGAAGGAATAGAGAGATAGGAGATAAGGTCAGAGATAGAATGAGTCAAACCTTGTAGGTCCTTGTCAGACATTTTCAGAGCTCCTGTTTTTAGTGATACAGACAGCTACTAAGGAGAATGGTTTGACAGAGTGGTATGATCCAATTCAAATTTATTTTTTTCCATTTTAAACATTTAAATTCAATTAATTAACATATAATGTATTATTGATTTCAGAGGTAGAGTTCAGTGATTCTCAGTCTTCTATAACACCCAGTGCTCATGACATCACATGCCTTCCTTAATGTTTATCAACCAGTTATCCCATCCTCCCATCTCTCCAACAACCTTTAGTTTGTTTCCTATGATTACAAGTCTCTAATGGTTTGTCTCCCTCTCTGGTTTTGTTTTGTTTTATATTTGCCTCTCTTCCTCTATGATCTTCTGTCACATTTAAACAGAATAATTCTTGTTGATGTTGGAGACAGAAACAGAATGATAATTAGAACAATGTATTAGTAAACCAGGCTAAAGATGATGGTACTGAGATGGTAACAACAGCAGTAATAAAAAGTGGTAGGACTTTAATTATATTTTGTAGGTAGGAGCAATAAGATTTTTGAGGGATTTAGTTTAGATATAAAAGAAAGAGAAGTCAAAGATAAATCCAAGTGTTTTTTTTTTTGTTTGTTTGTTTGTTTTTGTTTGTTTGTTTGTTTTCACCTTGACCAACTGGAACAATAGACTGATAACAATGAAGGTAGGGATGGGGGAAGAAATCAAGTGTTTGGGGACAGGGGCACCTGAGTGACTCAGTCAGTTAAGTGTCTACCTTTGGCTCAGGACATGATCCCAAAGTCCTGGGATCCAGCCCTGCCTTGGGCTCTCAGCTCAGTAAGGAGCCTGCTTTTCCCTCTCCCTCTTCCTGTTATTCCCCTTACTTGGGCTCACTCTCTCTCTGTCAAATGAATAAATAAATTCTTTAAAGAAAAAGCATTTGAGGACATGTTGAATTTAACATGGTAACAGGCATTCAAGAAAACATACCAGGTTGGCAATTTAATATAAAATTTTAGAGTGTATGGGAAAAGCAGTCTGGAGATTAATATTGGGGCATTTTTAGGTTATGGATTTTTAAAAAGGGATTAGCCTGGATAAGAAGATCAAGGGAATGAGAACAGAGAAGAGAAAAATTACAAAAGCTGTGTTTTGCCACCTCCCTCCCCAGTGTCAAGAATTTAATGGGATAGAAAGAACTAACAAAGGACACAATGTTGGAGGAGCCAGGGTGTAGTGCCCTGCAGTCCAAGTGAAGATGGTGCTTCAAAGAACAGAGAAGAATCAATGTTTTAACAGTAACCAGCCATTCTGGAGTGTGTTCTTTTATCCGTGACACCAGGGATTGGAATATGATTCCAATGGACTCTAAAGTAATTCCAAGCCCTAATATTTTATGGGAATCATAAAGCTGTAAGATTCAAAAGAAATAGAATGATTTAATAAGATTACATTTTCACAGGAAATTCTTTTTAGTGCTATAAATTTGTGACTTAGAGAATCTTTGAGGTTGGAAAAATCCTGGAAATAATTAAATTTTTCCCAAACTCATCATATTAGACATGAAAGTAATAACATCAGTCGGGTTCAGAGACTATGAAACATCTAAAAATTTGGGTCATCCTACAGTCTCTGAGAGACAGTTTTATTACATTTTCTAAAGGCAAAAAGAAAAAAAAAGAAATATTTCAGGAGTTGTTAATGAGATGATGAATTTATAAGGATATTTTTTTAATGGAAACTAGTACCAGAGGGAACTTCATAATGACTTTTAACATTTTAATATATACTTACTCTCTACTTAAATAGATCTGGATTTGTCTCTTCAATTTATTTCATTTACTTTTAATCCTCGTTTTGGCCCATAGGAAAAAATAATGAGTTGAAATGCCATGTTTTGTTTTGACAATGAGACCTGAAATATGAATTACACTCCCTCTTCAAATCATTTCAGTACTTTAGACAGTGATAACACAGACCTCTATTCCCTATTGTCTTAGTCACATGTCCTCTTGAAAATTGGATTTTTAATATAAACGTAGTTGATCCCACCATCTTTCCTTATAAACCTGGCCATTCTGCATGCATAGCACTTCAGTGAAAATGAAAAAGGACCAAGTGGCTAGGGGTCAATGTAAAATGTTGAGTGGTCAGAGCCCCTGGGATCCAAACTTTGTTAAACATTGTGGGCCTTTTTGAGGATGTAAACTATTATCAAGAGATTGTGGGAAGTACCAAGACTGTCACATTATAATTTGAATATGGAAAGGGCAGTATTAAAAAATAAACAAAATATATACATAAAATTTTCCAAAATTTGCATAAAATTAAAGAAACACTCTTAAAAATATATCACTTTTGAGAGATTATGTAGAGCTATGAATCTCTCCCCATCCCCTTCCCTTCGCTGGATGATGCACATACTACTAGAAACACTGACATATGCTACTCCTTACATCCCCTTAATATGAAAACTATATCAATATTTTAAGACTTTATTTATATCCTTACTTCCCTGTGAAAACCTACTAATCTTATTCCAATTAAAATCTTTCTCTTCTGTACTTCTTTAATTCAGTTACCTCTACCATTAGTGACATACTTAACATTTATTATACGTATGATCTTGGGGACTGAAGGGCTAATATTTCACAAGATTGGTATTTTACATTGTTGCTGGATCAGTCACTTGAATAATGAATGAAATAATAAATTAACATCACATATGAACCTAAAGTTACTAAATTTTATGTTTAACAGATTTTCTCAGCATTTTAAGGGAAACATTGAAAGACAAATTCTTATTTGAGTGTGCTTCATTAACTGGTTAGGCCATAGAGCTATAAAACAAAAATCATCAACTTTTTAAAAAGATTTTATTTATTTGTCGGGGCGGGGGTGGGCACAAGCAGGAAGAGCAGCAAGCAGAGAGAGAGGCAGGCTCCTTGCCGAGCAGGGAGCATGATGTAAGACTCGATCCCAGGACCTAGGGATCATGACCTGAGCCCAAGGCACACACTTAACTGACTGAGGCTTCCAGGGATCCCAATCAACATTTTGAAATGTTACCTATGTCATAAAATGTTGTCCTTGTGCTATAGTAAGTGAAATGCAGTGTAATCTTAATTATTTCGGAAAGTAAAGGCTTTTAGACTTAACTATATCTATCTAAGTCAAAGACTTAGAATGCTTCACATTCTACTGTTTGTTATTTCTGAGTTCTATTTTTGCTGCTTTCTTAGTTGAGTTTTGCTTTATATATCTGAACACAAAATAAAGAACATTTAACAGGAGACATTCCTCTTTATAAGTTATAACAATTATCAGTAAAAATTCAAAGTAAATAATTACATAATTATAGTCACTGATAGAATGGCTAAGAAATAGGAAGGGACAGATTGAATACTGACTCAAATGGAAAACTGTATAAAGGGTGCATGGGATCTGTATATGGTATTTCTTACAACTACATGCAAATCTATGATTATCTCTAAATAAAGAAGATTATTAAATATTTTCACACTGAACATAAAATTTTATTTAAAAATTGATTGTGGTTGCACCTGGGTGGCTCAGTGGGTTAAGCCTCTGTCTTTGGTTCAGGTCATGATCCTAGGGTCCTGGGATCGAGCCCCACATCGGGCTCTCTGCTCAGCAGGGAGTCTGCTTCCTCCTCTCTCTTTGCTTGCTTCTCTGCCTACTTGTGATCTCTGTCAAATAAATAAATAAAATCTTTAAAAATAATTGATTGTGAACAAGAATACAAGAGCCCAGCGGCAATGAAAGCTATTACTGTAATTGGCTATATTAGAAGATAAATGAAACAAAATCATAAGATCATCCCATTCAATGTAAGAAAAAATGTTTAATAAACTCCCACATACTCTGAGTAAAAAATGCCAGAACATTAAGAATGAAAAGGAAAGCTTTACTGCAAAGCTGAGATCACCAAGACAGCATGGTACTGGCACAAAACAGACACATAGACCAATGGAACAGATTAGATAGTCCAGATATAGACCTTCAATTCTGTGGTCAAATAATCTTTGGCAAAACAGGAAAAAATATCCAGTGGAAAAAAGAGTCTCTTCAATAAACGGTGCTGGGAAAACTGGACAGCTATGTGTAGAGGAATGAAACTCGACCATTCTCTCACACCATACACAAAGATAAACTTGAAATGGATTAAAGACCTCAACATGAGGCAGGAATCTATCAAAATCCTAGAGGAGAATGTAAGCAGTAACCTCTTCAACAACGGCCTCAGCATCTTCTTTCAAGACATGTCTCCAAAGGCAAAGGAAACAAGAGCGAAAATGACCTTTTGGAACTTCATCAAAATCAAAAGCTTCTGCACAGCAAAGGAAACAGTCAACAAAACAAAGAGGCAACCCATGGAATGGGAGAAGATATTCGCAAATGATACTACAGACAAAGGGCTGATATCCAAGATCTATAAAGAACCCCTCAAACTCAACACACACAAAATAGATAATCACGTCAAAAAAAATAGACAGAAGACATGAACAGACACTTCTTCAAATACAACATACAAATGGCTAACAGACACATGAAAAAATGTTCATCATTTCTAGCCATCAGGGAGACTCAAATCAAAACCACATTGAGATACCACCTTATACCAGCTAGAATGGCCAAAATCAACAGGACAGTAAACAACAAGTGTTGGAGAGAATGTGGAAAAAGGGGAACCCTGTGACACTGTTGGCGGGAATGCAAGTTGGTGTAGCCACTTTGGAAAACAGTGTGGAGGTTCCTTAAAAAATTAAAAATAGAGCTACCCTATAACCCTGCATTGCACCACTGGGTATTTACCCCAAAGATACAGATGTAGTGAAAAGAAGGGCCATCTGTACCCCAATGTTCATAAGCAGCAATGGCCACAATCACCAAACTGTGGAAAGAGCCAAGATGCCCTTCAACAGATGAATAGATGAAGAAAATATGGTCCACATATACAATGGAATATTAGGCAGCCATCAGAAAGGATGAGTACCCAACATTTGTATCAACATGGTTGGGACTGGAGAAGATTATGCTGAGTGAAATGAGTCAAGCAGAGAAAGTCAATTATCATATGGTTTCACTTATTGTGAAGCATAAGGAATAATATGGAAGACATTAGCAGAAGGAAAGGAAAAGTGAATTGGGGTAAATCGGAGGGGGAGACGAAGCATGAGAGACTGGACTCAGAAACAAACAGGGTTTAGGAGGGGAGGGGGGTGGGGGGATGGGTGAACCTGTTGGTGGGTATTAAGGAGGACAGGTATTGCATGGAGCACTCACTGGGTGTGGCGCACAAATAATGAATCTTGGAACACTGAAAAAATAAAATACAATTAAAATGTTAAAAGAGTGTCATATGAATGGAATTAAACAGTAAGTAACCTTAAAAAAAAAAAAAAAGAATGAAAGGGAAATTCCTAAACCTGATAATGGTTATTAACTAACAATGAAAAACACACATCATTTTTAATGGTG
The DNA here is from genome assembly GCF_002288905.1 of Enhydra lutris kenyoni. Classification (NCBI taxonomy): domain Eukaryota; kingdom Metazoa; phylum Chordata; class Mammalia; order Carnivora; family Mustelidae; genus Enhydra; species Enhydra lutris. The sequence continues at coordinate 15,649,369 of NW_019154112.1, read as the reverse complement.
AAACATTATAAACATTTTCTTTAAAAATCAGGAGCAAATGGCAGGGAGACTGCAATCACTGCATCTATTCAGTGCTTTACTAAAGGACTCAGCCAGAAAAATGTGATGAGAATAAAAAAGAAAAGAACAAATGATGTTATGATTGTCTATTCAGTATTATCCAGCTTTTTTCGTCTCAGTGGATACACAGAAATTGCTAAAAGAGTCAGATCAATATCTTGCCACAATTGTAACCAATTTGTGACACCAGTGTTTCACAGCAAATGGTTGGGAACCCTGTTCTATATAGTAAACCCATATAGCGAAAGAAAATCTTCTGGAAGAAAATGTTCATCAAGTTTGCTGCACAAAATACCAATATACAAAACAGATAAATTTCTCACATACTTTAAATAAACAAGAAAAATATTGGTTCAAGACATATATAGAGACAATTACAAATATTTTTTGCAAATAAAATTTTTTAAAATAATGAAATATTTTATAGAAACCATTCTCCCAAATTAATCTACAAATTCAGTGAAGTTCTAATCAAAAGCTTACAAATTAATACTCAAAGGCAGAGTCAAGAATAGCCAAGACAACTTTGTATTAAGAAAGAAGAAAGATAGATCTTATCAGATTATTAAAGTTATAAACCTTATAAATCTACACTAAATAAGAAAGTCGGGGCACCTGGGTGGCTTGGTGGGTTAGGCCTCTGCCTTTGATTCAAGTCATGATCTCAGGGTCCTGGGATCGAGCCCCACATTGTACTCTCTGCTCAGCAGAGAGGCTGCTTCCCCCTCTCTCTGTACCTGTCTTTCTGCTTACTTGTGATCTCTCTCTCTCTCTGTCAAATAAATAAATAAAATATTTTTTTTAAAGTATGGTATTTTTGTATAAGGTTGTTTAAGAATCAATGTTGGAATAGAAAGTTCATTTATAAAGTGAAAACAATTTAATACTTGTTCTCCCTTCTTCACCTATATTGCATTAAAATTTTTTGAGATGATTTTACTCAATTTATAAAATCCTACTATTTTTTAAAACTTTATTTATTTGAGAGAAACATAGAGAGAGTGTGCATGTGTGCACACACACAAGCAGGGTTGGGTGGGGTGGGGAAGGGCAGAGGGAGAGGGAGACCAACTCCACTCCAGTACTTGATCCCAGGACCCTGAGATAATGACCTGAGCAGAAGGAAGATGCTTAACCAACTGAGACATGCAGGTGCCCCAATATAAAATCCTACTATTTTAATAAAATAATCTCTAACAGAAAATTTGTTTCAAAATAATTGATGGCCTGACAATTGCAGTTATGAATGTTTTGAGTGCTAAAAATTAATCATAGGGTTAAAAAGCACACGTTAGTGTATTACAGTGGTGATATGGACATTGATATACTTTTGTGTTAGGACATTTCCAAATGCATGCATGAACATTAATGCTTAGATGATAGTTGAAGGATGTTAGAGGAATTATAATTCTTCAGTATGTACTTTCTACATGGAAATCAGTTTCTTTGATTTTCATCACCAAAAATATAATGCAAAATTGAGAATAAAAGAAACTAACTTAAATTGGTTATCATATATTGAGCTATAAAATTTACCCACAGAATAGTGTATAACATTTACTGCAGTGAACATGAAGGTAAAAATATCCTTTTTATGATCTTGATCTCAAATCTTTTGGATATACACTGAGGAGTGAGATTGCTGAATCATGTGGTAGTATTTTTAATTTTCTGAAGATTATCCATATTGTTTTCCATAGTGGCTACACAGTTTTATATTCCCATCAATGGTGTACAGGTGGGGAGGATATCTCCTTGTTCTTAATTTTATAACAATGTCTTCAGTGTCTCCTTTATGTGAACATTTGATAAAACAGTCTCTGGCACCATGCTTCTGTCAATTTCAAGTTTGCCTTCTAATTTGAATATTGTACTTCAGGGTAGTTCTCACTTTTTCTGACTCCTGTATATATACTTATAACTTCAACCCCAATCTTGTCCAAGTGCCATCCCCACATTTCACTTAAGTTAAATTCAACAAACATTCATAAACATCGAACTATAATATGAGATTAGAAATCCTATAGTGGATCTCCCTTTAAAGTGTTAAGAAAACACAAGTAAGGGAATAGTTAGTTTATAAAGAGCAGCGAAATTCATGGAGAAAATTTAATATTGTACGTGAATAGGAGCTCATCATGTGGACAGGAGGAGAGGGTGCTTCAGGCAGAAGGAACAGCATCATGAGGTTAAATAGCTATAGAACTTTTAGAGTAACAGTGAGTGGGTTAATGTGACTAAAGCACGGAACTGCCTGTAAATCAATGGAAAGAATGAATGATTATAGGTAAGCTTAAGTAAGGCTGAGACTAAAGTTCCAGGGCTCTTTTAAGCAATTGTTCAAATCTGCATTTTAATATGTACTGGTCGCTCCTAAAGAATCCTAAGTGAAACAAGTTATTTTCTCAATATAGGTTTCTAAGTTAAAATAGCACTGTGATATGTTTGCTAGAATCAACACATCCCTACTTTGATCCATCTTGGAGAGTTATACTACATGCTAGTATGTTAACAACCTAGAAGTCCTTCAGTAAAAGAAACCTGCCTTTTGTTTAACACAGTTTCTAAGCTTTTTAGGAAAAAAAAAAAATCCCCATCTGGAATATTATTATATCAAGAAAAATTTCCAGGGTATAGAGTTTGGGAAATATGATTTTTAGGATGTGCACTCTTACGATGTCTTTTACTTTATGTCTCACATGTAGTTCCCTCTGATGAGCCTTTCCCACATTTCCCAAAACATCTTAGTTAGGCTTATGCATAATACTAAAAACTGCTTGCACTCACATCAAAAATATTCATAAGATATCTTTGAAAATTTTTTTCTGTAGGACTAATGGCATCATTTTCTACTTCTTTGCATCACCAAGAAGACACACAATTGTCTAAGGAACACTTTGTGTTCACCTAAGTAGCCCTAATTATACAACAAAGTGTTTAACATATCATAGGAACATAATACATGTTTTTGAAGGAATGATAACTCACTCACAACTTAATTTCTTATGTTTTCTGAGCCAAGGAGGAGAAATACATCCTTGGCTGATCATATTTTTGGGCACATACTATTATTGTTTTTATTAGTATTAATGTTTTATGCTCACTTAGCATAATACCTTTATTAGATTTATTCATTGCCCATTATTTTTCTTTAGCATTTATATGTTCATATTGAAAATCACCTTAAACATTTATACTTTTGTAAGGAACTTTTTACATTTCCATACTATACCTTGACGCTAACTGTATTTGTTAAGATCTTTTCTATTTAAGAATCCATGAACAGATTTTTCCAAGTCTCTAAAATTCTTATTTGAAAATATACAATGAAAGAACCCTATTTTAGAAATCATGAATATCATGAGATGGAATTACAAAACCTTTCCAGGCTTTAGGAAAATGAACTAAAGTAATTTAGTCCTTCAACTGTTCTATGTACTGGTGGACAACTGCAGATAAAAACTATATAAATTCTGGTATGCTTTACATATTTTGGAAGATTTCACTGCTATAATTATAATGCATAATATCCTGAGGGACACCGTTTCCTTTCCTTAACACCATTTACATGTGGTGTCTATGAAATAAGGTAAAGTAAGCAAAATCAACATAAAAAAATAGAACCATAAAACTGGAAGAAACTGAATTCATGTCTAGCCCAAATTACCATTTTTGTAGAAGGGCACTGAGACAGAGAAAGGAATTGACCTTTGCCAGACCGTTCAGAAATCCTTTTTCCTGAATCTTGCTGAGACACAGCCAGGAATGGCATAGCCAAGTCAAGACAAAAGTCACATATGAAGCTGTTAAATTGGCTTGTGTGGAGAACTAACTATAATTTCCTCAGAGAGGCCCTCACTGAGGCCATTTTCTATCATGTGACATGATTTACTCTCAAATACTACTTACTCCTTTGTAATTGAATATCTGGTTTCTCTTCTTTATGAACTCAGTAAGACTTCCTAATTATTTTATTTCACTTTTGCTTGCTTTCTGACAGGGAGACAGCCACCTTTCTTCTGAGACTCGCAGCTCTATCAACACAAATACCCTCTCCTTGTTCTCCACTATACCTCTGTTACGCATGTCTGGAACAAACATGATAGGGGCTCAATAAATATTAATTAAATGAATGAATGGATGAATGAGAATACCTATATACTCATGCTAATTTCATACTTCTTAATGTTTATAATTAAAATATAATTAAAACAGGAATAAGCTTTTTTTCCCTTAAAACCACTGACAGCATCATTTTTTCTTCTTAATCATACAAGATTATAATTTTTTATGTAGTTCTTTAATTTTTTATAAACATATAATGTATTATTAGCCCCAGGGGATACAAGACTATAATTTGTTCAATTATTAGAATCCCTTGTTTACAGGACCTCTTAGCTCAGGATTTCTCAGAGTGACTCATAAAATACCTGATGCTCTACCCTACATCTAACTATGTCTTACTATAGATAGATCACTCAGTCCCATCTCAGACCTATTAATTTAGATTAGCAGGTTTGAGTTATATGGGCTAATTTCTACATTCGGAAAATAAATTCTTATGCAATTAAAAGTTTAAGAATCTGGGTTTTTAAATTCACCTATGGTAGAGCTATTTTTTACTCCATGCTGATATAAATTACTATTTTTCACTAATTCTGAAAATGAGTATAAGAATACTTATGTTTCCTTACTATAAAGAATATTAATCAAATACAAATCTATGTTTTAATGATGAAGTCTGAAGTTAATCCTCAAGTGACTTCCTTGAACTTTTTCCTTATATTCATGGGATCAGAAGACACTTTTAATGATCAATGTAAGCTATAGAGAATAAATAAATAACAATAAAAACAGTAATAACAGATTTTAATAATATTCATCAGGATTGTTCAATAGTTAAAAGTAAGGGTTCCTATGTCTGGGTCTGAAATTTAAGAATGTAGTAGCTTTATTAGAAAGCTCACTAATAGTATGCAAATTACTAAAAAAACTGCTGGCAAGCCCTTTTCTTTAGACATACATAGTATTCTCTAGTATGTTCTCCATATATCAGTTTTTATTAGTTTCAGATATTGCTTTTAAAGTTTATCTTGGATAATTGTTTCTATAATAAAGTTTGGTTTTGTGGATTTAAAATGTAGAATCCTATTTGATTTTAAGCATGTATGGAATAGGTTTCAGAACCAAGTCATCTAGTTTAAAGATTTAATTGATTTATTCCATTCCTTCCCCTTCACAAGAAAGGATATAATAAAAAACAACAAACACAACTGATATTTATTTTGTCACAAGACCTTCTCACACGAAGAGTACACAGTGCTGTCTGTTTAGTGGAAAGGTCAGTTTGGGGACCCTCTGTGGCACCCACAAGCTACCTGACTTTGAACAAGTTACTGAGTATTTCTGACTCTTAAAAAATTGTCTATAAAAGAAGAGAAAAAAAATCACTTAGTAACATCATAGCAAGGGTTGGAGAAGATAACGTAAATGCATAAAAATCTGATCTCTTCTGTTTTAACATCAACATTTTTAATGCTACAAAGAAAATCTCACAAATTAGCTTCTATGCTCCCCTGCATATTCGGGAAATCATTCTTCTAGGCAGTCTACCTTAGGTTTTCTTTTCTTTTCTTTTTTTTTTAAAGATTTTATTTATTTATTTGACAGACAGAGACCACAAGTAGGCGGAGAGGCAGGCAGAGAGAGGAGGAAGCAGGCTCCCCACCGAGCAGAGAGCCCAATATGGGGCTTGATCCCAGGATTCTGGGATCATGACCTGAGCCGAAGGCAGAGGCTTTAAACCACTGAGTCACCCAGGCGCCCCATACCTTAGGTTTTCTATGTTAGGAATATCTACCAGCCATGATTGATATTTTAGTAAAATTACCATTGCACTTATAAAATGTCCCGCTATTAAGCTATTAAACCATCTTTCCTAATCCCTTTATTTCAAAACAAAATAATAATATATATAAAATATCAGAGAATATAAACTATTTGAATACATTTATACTGAGTTACCAGAGCTAGGACTCCTTCCTCCCCTTACCCCAGTCTTCCTTTTTTTCAATATTGTATTCAATTATCTCTCCATTTATCCATCTTTTCTGACTTCTTGCTTGCCTACATCTAAGGCCTTACCTTGTTTTTACTGTTAACATCGAAATATGTTGTGCATATCATTTATCTTTTCATTAATCTGACAAAGGACCTCAAGAATGAATTCTGTTTAACAACTGAAAATGAATTTAATTGTTGCCAAGTCAGTAATTGAAAAATGCTTTTCAAATTTGGGGGGTAGCTTTCTTGTTAATATTTTGATAATCATTTGGACATAGGTTTATTTAGGTCTCCCTATTTTAAGAATTCAAGACTTTATTTTTAGTTATCCACTGCGCTTCAGTATTTCTCATAACCCTTTGGACTCAGTGGAAAATGATCACTTTTATTATTTCTATGTGTTAATCACATGAAAAAAAATATTTAAAGCTGGATTTCACTACCCCATACTTTAAGTAAACATACTAAAGATGTATAATAATATTCATTAATCACATTTAAACTCTAAAATTCCTCATAATTATATAAAGAAGAAGGAAAACATTTTAAATTTAATTGCCCAAAACTCAATTTTTTATAGTAGCATAAAATTCAATGTGTCTGCTAATTTTATTTTTTAACTTGCTAAGACTTTAATTGTTTTTCCATCTAATGACTTCCTTGTTGGTATGAGGTTAGATTTACTTAAATTTGTTTTTGATTAGGAAAAAATTTACTTGATAGCAAAGACATACATCAAACAGATTGCAAAACTGGGAAATTATTGGTTAATAATATGCAAGTTGTACTAATACATAGTCTTAAGGATAGCAATAAACTAAAGAGTATTCTTATATAATTTTTGCCTCCATATAGAAATATCATGTCATTGTTTCATATTTGCTCATCTCTGGAATCCTTAAATTTAGCTCTATTCTATCCATATTCTGTGAAATTTATTATTTTTTTAAAAGACTTTATTTATTCACTTGACAGACAGAGATCACAAGAAGGCAGAGAGGCAGGCAGAGAGAAAGGGAGAAACAGGGTCCCTGCTGAGCAGAGAGGCCAATGTGGGGCTCGATCCCAGGACCTTGAGATCATGACCTGAGCCGAAGGAAGAGGCTTAAACCACTGAGCCACCCAGGCACCCCTGTGAAATTTATTTTTAAAGTATATTTTTTAGTAAGTTATCTTTGATTGTTTAAAGACCTAAACTATTGGTTAACATAATTTTATGATATAATAGAACAAAATTTTCCACATAAAATATCTCCCAATTAGTTTTATATTATCAATAAGATGTATGATTACTGCTCACAATTCAGGGAAAATAAAAATGTGGGTCCAAAGCTGTAACATTTGAAAATTTTTAAATAGTGTAAAGAACACAGGTTTAGGGTGCCTGGGTGGCTCAGTTGGTTAAGCATCTGCCTTCACCTCAGGTCACAGTCCCAAGGTCCTGGGATCAAGACCCCACATAGGGCTCCCTGCTTAGTGGGGGAGCCTGCTTCTCCCTCTGCCTCTTCCCACCACCCTGCTTGTGCTCTCTCTCTCCAACAAATAAATAAATATAATCTTAAAACAAAACAAAATATAGGTTTAATCCCCAAGGATTTTGAATCCATTATGACTCTATGTTTCTTTTTGCTCCAAAGTCACTTTGCTTATGATTTCAGTTAACTGACCTGATTCTATACCTGGTTTATGAAATTTATAGTTATTCTTTCATTAAAATTGTGTTAAGATATAAGAGATAAGGCATCAATATTGGCAGGTAAACACAGCAACATTTTAGAGAAACAATAATCAAATAAACTTTTGGTCAAGATATGAATTTTTCTTTAGCAAAATATTTTTCAAAAATTATGCTTAATTAATACTTTTTTATCAAGTAAAATTTCACCGGGTAGTATGTTTAAAGTATATCAACTTCAAAGAGAACATTTTTAGAAACAAAGGGATTTTCTAAATCTGAAAGTGTGAATGATATAATAATTCTTAAATGCTTTGACTCGAAGAGGTACAATCCTCTGTTTTCATGATTTTGATTCATTGTCGTGTAGACAGAGTTAAACTCAAGATAATACTGAGAGGTGTGCTAGCTGTTAACTTCACAGTGATTAATGGCAAGACAAGATATCAGGCATCTAAGAGTTGAGAAACAATATTAACTTGGGAGAAAGCTAAAAAAGCCAGAGGGAAATAATAAGTCACACTAACAAAAGGCAATGAAAAAGCAAGACATTGTTCCCGATGGTATTTTGATATATTCCTGAATACATGCTAAATAGTCAAAAGACATTTTAAAAGTAGTGTTTATGTGGTATAGATCCAAACTTGCCTATGAAATGTAACAAGAAACTAATACATCAATATAGCAAAAATTAAGAAATAGATGAAACCATAGTAAACAAGTTTTCTATGTTTTTGAATACAGAAAATTATAAGAACTACTAATTCTTACAAAATTTAAAGGTTTTTAAAGCCAAAATTTTAGGAGAAAAGACCAAAGTAAAGACATGATAATAATGTGTATAGATATCTCTCATACAACGTTAGTTACCAGTTATGAAGCACTGTCCATGTCCCTGAAATTGTCCAAGGACATTATACAAGCTATCTTTAGCCTCACAGCATACTCACTAGGTAAATGTTTGTTTTATTTTTGTGAACATTTTATAAATTTTATAAATTTTGAAACCTGAAATTCAGAAAATTATTTTTTAAGGGTTGTACAAAAGCATTTCCTCACAGTTCGAAATCAGTAATAAAACTTTGTCTTATTCACTTACTTAAATCACACATCTTCCCTTATAGGTTAATATTTGTGAAGTAGATACCATATCTATATTTTTTACTATTAAATATCCATAAAATGTGCAAAGAACCTAACTCATATAAAAATTAAATAGGCATTTAATAAACTAACTTGAAATCCATGTTTCACTAATTTCTTTTTCTCATTTATTTTAAATAATAACAAATTATTTTTATATTACTTTTGTAAAACTACAAAAAGCATTTCAGTCCAAATGACTCAATAACAACCTAAGTTAACCCAAATAACTTGGGAAAAATTAAAAATATTGTCACATAACAATATTTGTAATCTACTTGGGTTCTATATTTTGTCAAACAAAATGTATTTTATAACTCTACCCTTAAAATTTTCACACTCTTTCATTTGAAGGATAAAGAATTATCTACACATTTAAAAATATGACATTCAGTATGCCATATTGTAAACATCTTACATTCTTCTGTATGGTTCTCATGCACATAGGTGTTATTTCTTTTAAAGCAGGAGCACTTTCCCAAATAACATTGTAACATGTCTTTCAGAAAATCCATGTGCTTATTTTTCACATGTATTTATTTACTCATTCATTTGCTCTTTTTATTTTCTATTGTTTTTCATTCAATATTCATTGAGCATGTAATGAATACATGCATTTCAATATATCGGAGGGGAGGGCCCATATGCACAGATGAATATGAAATGATACCTGTCTAAATGAAGCAGTATGCAAACATAAAATCAGACAAGCAGGTGCACATGTCCTGTTTGTAGGACTTTCTGGGTTTTGTGGATGCAGAGAAAGAAATAAGTAATGAAACAGGGAGTTAGGGAACACTTTGCTAAGGAAGCAACATGTGGGCCAAAATTGGAAAAATGAGTTAGTTGTCTAGCTTCATGATGACAAGGAGTGGAAAAAGTGAAAAGCATTTCAGGAAGGGGAAATGGTATACCAAGACCATTTAAGCAGATTATGTGAATTAGAATGGCCGAATATAAGTTTAGGAGGTATGCTCATGTCAGATTTTGATTAAGCATTCTTTAGCAGAGGCACTACTGGTATATTGGACAATTCTTTGTTCTTCATAACAATTCTTTGGGGGATGTTTAAGATCATTGGCCCCCATCTACCAAATTTCAGTACCACTCACTAGTCCTTGTGACAAGATCAAACCAATCCCTTTGTTGACCCTTCCCACTACTTTCTCAGATGCTTCCTCTGACAACTGTAATGCCACATATATACCTGTCCCGTAGTATTGAGGGGGACTATTGAGTATTGAGGAATTTGGACAATATTCAGTGGAAAATAAGGACAAAAAGATATTAGATGACTAACATGATCACATGTGATATCATACTCTGACATCATACTACATTATTGTATCATAATTTTAAAATTGAAGGCATAAATCATTTAATTACTAAGCTATTCAAATTGTAAGAGAATGGCAACAGTCATCCTTAAAGTGTGAAAAGTTTTAAAATTCTTTGAGAATCCAATTATAAAAAGTACTAAATTTTAGGGTATGACAGCTCAACACTTGTTACTGCTTCACTGGCATGGAACTGCATCAGGTCATATCTGTTTGTTTTTTTTAACAGTTCTTTATGGTCTTCAAAGATAAACATGACAAGATATTTTATTCATCTACAGACATATTTACATGTGTACTCACATACTCCTGGAGACACACACTGCTTTATAAAGCTCTCACAAATATAGTTTTGAAAAATTTTAATTTCTTTGAAGTGATTTTTTGGTCAATTTTCTTAACAATTTGGCAATTGTAAATGCAATGTTTTTAGTAACTACATTATGAAAACAAGTAACAACTTAAGCCCTGATGAAAATAATGGTCAAAATAAACCCAATGTTTCAGCCAAATTATTTCATTCAGTGTCTGTAACATATGATTCTCTTCAATATTATTACCCAATTTGCTCAATGTTCATCATGTTTATATACTTCACACTGTGGACGTGAAGTTGTGTATGATTTTTAAGGTGTATTATCAGTGATGGAGCTATGAATGCATTATGTGATCAAGTTAGAAGACAGGCAGGAGCTCTGGTTTTCTTCAATACCCTGGTGTGAAGGCTTGTAGTTCCCTATCCCACACCCCCAACTGTTTGGAGAAAAGCAGGTTCAACTCATTGCTGTCATCTCTATTCATCATTAGCATTTGACTGGAAATCATATGGTGTATTATCTGGAAGCAATAGAGCATGACATGCTAGTTAGAAACAACAGTTCTGATTAAATGTTAGGTTTGTGAATTTGATTCTCACCTTAGGGAGCTAACGCCCACATCCGTATGCACGAGTTAATTTGTTCTGGGCGTATTTGCTTTCCATCATAAGCTCTGGCCTAAGAACAAAAATAATCTAGTCCAAAAGATTCTTGGAACCATCTGCTCTGCTTTGCCTTATGAGACTTCTGTTGTTATCCTTTACTAAAGCATGACTTGGGTGATGTTCTCAATGACATATTATTTTCCTGCTGTTTATTTTGGCTTTCTTCCCATAAGAAATTTGAGAATTGTCTCCAGCTGCCTACAGCTTAGATAGCCAATTATACAGCTTTAGACTTATTGGGTGCATATGGGATATGTGAAAGATATTTTTAATTAAAATCTTTGAGTTGTCAACTCATAAAAGAAATAAATTCTTATGGGATTTTTCTGAAATTTTTATAATCATAAAAACACTGAGTTGTTAACAACTTGCTCAAATTGTACTTTTGTATCAGATTGTGTACAGTTTAAAACAAAACAAAAGAACAAAACTGAGAGTAAAGTTGGTATATGGTGCTGTCTATAATTATTAACTGCTGAAAATAGAAAACCATTCATAGCTGATTTGGATTTCACTCTGTTCAGATTCAACTGTGAGGTAAAATAAAAAAATAAAATTCAATCAGATAAACAGAAAACATTTACAGAATCCTGTTTGAAAGCAAAGGCAAGAAAAATAAGCCTTTCAAACAAAGAATTTTGTACATTTCCTTCCTTTACTTTCCTCAGAATAGTTTCTTTCTTTGGTCCTCCTTCTCCCACCTTCTGTCCCTTCATTCTTCTGTTTCCTGCTTTGAAGTAATTTTCTTTCTTTACTTAGGCTTCTCACCTTTTTATCTTTCTAGTTCTTCTTACAACCTTTCTGGGACCTCTCCCTCATTTTAGACGCTAATTAGCACTTGCTAATTGAAATTTTAAAAGCCGAGTATTATAAACACTTTAGCACATCACAAAATTCTGTGATCATAGGCAGATTTCAAAATAGTTTCATGTGTAAAATAGAAGATGCTAAGGCCTCTGCTGTCTTTTAAAGACAGTGTGAAAAACAGAATATGTGTCTAAACTTTACACTTATTTTCACAGTGCATGTCTTAATTCTGCCATTCTTACACAGTTTGAAAACAAACCAGGCTTTTATTGGTTTCTGGCTTATGTGATTATTGCCGTCAAAATCCTGGCCTATTAGCTCTTTCAAAGGCACCATAGATATCACAGATTTTACAATATTCATTCCAGATTTTCTATGTCTATGTTTCATACTTTCTCACAGAAAATCAAATATGAATAAATAGAGCAACAATCCCAGGTATAAGGGAAAAAGAGATCTTAGGGAGTCCAATTTCATGTCATTTTTAAAAGTTAAATTGTATTTATAAGATGTTAGAGGTTGGATTTTCTGAAAGTCAGATGCTGAGACAAAGTTTAATGTGTTAGAAGGTAGGGATTATCCTGGAGAGAGGTAAAGTGAAGAGCCATACAGTAACCAGAGCTTCTGGTGCTCAGGACTAGTGTGGAACTAAAAATGCCTAATCAAAGTGGGAAATGGTTGGGCCTCTATACTTTGTACTTCTTCAGCTGACAGTATTGGATGTACACTGCTCTGAGAAGAGTTTGACCTTGGAAGATGCAACTCTTCTGCTGAGGAAATCTCTGAGGTGACTGCCCACTGAAGACTTCCTGCCATCAGCACTCCCAGCAGCTGGGGCAGTAAGTCTCCTTAGTGGATGTGGATGACACATCTCCACATCCAGACACCTAAGAAACAGTTAACATCTTTGGATTTTTGCTGATGAAATTTGTTGCAAACATGACATCTTACTAACTTATCTTTGTTATGGGAATTTTTTATATACTTGAAACTCACTTCTTGGATATTACTCTTTTTATTCAAATACTCATCAGCTTCACTTTAACTTTTAAATGTGGGTAGGATCTGTCAGCTTTTATTGACAGATTTCTTCTATTTTTCTTTATTTTTTCCCTTTAAGAAAGGCCCTTTGGGAGTACTCATAAATATAACTACAAACAAAATTGTTGCTATTATTCATTCTTTACTGCTCTTGGACATCTTCTACATTAGTTTCAAAAAAGGAAGCCTCCAGATAAATGGATATAGTCAACTCTAGGCAGTAAGAGTGTCTTTAAATCTGGGACAAATTAGAGGAAGATAATAAAGACTCATGTTTATGGTGTTTACTAGTAGAACTATTTAAACATTCGAGGGTAAATCCTTTAATTTGTTTATATACAACACATGCACATGCACACACACACAAACACAGTTTGACTATGTTTTAATTACATTTTAAGGAATTTATGTACTCACTACTTTAACCTAAATGGATTAATTGACACGTAATAACTCGGATACCTCTTCATTATTACCTAATAATGCCTTTTACATTGTAAATGCTCAATAAATAAATATTTAAATGATAATTTATCAGTCTTTGGAATTACTGGGATATACAGTTTTGTCATATCTTTAACCCCAGAAATCTTAGTTTTGTCGTTAGCTTAAAGTTTATTCATATACAATAAACACTAACGTTAGCAAACATATAGTCATTTGAATGCTAAACTTGCTGTGTATTTTTCAGGTGCTGCCTCTACAGTGAGAAAGTTCTCATACTGTAGTACTGCTTCTTAGATATATGTACTGATCTCTACCTTTTATTGCTTTTAATTTAAACGTGTATTTTAACATTTTGTCTTTATAAATATTAGTGATTCCAAATTAATTATTTCATGTTATTTTAAAACAATGTAAAAGTATATTATCAATGAACAACTTACATATATCAATATATTTAAAATAAGTAATTTTATATATTTTATCCTGTTTAATGTTTAAAGAAAACTAAGTATTTTCTCTTCATTTGAAAATTATTCACAGGAAATTAAGGAAGCTGATTTTTTAATATATCTATAGGTAATCTTTTATGAAACAGTGATAATAATTTAATTAAATGAGGTAACAGATGTCCCATTTATAACAATGCCTGGCATCTAGTAAGTGTAAAATGAAAAACTCTTACTAGAGCCTAAGTAAACAAGTAGCTAAACGGAGTACGATAAATCTTTCCAATAGTAAAACTGTCAAGTTCTAAAATTTAAGGAATATTTGTATCATTCTGATAAAAAAATACTATTCTGATTTTAGTAACTACATTAATTCTGATTGTAATAAACAGAAGACATTTTAAATAACAGAAATGAGAATGTAAAAAGCTGACTTTTTACTAAATTAAAGTTCCCTAAATTAAATGAGATGTTCTAATATTGAGTCAGATTTATCTGCTTGAAATAATTAAGTTTCTTAGTGTATATCAGACATATTTATAGAGCCATTAAGGAAAGATTAATTGTATTATAGCTTGTAATGTATTACCTCACTCATGATAATAATATGTAATTAGTTGAACTCACTGGGCATTTTCCAATATGTGTCCCTAATTTAATAAAAATTGTATAACTGAAACTGACATGTGTTTACAGTCAAATGTCATTTGGAAGACTTGCAGACTATTTTTACTAGTGGAGCCAATGGACATTGTCCTTATGTAAACTGTAAGACAGAGTATTGCAGAGAGAAAGTCTTATGTGCATTATTCCAACCTAAGGGAATTACGTGTTGACAAATACAATTCAGGCCTAAGATACTGGTCTTACACAAGGTCATGTATTAAATCATTATACTTGCATGTATCATATACTTGACCTCCTATCAGTAATTAGAGACAATCTAATTATATTGGGTCCAAATATGAACAACCATCCATTAAAAACAACAAATTCTAATAAGCAACCAGTCTAACAATGGACAATCCAAAATGGCACCATCTTTTAAAGAATTTGTTGGACATTAAATCACAAACCATATCCACAAGGTCTTTAAAAACTAGTTCACCTTCAAAACCCAGAGAAATCTTTACAGATATATAAACTGGGATTGAGTTGTTCATTCATATATTTTTTTTTCATTTTATAAATAAAGAAACTGGCAAAACTGGTTTTGAAACCAAAGTTTTTCTGACTTTAAAACTGTTGAAGATGTAAGTGCTATTTGCCAATATTTCTGGTTCTCCTTCTGAACACGTGAGGATAGATAGAGAACCTCTCTTCCTTCTTGAGGTTAGGTGTGGCTTGTGATTGAATTAGGCAGAGAAATTTGTGCAGATGGGGCATATGTTACTTAAGGATGGAAGCAATTTTGCTGGTAAAAGCTTTTCCAGGACTGTCTTTCATTGCAACAGCAATCCTGATTGATGTGGAAGTAGAAGACTGAATATCCTTTGCTTGATAGTTCCCTTGGAATGTCAGCTAACCTTGCAGTTGTGTCTGTATTAGTGAGAAATAAATCTTTCTTGTTCTAAGTCACTGCTATCATTGTTTGTTTGGTCATAGCATCATATTCAGATAAATAAAAACAAATTCAAGCTTACTCCAGTATTTTATGATGCCAGTGAGCCAAATTCAAAGTTATTCTAAAAAATTAACATTTTTACCTATGAATCATACTTTATCATACTTATGTATTTCTAAACCTAATGAGGGATGTTTAAGTTTGAGAAAAATCCTCCAATATCTGTCAATTTCTTTGCATGATGGTCTCAAGCTCATTAAGTACAAAGTTAGCTTTCCATTTCACTCTACCCTCAAAGCCTGTGTTATCCATTGAATATAAAATCTTCTCAGTGGGGAACCTGGAAGCACTTGTATTTCTTAACCTTCTTATACCCTTCACCACACATAATCAGTTACACAGCAAATCATATTGACTCTTAACATGCATTTGTATCATTGGTGACACTTAGTACAGGCCTGAATCTTTGGATTATAATAATCAGATTTACTACAACCTCCCAAACTCCAAATTATCCTCTATCCTTGTTAATTAAGGTATATGCTAAAATTCAAATATGATCATGCATAAAGTACTTTAATGGATACTTGTTATAGCACCCATGAAATTTCCTACTATTGCACTTCACATGTTCCACTGGAATTTCTCGTTGTACACATCTTCTGTCTTTTTTTTCTACCAACCTGTGATTTGTTCAGGGGGAGACCATGGGATTCATCTTTTCAAACTCAGTTCTCAACTTACTCCCATCCCCACCTCCCACCCTTCTCTCCTACTTGGTTCCCAGCCTAATTTCAAGGAGTATTCCATGGGAATCTTGACTGGCTGATGAAGGTGAAAGGTAAAAACCCCTAGAGACAGCATTATTAATAGAAACCTGAATAAAGCATCCTCAATAATAGCTTCAGAACTTTTTGATTAATTTTCCAATTGTCATTTATCACTTCAAAACATAAGATAAGTCACACATTTCTGTTAATAGAACTGCTCAGAAATGACATTTCTATTGTTAAATTCATGATTTACATTATCTAACCCACCACAGGCAAAGCATAAAATGTTTGGAATTTAGGGTATACCTAGTATAAGCAATATTTTGTATTTGTCCACAAAGCATACATGTGCTTATCTTATTTGATTCTTGAAAATGAAACAAAGGATATTATTTTTTTATTACCCACTAGAAATAATGTAATTTGCGAGGCACTGAGGAGAAATTGCAGTTTCAAGTTAAAAACCATTATCAGGGCTATTTTAAGCTTAAACAGCATCTAAAAGGTTACACTTACTCATATTTGTTTAAATATGTATGCAAATTCAAATAGCAATAATAGAGAGAGTTTGCTAAGTCATATCTTTGTAATGAGTAAAATGTACTTGCAAAATGACCTGACCAAAAAAATTTAAAATAAAGGAAATGTAGAATTTTAATAGGGTTAATGTTTGAAAGAATTTATTCTTAAATATTGCCTTCATATTTTCTTTGATTTAAGAAAATCAGAAAGAAAAAATTCTGTATGATTGAATTATACACACAGTTGTCAAGAGCCAATAAGATAACTCCTGCTATATGAACTTTGCCTAAATTAATTGAACAAGACACACCTACCGGTTTGAAAAGCCATATGTAATAGTATATCACAGGGAGAGAGAGAGATGTACTAAATGTATATGTCACAGAAACTGGGGATATTTAATGAATAATTTCATTTATTAGAAAAGATCAAACAGTTGATATTCATAGCAATGTTTTAAATGCCAATGATATTAATTGGAAATAATTGTTCTCTTTCTGCACATTATTTTGCATAGGTAAGCAGGTTGAATTCAAGACTTTAATAATTTAAATGTGAAATAAAATGAGTAAGCAATCAACCACAATAGCTTTCAGCATCAATATTAAAGATACAAAAATAATTAGATAAGGATGTATATAATATTTAAAATAATGAGATATTTAAATCTTCCAATTTAATGAAAAGGAAGAATAAAATGAATATTCTTGTACAGTTTTTTCCCCAAAGGTAATAAGGCAAGGAATGCCTGATACAAGATAGGTGCTTAATAAACATTTGTTAAATAAATGAGTGGACAAAAGATGTTCATATTATACTCTTGTAGAGATTTTAAACATCTGTACACATAGAGCTTTTAAAAAGCAAACAAAAAGACTTAGCAAACATTCAAAGAAACTAAAATAGTTGAAAATGTCTTTACAGAGGTGCCTGGGTGGCGCAGTTGGTTGAGATTCCAACTCTAAATAAATAAATCTTAAAAGAAAGAAAGAACAAAAAAAGAAGGGGCAGCCAGGTGGCTCAGTCTGTTAAGGGATCTGTGTTCAGCTCAGGTCATGATCTCGGGGTCCTGGGATCAAGCACCATGTCAGGCTCTCTGCTCAGTGGAGAGTCTGCTTCTCTCTCCCATTCTCTCCCTACCCTCTCTCTCTCAAATAAATAAAATCTCCCTAGAGATAATCACTTCTTTTTATATTTACATCTAACTCAAGAAATCCAAGTAAAGAAATAAAAAGACAAAGTCCCTCTTCTACACAAAACATAAATTTATACTTGTCGTAACACAAATATTTACATTTTTTTAAAATGCAGAATAAATGTGACTTACATCGTCATACCTACAAGGATAATAAAGTCTTCCTGGTCTTCCATCTTGATTGTTATATTTTTCTCTTTATGGGTTCTATATGGTAATGAAAGAAAAAAACAAAAACTCTCTGCAATTTTGACAGTTTAACCTGTCTCATTAGACCTGGAATTTTGTACATTACCACTAGGGCAGCTGGATATAATTATAGTATTAATAGTAGGGAGAAAGAGATTAAATAAATATTTGTTTTTTCAGATTCATACTGACCCAGAACCAGAAGCTGGTTCCAGTGTAACCTAGATATTCCATTGGCTATTTCCTCAATGAAATATACAAAATTTGTTTTGGTGTTATTTAGTGGTATTTTGGCCTGAGTAGATCAAAGGATTACTACAAATGTCACAAGAGGTATCATATTAATTTGTAGTATGTATCAATTAACTGTACATACACACAGATTTTCACAGCCTTAAGCTATCCTATTAAAGAGACAAACTGTTCCATTAACATGATGTATTCCTTCTAAAGACTTGAAATACATGGGATTCTTAGCAAACTCTCATTTCTACTTCTAAATAAAACCTTTTACTAAAGGGTTAATAATACTATTTTCACATATGAAGGTCATATTCCTTTTTTATACCAAATATTAGGAGATAAGTTACCAAAAATGTATTTTCATTTTTTAAAATATTTTCCAAGTTTAGTTTCTCCAAATATTAGTAAAATATTATGATATTCTACAGAAAGTATATTACATAATTCATATGATTGATTGAATAAAATCAGCTATAGGATTCTACAGATCTACTTCCTTCTGTTATGAGTCAGCCAAAGATGGTTCCTGTATATTGGTCCCTAATTTGTTTACTACTTTACGGAAAGCTCAGTCCATTGAACTCAAAAGCCCATCAGTGACAAACTTGGATTTTTACACACCCAGTTGTTTTATATATAGCCCTAATAAGCATTATTTTTAGCAAATTAGAGCCTACCCGCACTACATATATAGCAAAACTGCAACTGACATTCACTAGCTATAGATAAGACATACCTTGGAACTACAAAAAACCCCAAGCAGCTGCCATTCAAAAGTCTCTGATCTGGCAACTCCCAGCCATACCGCTGAGCAACATCATCTAAACGCGTGAAACCTCTCCTTGCTTCCTGTTTTCCCTTGGAGTTCTTTTGCACTCTTTGCCTTCTGCGTGGTGACTCTGAGCTCCTGTTTCTGAATGTCTCCTGAAGTGAGCATCTTACTTGTAATACAAATGCAAACCCAAATAAAGCCCTCTGTGCTTTACTGTCACCTAATGATCATTGTTATTTCCTTCATCAGCCCTGAAATCCTTGAACTCCCTAGACCCACTCAAATTTCAACCCTATTCAGTAAAATTTAAATGTGATTTTTCAAACTTGTACACAATAAGCTGTCACTGTATGTTTATTATGATGGCTAAAAGAAAAAAAAAGAAATCCTACAACACCAGTGTTAGTGAAAATGCCAAGAAGCAGGTACTCATACATACCAATAAAAAGCAGGACCATGGGTACAACACTCTGGTAAACAGTTTGGCACATTCTTATAAAATTAAACAGTACTAACCACATGACTTAGCAATGTTATTCTTGGGTATTTGCTATATAAAATGAAATTTTATTACCCTAGAGAATGAAACATAAATCCTCTACATGAATGCTAATAGAAGTTTTATTCATAATCATAAAAAATGGAAATAAGTCAAATGT
The DNA here is from genome assembly GCF_002288905.1 of Enhydra lutris kenyoni. Classification (NCBI taxonomy): domain Eukaryota; kingdom Metazoa; phylum Chordata; class Mammalia; order Carnivora; family Mustelidae; genus Enhydra; species Enhydra lutris. Next base: position 15,629,451 of record NW_019154112.1, on the reverse strand, counting down.
CCTTAAATGAGTGAATACATAAGAAAAGTCTGGTACATGTACATAATTGGATACTATTCAACAATAAAAAGGAGTGAACTATGACAACATGCAATACTTGAATGAATTTTGAATATATGCCGATAAAAATTCTGCCTCAAAATATTGTGTCATGTATGAATCTTTTATATAACATTCTTGAAAACACAAACTATAATGACAAAGAATAGATCAGTGGTTGTCTGTGTTTGGGATGGGGAAAATGTCACTACAAATGTGACTGAAGAACGCTTTGAGGTGAAGGAAATAAATGTTCTGTGTACTAACTGTAATGGTAATTATATGAACCTATACACATGTTAAAATTTATAGAACTTCAAAATGCATACAAAATCAATTTTACTCTAAGCTACATTAAGAATAAAAACTAAAAATTATTTGGATAAATAGGATGGAAAGTAGCACTATTAAAATTATATTTATTTTTTCTCCTTCAATTGTGTGTCCATTAGTGCATAGAAACAAATTTGCATAAGTCAACTGTTGAAATATCCCATTATTACATCACTGTATTTTGATTTCACACCAATTCTTAAATTTTGTGATAGCTTTTATGTTTATAATTTAATAGAATTTTTCACTGAATTTAAAATTATTTATTATCCCACTATAGATATTTTAAATTGTGTTACATAGATAACCTTTTAAAACAGGTTTACTTTTTTGATTATCATGTGTCGTCAGTATATTAAATTCTTAGCATATGCACAGCTTCCAATCTCATAGTTACAGTTAGTTTTGCTCCAAGTTTCCATTCTATGATTCAATAATTAAACTGTTTTCTCTTGATTTACAAATATTCAAAAATGATACTCCCTCATGAAGACTTTTTTCTTCCTCATCTAGATTATTGTAGGAAAGTTTTAACTGGTTTCTCTGCTTTTACCATCGCCCCTAGTTGTATATTTGTTATATGCTATAGTGAAATATGCTGTATTCCACTCTCACCACAGCAACCAGAATGATCCTTCATTTGTTGACTGACGTATATATAGCTTAAAGAATGTATTTAAAAAAAACAAAGAAATTAGTGGTAGGATTAAGTATGGATGAATTATTTTCCAAAATGTGGTAGGAAATAAAGACAAAGAACCCCAAAACAAAACAAAACTAAGAAATCAGGCATAAATAGAAAAAAGGAGAAAGAATTGTGACCAAGAATATAAACTATGACAATAATGTAAATGGGTTGAGAGAAAAACCCATAAAAGAAAATATAATATACACCATTGTGTGGAAAAACTCATTCAGAATAGTTGCACATAAAAACAAGGGAAAATACGATGGCCAATGCAAATATTATAAAGAATGGGAAATTTTAGATTTCCCCTTTAATATCAGGAACATGGTTAAAATTTCCACCATCACCACAACTATTTATTAGAGTCCTGGAAGTCTTGGTCAATTCAATAAGAACAAATATTAAAAAGAAATAAGAAACACGTAGGGGTTGGAGAAGTCCAGGGACCAAATACAGAAAATGATTTTACCACAAGAGGCAGTAGCATACAATAAACTTCATTGAATGGTGCTTGGACGGGGTTGCCTGAGAGTGGAAGCATGACACCATCCAGATACTTACAGAAAGAGTCACCATCCAGAAGAGAAGGAAGGCAAGAAACTCCAGGAAAGGAATGAGAGAATGGGCTTGCTTTTCTAAGTGATTTCACCCAACAGTACCATGGGAGTCTCTGAGTTGGAGACTTCTGTAAGGCAGTAGTGCCTTAGAGTTTTATCACCATATGGCTCTATCACATCAATGGCCAGCAGATGCTAGGTATAGGTTCACAGGTTATGCAGAACAAGCAGGATCTAAATGGCTAAATCTCTGCTTGTTTTGGCTATTTTAAAAATAACTGGATATGTAAAAATTTTACTTTAGCAACAGCAGGCTTTTGAGATAACAGGTCTCAGTCTGTAATAAATAAATAAACAAACTAGAGCCAATACCCAGGGCCATCTTTGCCTTATTTATAAAACAAGATACAAGAATTTTAAGGGGAATGTTATTATTATAAATGTTTATAGAGAAATTAAGTTATCTACCAAGAAAATGCATAAAATGAAAAAGATAAAATACTAAACTAGTATGAGTTCCACAAGGTTCCACCAAGATACAAAATTAATATGCAAAATTCAGTGTAATTTTCTTAGAAAAATAATAATTACAAAATATAATCAGAAATAAGATATTTACTACAGTAACCAAAACTATGTTACACATGACTCGTTTAAGTACATATTAATGGGCATAAACACACACACATACATGTAGAGGGACATATACATACAAGGCCTTATGAAGAAATCTATAAAAAAATTAAGAAATATGAAAAATAAAGAAATGTTTTACCTTATCACATGCCATAAATTAACATGAAGATGTCTGTTCTCTTCAAATTACCCCACTTATTTACACGATATGAAACTGCATATTTTATGAAATGACAGAAGTACTCTAACATACATAGAGAAGTATAGAGTCATGAATGAGTAAGTTACCATTAGAAAAGAATAATAATGTATAGGAATAATTATCCAAGCAGAAGTAAAACAATACAAAAACTACATTAATAAAACTTGATGGATTTGATTACAAATTATTTTTCAATGAAAGGCACCATGGGCAAAGTTAATATATCAAGAGATATATTTGCAATATCTACAAGTTAGAAGGAATTAAAAACCATGATGCAAGTGTCACTCTTGAAAATTAAAAAAAAGTCACATTACTAATACTGTGGGAACCCCAGTGCCTTGTCCACTCTTCTCCCCCTTGTGTTCAATCAGAATCTCAGCGACTTCTCTTTTGGATTTATATCAGAAAGGAACTAAGGATAGATCGGGAAAGTTAAACCAATGAATTTTCCTGTGACATTTTACCCATATAAGTGCAGCCGGTATATGTGTCTAGAAACACAACAGGTAGTCTTGGCAAGAGACCTCTTCTCCTGGTGCTGTCTTTCTTTTTTTAATGAAATACACCCTTCCCTCATAAAGCTAACACTAGGAAGAGGGAAACTGACACACAACTGACTGCTTTTTTTCTTTTCTCTCTCTTTTCCAAATCTCCTTCTCATGCTTTCTTCGGCATGAAACGGGGATATTTTTTATTACTTACTCTATGTATTTCCCCATAGTTACCACCAAGTTGAGCTAGCTGACAGATTAAGGGTAATTCTGTACACTAAGGGAGAAGTCTATGTCCCATTCAATATATGGAAATCCACTGTTTATCTGAAATTCAAATTTAATCAAACATTTTGTATTTTTATTTGCTTAATCTGGGAACCCTAATATTATACTTCAAATTCTGAAAGTCCATGAACTACATTAAACATTATATTGAAAACAACAGAGTACCTCCAATTTTTATATCTCCCAATTAAATTTTATAAAAATGATATTAATATTGTAGAAAGTTTTTTTTTAATATTTTTTATTTATTTATTTGACAGAGAGAGATCACAAATAGGCAGAGAGGCAGACAGAGAGAGAGAGAGAGGAGAAAGCAGGCTCCCTGCCAAGCAGAGAGCCCGATGCGGGACTCGATCCCAGGACCCTGAGATCATGACCTGAGCCGAAGGCAGAGGCTTATTAACCCACTGAGCCACCCAGGCGCCCCAATATTGTAGAAAGTTTTGACATGGGAAGTCTAAGAAAGCATTTTTGTTTCAGTGAAATCCTTTCAGTTACACATTTTAATCCTTTATAAAATATTAAAATTTCCAATATGGTAAATGTATATAGATATAGATTTATATTCCATTGAACTGTTCAAGGACACTACATCTCTGTGTATCTTGTTATTAGAAAATATTTTGGGTAAGTCTAAAAACAAGAAAAAAATGAAGTATGAAAAATGTATACTTTTTCCAAATTTATCAGTCACATAAACTTCCTGGGAAATTAGATTTGTTGTTTTGCTTTTAAAATCATTACTCTTTTTTTCTATTTTATTTCTTTAAAATATTGGCTTTCTATTTCTCAATGTGGAGGGGGCACTTTTCCATTAACACTTGTGAATTACCAGTCAACATAAGAAGGAAAAATATAATTGAAATAAGCCTGAGGAATTTAAACCTCAACAAATCTCTCACTATCCTCAAAGAACTTTCTTCCTCAGCTATACATAGCCATCTCTTCTGCCAAGCATCTGTTGAGGAAATGATGTAAGTAAATTTCCAAAGATTTTAAATCCCTAGCTTTAGCCTAAGTTTAGAAATTGCCAGATTGCACTGTGACTTAAAATCATATCAAAGAAAAATGCACAAGCTCCTTCCATGTGGCATTTAAAAATTTACTTATGGATTTTTAAAATTGCATATATTAGAGATTGGATATAAAATAACGCTTTCTCAGGAAATGGGTGTTTCTAGAAGACTTTGTGGTAAAACGATCATCTTTTAAAGGTACATGTTTTAAATGACTAGTAACAAGCTACAGAAGTGTCTACTCCAATGACTTAAATGCTATCTTCAACTAGTATTAATAAGGAGAAAAATTTGCTAATATCATTAATCTCATAAAAACCTTCTTTTTACTACAAACTAGCTGTGATTCTGAAAAATGTTAAACATGAAAGCTTTCTGAACTTCCTCTTCACTAATAAGTGTAAAGAGAAGTATAATGACAGTTATATAGTATTGTTTTTAAGATTACGTGTAAATAATGCATAAAATACATTTGCCACAATGCCCAACACATAGTAAATAATAAATGATTTTTATTATTATTTAATCCACATGAGTTTAATAGATTAGTTTTAAAAGGGATGAAGCTTGATGTCCTCAATATGACCTGTTCAATCTTAATATGCATTCCAATATTTCTTTGCACTAAAAACAATATTCATTTAAGTATTAGATGACATGGTTAACATTATGTTAGCTAGTTTGGAGCCCCAAAGATAATTTGGGATTGGTAAGCAACTGAGCTGATATAGACTGAAGTTATATTTAGCATAATCATAGAGAGTGAATCATAAAACTCTAGTATTTGAAGTGTCATCCACATGAAAGTAAAAGTTATTAAGTGTGCTGTCAAGAAGGAAAATTGTTACCTCGATGCTAACTTCATGTAGAAAGATGGATGTGGATATAGTGTGCAGTACTGAAAGTAAAGGTGGAGATAAAAAAAATTACGACATAGAAAGTTTGCAGGAGCTAAAAATAAAATGAAGATGAATGTAGATGAATGCTAGAAACAGGGTTGTAAATTGAATTGCGAGAAGGGGGAAAATTAGGGTTTTCAGATCTGAGTTTAGCACATCACGACCAGCACTTCACTGACTCCTGCTTTGATATCATTGTAATTTATGTTGAAATCTATTACGATTCAGAAAGAACGTTTACTCCAAAATTTTAAAATTCCAGATATGGTCTTATAATCATTGAAACTAGAGAGCAATTAGAAAGAAAAATATTCCTGACCATTAAATAAAATGTTTTGGAAAATAGAAGTTGATTGATGGATTTTTTTCCTCTACTTTGGTTTGCAGGTTTTTTGTCTTTTGTTTTTTGTTTTGGTGCGTTTGTTTTGTTTTGTATTTTGCTCTTAATAGAATCATGTGATTATGTAAATTACTATTCTATTTCTAATAAAATATTTCAAGATATTTTTAATGAAAACTGGAGTGGTAGAGTCATGTCCCTTAAGTGTCTTAGAATACCTGCTTTAAACTCTATACTTTCTGAAACTTTCCTTTTTATTCTAGTTCCAAATGAAACAGTCAGGAACCAAATATATAACTCAAATGGGATAGGAGAGGTTCGGTTGGATTATTCTATGCTTTATTCTGCTAATCTCTTTTACATATATTTTAAATGTAGTGATTACATCCACCATATATCTTGTCTTAATTCACATTGTTCAAGTACTAAATAAACAGTACTTTCTTTGCATACAACCTAACATGATATTGCCAATTTTCATGCACTTTGAAGGCAATCATAAGATACACTAGACTAGGGGCTCACGGGTGGCTCAGTTGGTTAAGCATCTGCCTTCGGCTCAGGACAGGATCCCAGGGTCCTGGGATTGAGCCCCACATCAGGCTCCCTGCTCAGAGAGGAGTCTGCTTCTCTCTCTCCCTCAGCCCATCCCCCTGCTTATGCACTCTCTCTCTTTCTGCCACAAATAAATAAAATCTTTTTTAAAAAAGATACACTAGAATATATATTTGCTTAATTATTCTTCAAAAACAAACTCTCAGAGTTGAAAGAGCCTTAAAAGGAAGTGGTATACTAATATGGAGATGGAATGTGATTTTTCTAAGTCTGAATATAATCAAGATCTAGTAAACACAACTTCCCTGGAAGAATCTAGATGTGTTTGGAAAATCCACATTTTCTCTTGAAAGATGGTGTGTTACGGTGATCACAAAAGGGAGAGATTTTATAAATATTTTAGAAATTATGTATTCTATATCTAAGAAGAATAAGTACTATCATCAAAATTTCAGAAACATATTCTTACAGGAAAGTTTGTGAAATATATCTGATGTAAAAAAGTTTTAGTAAAGATTCTTACATATTTTAATGTTTTTGAATAATATGCCTTTATTTTTTTTGAAGAATTCTTCACCAATCATGACTCATTCACAAATTATTTAAAATTCTTTAGAGCACTTAACCTAATCATGGGGCACGTTAACAGAAATATACATAATATTATTTGTATAAGAATATGATTTCAGTTATAGACAAAATTGACAGAATAAGTCAAACCCTAAGGACTTTATTTTAGTGCCTTGTGAGAAGCACTCCATCTCATTAAGTGATTGATTCATTTAGTCATTTTTCACTCAAAATTTAATATTTTTTCTACTTAATTCCAAAATCAGTGTTTGTAAACACTATCTTTCATAATAGCATCTCTCTTATGCTTTATACTCTCTCACTAATGTGCTTTTATCTGGTATTTCTTCTCCTGTGTGCCTAAAAATTAAAATAAATTTCCTGTATCCAAACTCCTAAGGGCCTTAGGCTATATTCTGATAAGCAGTAGCAAGGAGGTCAAGTAAAACAATTCCTTCTCATGAGTAGTCTATCCCATCAAGTAAGATAATTGAATTAAGTGCAGTTTCCTTAGAAATAAAATATATATCAAATAATAAGCCCAAGTGGGCTAAGTGAATATATTATATTAGATTGTGGGCAAGGGCAGATTCAGGTCAGAGTGTTATTCTCATCAAAGTAAATGAAACTAGAGGGAAGGAAGTGAGGGATTTATATGGTTAAAATAAATTGATAAATAATAGATAAAAGTTGATGGATATCATACTTAATATGTACTTTCTGTGTAGCAGATAAAAATTATCTGCTGCATGGAGATAAGATGAGGGGAAGCTTTAGAGAAAAGTGGTTAAACAACAACAGCAAAAGTTTGAGATTTTGGAAAAATAGTAGTAGACAATCAGGGAAGCCCCTATTCAAGCACCTTAAGCAGATGACAGATCGAAGTTGAGGGTACTCCTGAGTGTGAAGACTACAGATATATCTGTAAAGCCATAAAAAATGTTGGGATTTCCACCACCTGTGGTCAGTAACTGTAAAAAGAACAGAGAAAATACAAGATCTGAACAATCCAAACATAACTATATGCATCATAGGGTATGATGGAAGTGTAACAAGTAAGTTTTGATTAATTATAGAAGGATAAAAACTTTTTGCAAGAAGAAACTAATAATAATCTAGTGCATCTTACACAGTGTAAAATAGTATTCACCTCATATACAAGATCTAAGTCACACTTCAAAATAATGCTTTTTTTTTTCCCCCTCAACTATTGCACATGAAAAAACTTAGCTTCAGAAAAGTTAATTAAGTGTCTTGGTAAAGATCAATAAATAGCAGATATGGGATCATACCGAAGTCCTTGAACTCAAAAAACCCATTTTCCTATCAAAACAAATTGTCTCCTCAGGAGAAAAAAAAATTGATTTGGTCTCCAAAAATTAAATGTTGATTGATTTGGAAAGTGAGAGAATTAGAAGGAAAACTCAGTATTTCAAGATAATGATGAGGTTCTTGGCATCTTTGTGGGTGTGAGTTCCTACAGTAAAATGTGATATTCAGAGGAGTTGAGATAAAGAATTTGAAGTGAGATTTTAAATTAGTGATGATAATTTTGCAATGGAAAAAAAGGATTATAAGCCAGGTGTTGGATCCATCAGTTAATGATGAGGAACCAAGAAGACAGGAAATGTCAATGCTGAAAGGAGTACAAATCTGATATGAGGTGGCATGAAGCTCAAAGAAGATTTTGAAAGATATGACTAAAACAATAGTTTGGTAAGTGCAATTGTTAGCTAAGAGGAAGCAATAATGGCCACATGACATATGTGAGTTACATGGCAGAATGAGTAACTTCTGCTATAATAAGCTACAGAAGAAGAGGAAGGCAGAGAATCACTTAGATTTCACAATATGAAAAAGAAAAAAGGAAGTGTTCTATGCTAGACTATCACATATGGCTGCAGCAATATTTCCAACTAAATACGGTCTGCAGAAGCTTTGCTCTACCCTTCAACCTAAGAGGACTTTATAACATATTCACCAAAGAGTGTCGAAAGAATTATTTTATGTCACTTCGAGATTAGGTCATAAAAGGTGATACAGCTCATTCTTCTCTCCAGATACTGGTTATGGAATTCTGGTACCATGTTATGAAAGCTAATGTCATGCACAGAGGGTACATGTAAATATTCCATCCCAGAGCACCAGCTAACATTTCTGTCAAGATCCAATCACCTGCCAGAACTGTGAAGTTCTAGGTGAATATTATAAACAATTTTCAGATGATTCTGGTATCCAGCCTTTGAGCTACTCCTAACAGCAATTATCAAAGCAAAGATAAAAAGCAAATTGCTGATTCATGAGCAGAAATAAATGTTGTTATCGGTTTAAGCCGCTAAGTTTGGGATTAGTTTGTTACAAAATAATAAATAACCAGTAAAAGGTATGTGAGGTAGCTGAAGATGTAAGATCATAAGAATTAAAAGTGTTGAAAGAGTTTGAAAGCTAGTAGTGACAAAGGAAAAATAAAGAAAGGGTTCCTGAGAATCTGAAACAAAACAAAAAACAAAACAAAACAAAACAGAGATGGGGCGCATAGGTGGTTCAGTCACTGGGTGTCTGCCTTCGGCTCTGGTTATGATCCGGGGTTCCCGGGGTAGAGCCCCGCATTGGGCTCTCTGCTTGGCAGGAAGCCTGCTTCTCCCTCTCCCACTCACTCTCCCTGCTTATGTTCCATCTCTCGTTGTGTCTCTCTCTGTCAAATAAATAAATAACATCTTTAAAACAAAACAAAACAAAACACAGAGAAAGAGACTTTTTTGGCTGAGGATGAGAATAAAGATCAAAGGCATAGGGAAGTAAATACGTGTGTGCTTACAGACTAGAAAACCAGGAAGTTAAAGCTGTTGATAAAAATCAGTTTTTTGTTTGTCTGTTTGTTTGTTTGTTTCCATATTGAAGTGCTGATACAACATTCAGAATAAATGTTGCTGAGAAGTAACAATGTCTGTCTTGGAAGAAGTGACCTCTGTCTACTAACAGTGTGATATATATCAAGTACTTAATGATCATTGTATTTCTTTCCTTATAGGGTAGATACCACCACTGAATGTCATCTGCATAGGGAAATACAGTACAAACTTGAAAATACTAGGCAAATATAGTTAGATGTTCTTGGGTTTTTGTCACAAAAAGAAACTACCAACTAGTTAATAATAGTCATATTCAATCTTTCTACCATTGTTCTTCATATATACACATTGGAGTAATGAGTTTACTCATTAAAGATGTTTCAGAGTTCTAAAATAAACCCTTGAAAACTCAAGATTATAGGAGGTTAAATTTAAATATATTGTGTCAAAATGCTTTTAGAAGTAAAAAATGTTTACTTGAAAATAATTTTAAATTCAATTAGTAATATATAGCAAAACATTGAATTTTCTATAAGCAAATGCTGAAAAGAATAAAGCACTATTCTGAAAGTAACATCTCAGATTTAATCTGAATTTTACTGGTGTTTGAAAGTAAAGTTACATGATGTATGTTGTTTTACCTTACCTAAAGTTTAGACTCATTCATAAATTCCAGTTCTCCGGCCACACACACACCTCCCAGTTATCATCTTTTCATATAGTACTTTAATGTATTCAAATATTGTGACCTAGGCTCAGAAGACAATAATAAAAGAATTATCATAGAAATTATTATATGAATTCAGTAAGCTAAAATTGTTGTTTGTTCTGTAGTTCTTACCATATCAAATGAAATTCTTCATTATACAAATATAATGACTATTACATGAGTAATAATGATTATGGAACAATTTTCAGGGGAAAGATATTATAATTGTTATCTTGTAAGAGCATTTGGTTCATAAAAGCAGTCTTGAAGGCATTAAAGAAACTCTAGTTCCTTATAACCCTGTAGCTGAAGTGAAACCTCAGTCCTTAAATACCAATTAGTGGGCTCCTCTGCCATGATGCATACTATTTAGATTCTGTTAGAAAACAGAATAAACTCTATGAAAAGAGTTCCTTAACAGAACTAAGTTCAGGTATATCCAGTGTAGGGACAAGAACAGACCTCCTCAAAATGTGGTGCTTGGCATATTGAGCATTTTGAATTAAAAAATTACTTAAGAAACAGCTAGGGAGGGGCGCCTGGGTGGCTCAGTGGGTTAAAGCCTCTGCCTTCGGCTCAGGTCGTGATCCCGGGGTCCTGGGATCGAGCCCCACATCGGGCTCTCTGCTCCGCGGGGAGCCTGCTTCCTCCTCTCTCTCTGCCTGCCTCTCTGCCTACTTGTGATCTCTGTCTGTCAAATAAATAAATAAAATCTTTAAAAAAAAAAAAAAAAAAAGAAACAGCTAGGGAAAGAAAAACACTCTGATCTCCCTTTATCTCTAATACGGAAGAAATAAATCTCCCATGTGAAATGCACCTTCCCTATACCAGGATATAATAAGAAAATCTTACCATCAGAGATAGGAAATTCAGAGCCAAAAAAGGCCATATAAACTACTTTTGTTAAAATACCCTTTGCTAATTTACCACCTCAGCCCAAATTCTGTTTAGAATTCCTTATTAACTGAAGCTCCCAAACATAAGTTTTCTTTGTTCTGCAATTTCTCACAGATTTATTGTCTCTTTATCTCGAAAGTATAAAAACTGCCTGCCTTGATCATTTCCTCAAATCTCAATTTCATTATTGGGCCTCCTCCACATAATAAACTTTTCTCTCTTTTTCCTGTTGATCTTTCTTATGTCAAATTAATTCTTAAATCAGAAGAATTTTGAAAGGTAGACAAAAATTTTCTGCCCAACGCCATCATATCAGGTATAGTCATCCAAATGAATCTGTCTTAGTAGGTAGACGCTGACACCAATGGAATCAAATCTAATGCATCAGTGACAGAAAAATATTTTCTTTCCAAACTTACTCAATTGATATCTCATTAAAATGTACATCTTAATTTAATTTCTTATTTTATATTATTCTTAATATTACTCCAGCTTAATAAGAATCCCACTGAATTGCAGCACAATTTGGTACCAATATGTATTAATCACTTGCAAATATTTCTCTTAAATCAGGAAATGCTCATTTTTGGGGGCCATTTATAAAAGTGCTCCTGAATATATACGCAGTTAATAAAGATGTTAAGAAACACTTGATCATAATGAAGAAGGTTATAAAAAATTGGAATTTTTGATTACTATAATAAAATCACAAATTAAAGAAACTAAGCATGATCATATATATTGACAGGGATTTTATAATGATATGTTAGTAATTCTTGTATTGAAATTCATAGCTAGCATATAAAAATGAAATATCACTGAGTATCAACAGACAAAATAGAATAACAAAATTACCTATAGGATAAAACATTCTGTAAGTTCAACTTTGTAGATTTTTATTTTCAAGTTTTTTCACTAAATAAAAGTTGAAGCCATATGTTAAAAAATGTTCCTGTATCTAAAAAATAAGTTTATGGCTTTTCCACATAAAACACATTTCAAAGTCCCAAGATGGAGTAATTAGAGAGTTTCTGTATGGAATTCTATAAATTGTCACACCTGTTTACTTGAACAAAGAATTAAAACATGCAGACTTCAACAGAATTCAAGAACTCATTAAAAGACTTACACTACACCAGCAGAAAATACTTAATATAGAAAAAGGCATCAGTCATTTTCAAGCAGTCATCAAGTGATTTTTAAATCACTGGAACTGACAAATCAGAAGTGAAAAATGTTCACAATTATATAAGCAGTCTTATTGCAATGTATAGAACATCTGTCACTAATGAGAGTCAATTCAACGTTCTACAAAGGGAGGCACTAGTATATTCAATATTACAAGGCTAAAAAGTGGCTTTTATACTTTTTTCACTTTTACAACAATGCAATCCCACAATTTTCATAGTTGGTATAAAAACTGAACACATTATGAGTCAAAGATAGGCAGATAGTCACATTATCCACATGGTGATGCACAGCAAGACTATACCTTCCATTTTTAAGAGATGGTATATTTGTTTTAATATTCTTTCCAGTGTCCTAATAAAACACATAGCAAAAACTGTGATCCTTTTCTTTCCATCTATGACAACAAGAATGTATAATATTCAAATATAAACTTGTGACTCCAGATTGAAAAAAAGTTTGCTCCATATCTATTCAAAGTATGTCTGTCAGAAGAGAATAATAATACTCTGAATTCCTTTAAGATTAAGAATAGCCTCCTGGCGGCACCTGGGTGGCTCAGTGGGTTAAGCCTCTGCCTTCAGCTCAGGTCATGATCCCAGGGTCCTGGGATCGAGTCCCACATCAGGCTCTCTGCTCAGCGGGGAGCCTGCTTCCTCCTCTCTCTCTCTGCCTGCCTCTCTGCCTACTTGTGATCTCTGTCTGTCAAATAAAAAAAAAAAATCTAAAAAAAAAAAAAAGAAAAAAAGAATAGCCTCCTGTTTCTTACTTTCTTGATTATGAAACATTTATTCAATACCTTATATGTGCTGCAAGACGAGGCTGTAAATTTGACTGGATTGCAGACCTTGCTGTCAAGGACTTTGTAAATCAGAAGAAGGAGTAAAGGAGTGAATTTTGGAGAAGCAAAGGAAAAGAAAGGGAACTTCATTCTAGAGAAGGTAAAAAAAATATGAGCAATAGCAGGGAAAATGTGAATGTTTATGATTTATTTATAGGACAATCACTAGAACTATTTGATTGCAGAAGATGATTGGTTTAGAAGTAGATTAATAAAGGTAGACAGAAGACAGTTGTATAAATACTCAAAGGCTAGGGAAAAAAAAGAGAGAACAGGTTTGACTGTATTAGTAAAACAGAAGAAATAAGCATTGAATGACGAGTTATGTCAAATAATAGCAAAAGTAGCAACAGCTAAAATTAATTGAATACTTACTGTGTGTCTGTCATTTTACCAAGTACTTTACATGAACTGTTTCATTAGTCCTCAGAAAAAAACAAGAGATTGGTGTTTCAATTCTCATAATTTTATAGATCAGAAATTTAAAATTTAGAATGCTTAAATAATATTCTAAAGATCAGAAAGCTAGGAAATTGTAGATATGGTCTTGAAACACAAGTCTGCCTAACTCCAATGGCAATCTATATTAACCACATCTATGCTGTTTTTCTTATCTCTTTTATTCTACACAGTGAGTGCAGAAGGAATATTACATTTTCTTCATCTCATAGACGATGTAATAAAAATTACATGACTAAAATCTATATATCATTGTTATAGAATCTAATAACCAAACTTATCTAACTCTCAATTCCATCTTTCTACCATGTAATATATGCAAAGGGAAAGTGATTAGAATCTTTTGAGAAAGAAATATATAAAAATATATCATTTATGGGGACCTGGGTGGCTCAGTAGGGATCCTGTTTCCTCCTCTCTCTCTGCCTGCCTCTCTGTCTACTAGTGATTTCTGTCAAATAAATAAATAAAATCTTTAAATATATATATATGTATATGTATATATATATATGTATAAAATTTAAAAAGATATATTTAGAAAATTAAGTTGGTTGTACCAGGTAAAAGTATTTGGGCAGGACATAATATACTTATTACATTATATTTATAGCTACTCAATTGTCTTTCTTTAGAAGTTCACCTTCTCGACAGCACTCCCTTTACCAAAGCTCCCTCATATATATTTGTGAATTTAATCTAAAAATATTTACCATCAGGTGCTTGGGTAGCTCAGTTGGTTAAGCGTCTGCCTTTGGCTCAGGTCTGGGATCCAGTCCCTCGTTGGGCTCCCTGCTCAGCAGTGAGTCTGCTTCTCCCTCTGCCCCTCCCCTTGCTTGTGTTTATATGCTCTCTCTCTCTAATAAAGAAATAAAACCTTTAAAAAATTTAACCACCATACATCAAGGGAAGTTAGTATTGTTTTGCCAAAAATTGATCTTTATGCTTAATTATATATACGTTTTTTAAAGGTTATATTTATTTATTTGAAAGAGAGAGAGAGAGAGATCACAAGTAAGCAGAGAGGCAGGCAGAGAGAGAGGGGGGAAGCAGGCTCCTTGCTGAGCAGAGAGCCTGATGCAGGGCTAGATCCCAGGACCCTGAGATCATGACCTGAGCCGAAGGCAGAGGCTTAACCCACTGAGCCACCCAGGTGCCCCTAGTTATATATACTTGATGATCAAAATGACACCTATCTACCTGGAGGTCCCTGCTTAGGGTCCCTGCAAAGTTACCTGTTTAAACATAAACAGAGGACAGTTCTAGAAATTAAAAAAAAACAAAACAAGACCAAAACAAAACAAAACAAGAGAGTGCACAAGAGAAATATCGACAATGGTGATTGTGTTACTTTTCACTACTGTGAATAGCTTTTCTCAGATGAACTTTCTCACAGAAAACTATAAAACTCCATTAAATCACACAAATTCTCTTCAGAAGAAAAAAAAATGTACCTGTGTATGGTGATGAAAGTTAACTAGACTTATTGTGATGATCTTTAACAATATATACAAATATCAATTCATTATGTTGTACATCTGAAACTAATATGTTATATGTCAATTATATCTTGATTTTAAAAATATTAAACACACACAAACTATACCAAATCCTTGAAGAGTAAACAAAACCAGACAGAATTAGAAAGCGTAGGTAAACAAAATAAACAAAATCAACAGAAATTAATTTGAGGAAAAAATACAGGGAGAAAAACGATTGAACTAAAATGAATAGTGTCAGAGTGACCAGTAAGAAAATAAGGTGTCTACCATATGCGTAATTGTAGCAGAAAAGGAGAAATTTTGGCAGTAAAAATTAATTTAAAATAATGGTCTAAAACTTTTCAAACATAGTAAAAAGTCATTAGCTTTCAAATCTGAGAAGTTTGGTAATCTTTAGGTAGGACGAATACAAAGAAAATCACTGCTATGCAGGGTACAGTCAATGACCAAAACATAAAATTACTAAGTCAGAGAAAAAAATGACATATCCATAGAGAACAATAATGCAAATGATAACTGAATTCATATGAGAAATAATGAAGGCCAGAAGACAGTATTATTGAGTCAATGAATTGTCTCTATATTAAAAGAAAAAATGAATAAATTAAATCTAAATTAAATCAATCAAGAAAGACAACTTAAAAATGGCAAAGCAAGTCTTATTGGTTCTCAAGAGATGTAGGATCTTATGGGTCTATACAATATACACTGACACTGCCTCACTGTTAAGTATTTAATTAACTTTTCACTGAACAGATCAGAGAAGCAACATTACAACCTGGCATAAGACAATAATGTCCTTGGAGTAAGACCACCCAAATTATAATTCTATTTCCACCATTTTCTCAAAAGGTTAAATAGAGATGAGATTAATTATTTTGTGGACTTGTTTTCTGGTAAAAAGAAAGTCCCTTGATAAATAGTAATTAGCTGTTCTATATATTCAATAGTAATGAAGAGGTCTTTGAAATGTCACAACATATATGTTTTATAACTTTAACCACATTATATACTTTATTGAGCATCAAGTCCTCTCATTTATAATCAATTTATGCTCTTATTAATATAAGACATAAAAATTTAATGATCATCCAGAGATCCTGTAATTATCAATAATCACTATTTATAAAGTAGATAATACATACTAGATGTTGAGTGGACACATAAATCATCTCCAGATAATTTACAGTGTAATGGAGAACACTTAGATTCATTGTTCTGTCAATGAAAGGAGGATTATCACAATAGAAGGAAGGCTATTAAACAATGCAATGTGAGCTTCAGTTCTTTATCAGGACAGTAGGGTAAGTAGCAAAGAAAGATTCATGTTAGTTATCAGATACAGAACCTTTGCTTTTTAGTGTTATGTTACCATGGATTATGCTGTGTTTAGAACTACAGGTCACCATCAATGCTGATAATGATCACAGTGACTAGAGAATCAAGAAAATACCACAGAATGAAGTTTGACATTGTAAAAATAATAATTATCCAGAGTATAGTACATGAACTCTTTCCTAGTCAATACCTAAAAAATTATGTATATCATTAAATATGTTAGATTAATTTGTGTAAATATTTGCCATAATTTTAACTCCAAATTTTATGAATTCTAAGCCTCAGAGTTGAATGTACAGGTAGAGCGCCAATCAGCTCATGTAATATAACTATTCATAAAATTTAACAAATTATGCTATGAGAATAAGGACTAGTTCAATTCTCTACATGGCAGGGGGTTAGAACGAAGGTCAAACTGACAGATTAATTTTCCAACTTTTATCAGAACTGTTTCAAATAGGATTAACATTCAATTATTAAAAATGAAAAAAAAAGTTGTATCTGATTTACCTCTTGTTAGCTTTCCTTTTCCATGAACAAAATACTATTTTCCATAAATTCTACCTCTTGATAGGGAGTTTGAAAATGGAGAAACCTACTTTGTATAGGAAAATATTCTGCCCGCCTTCTGATTTAAACTACTAACAAAATGTCTTAAGAGTATCTGTCACTACACAGATCAGACCTCCTGTTATCTGAGGTTGTCACATTCTAAAACATAGATGATTCCTCCAATACTATGCCATGGTTTCTTTAAATCATTCATCTTGGGTACAGAGATCCCAGCTTGCCTTGCAAATAAACTTTCTTGAATCTTGAAACTAAAATTGCTTTTTTCTAGCTATAAATTAGTTCTAAACTAAGATCAAAAAGTTTATATTCTGAAGATCACTTGTTTTTATATCAAACTCATATTTTGACACTATGAAAGTAAGTCAGAAACTGACCATCTATAGAATTAGAATTTAAATGGTTCTCTGAATTATTCAAAAAGATACAGTAATTTTTTCCAATAAACCTTACAAAGTTATAAAATTAGAGCAAATATATATATAATAGATATATATATATTTGCTCTAATTTTATATTTATATTATATATAAATTTTATATATTATATTATATATAATATATATAAATATATTATATTTATAATTTATATTATAATAGATACATAAATATTTTATAACATTTCAAGTTTAGAAGTACAATAAATAATATAATTTCATGGTTTTTATTGGACTTTTATTAATTCTACTTTTATAATGTCTGATATTGCAGTCTGACCTCACAGGTAACTATTCTTATTCATATTCTTTCATAAAATTTGAGGTGTCTTAAAATTTGGGAGTATGCGTTTTTCCAAAGGATAACTAATATTAAAATAAGATTGGTGTACTCTACACCTTATTTCTTTGCAGTTTTGATTTAAATTGATTGAAGATTGATAGTACATACATACATATATACATACACACATACATATGTACTTCATAAGCTTTAAAAATGTGATGTTTCCTACACATTTTTGGCTATGGTTTTAGGTCAAAGAATAATGCAATAAATAGGTACCAGAAAATTACCAAATCTATAATAGTTACTAGATTTTTTTTTAAGATTTTATTTATTTATTTGATAGAGAGAGACACAGTGAGAGAAGGAACACAAGCAGGGGGTATGGGAGAGGGAGAAGCAGGCTTCCCGCTGAGAACTTGATGTGGGGCTTGATGTGGGGCCTGATGTGGGGCTCGATGTGGGGCTCAATGTGAGGCTCAATCCCAGGACTTTGGGATCATGACCTGAGCCAAAGGCAGATGCTTAATGACTGAGCCATCCAGGCACCCTAGTTACTAGATCTTCTAATAGAGTTATCATCCTCGTTTGCCCTTGATAGCAGCAGTTTATGTTCATGGAGTGTAAGACAGAATATTGCTAAGATACCCGTTTTCCCCAATTGCCAAACTGCCATCTGTCCTGGATTTCTAAGTACCGTTATTCATACTTTCATCAAAATAAACAGGATTGTGTTTGATAAGTCTCCACTTTGTACTTCAAATTCTGCCACAGTCCTTTCTCAGAGTGGTAGAAATACATAGGCAATATATTATGTAACATGAGGATAAATTAGCATGTTAACAAATGATAACCTACTTCTCTTTTCCAAGTCCTTTCCAGATGCAAAGAATATTATATCTCTCACTTAAGGACAGCTTGCAGGATTTTGAAGACCCAAGAAGTCACAAATAACTGATTCCTTATTTCAGTAGATAGGAGGAAAAGGATATGATAATGCTGCCCTAGAGGCACAAACTTCCTAATTGCAAGTAAGTTGGGTCAGTGGGAACCACAGGAAATTATGAGTTAATGTCTGTGTTTTTATATTAAACAAACAGAGGCCAAGCAGTTATGTGATAGGTGTATAGAGAGTCATCTATATGTTCTTGGTATAGAAGCTTGGTTATACCATTAGTTACAGGTATGGTATAAATTGGGGGTTGATAAACTATAACCATAAGCCAAATACAACCTTCTACCTATTTTTCTAAATAAAGTTTAATTGAAACAAACCAAATTCACTCATTTACATATTGTCTATGGTTCCTTTCACACTACAATAGCAGAACTGAGTTATTGCAATAGCGATCACATGGCTCAGAAAATCTAAAATATTTACTATCTGATCCTTCACAGAAAAGAAGTTTACAAGTACCTGGCATAAATATACTATTATTTACACATTTTGTTTTGTGCTGATGTTCATTTCTTATTGTAATAAAAGATTAAATTACAAAAAGATAAAAAGCAATTTATGTTTTTTAATTTAAAAGTTTCAAATTTGTGTTTACCCAGAAAGTTGATAATGAATATGCAGTTTGCCCCTATACTATGTCACTGTTATTGATCCACCACAGAATATTACTGATATTATTGACTATATGAAAACCAGAAGATACACATAAGTTGAAGAACCATCAGCATCTATTTTAAACGTTAGTAATTATCTTAGAAGACTGCCTGTCAATGATGAATTAAGTGCAGATGCAGGGAAGCATGTCTTTTTATTTACATCAAGTGACTGTTCCAAAATGATTTCCTTCATTTTCTAGTACAAGTTTCTCTGTACATATACAAGTAAAATGATAATTATATAAATGTGTCAGATGAATTAACACAATAAATTCACACTCAGTTAAAAATGCCAGCTGCTTGATATTAGTAATATTAGAAGCTTTAAATAAATCACCATTTAATTTCAATAATGGTCTGATTTTTCCAACCAATAATTGAATTAAAATAAGGTTTTGCAAGTTTATTCTGCTGACTGCAAGATATCTGATGATATTAGGAATGCTTTTGGAAAATTCAGTTAAGTTGTCCTAAAGATGAAGTTATTTGTTCTTGTGTTGAAATTATAAACAAAAATTTTGTTAAGTATATCATGATATATACATTGTTTTGATTAAGTTGAGAAAAGGATGGAATTAAGTTGAGAAAAGGAGGGAAAAGAAATATACTTGGAATTTAGTGTAGTGCACACATAATTCATATTTCAATCCAAACTAGTGATATTCACATAATTGAAATGGAATATATAGTTGCAAATTTTACAAATAACTTTAAAGAGTCATGGGACAACATTTTTTTTTTTTTTGACAGAGCTGATAGGAGGAAGAAAAACATGTAACATGGCAGAGTGTTCTTTCTTTTGCTACCATCCATTAACATTTGGATTTAGCTTCTGAGGAGTGATTGAAATTAAATTCAATGTCTCAATGACATTGTAATGAAAGAATCCTCTAAATTTTGGTCTGTTTTGTTCAAAACCAGTACCAATAATTTAATCAAACAACTTAATGAATTAAATGCACAAAAAAATCACTTTTTGAGAGTTCTAGTCAGTAGTCATTTTAAAAAAGATATTAAAATGTATTTCTACATAACATAACAGAGACACTGAACATATTCAATAAGTTCAAAAGTGTATAGTATTATAAATACTATGTGCTCTGGAATAACTAACTGGACTTGTGGGAAGCAATATTTGAGGAGGATCCTATATTTTATGGATAAATTTATGTACCAGAACATAATGGAAATAAATTGAGAGGCCCTACAACTTTGCAGCACCTAAGATTAGCCAAACACTCAAAAGAATCATATGTGAAGATTATTTCATGAGGATTTTCTTAGAAAATGTTTGTCAATGAAAATAAGACTGAACATAATATAAATATGTCTCCTATGGAAAAAAATAACTAATGTATTTTATACAAAAAATTGAATTGAAACTACATTCCATTTAGCAGATTTCCTTTGAGATTAACAGGAATCTCAACAGTTCAGTGAAAATGCCCTTAATTAAGATACGATAGTTAGGAGTCAACTGAAGGCATTAACAATTTCAAATTTATTAATCATACATGTAACTTTGGGGCACCTGGGTGGCTCAGTTAGTTGAGACTGCCTTCGGCACAGGTCATGGTTCTGGAGTCCTGTGATCAAGTCCCACATCAGGCTCCCTGCTCAGCAGGGATTCTGCTTCTCCCTCTGACCCTACCCACTTTCATCCTCTCAATCTCTCAAATAAATAAAGTCTTTAAAGAAAACAATAAATGCAACTTTGAAGAGGGTATAACTTTATAAAAAATTAAAATAATAAGACCACATTAAAAAATATTCATTCTTCAGAAAAATATTAGCAACATATATTATTAGCAACATATTTAAAAATATATAAAATATATAAAAATATTAGCAACATAAATATGGCTAAACACAGTTTCTGCTTATGTTGTTTTGTAATGTTCAGATAATCAATAAAAAGGATGTTTTACAATTTCCTTTGATTTGTAGAGATTGAAGATCAAGTTATAATTCTCTTCTTTGAAAATAATTTTATTAAAAGTAATTTTTGGATAGGACTATTTTATGTGTCTGCCTATTTAATTAAGCCAATTTGCTGGTCAATAAATGAATATTTCAAATATTAGATAACTTTTTAGCTACCTCTTTTCCTCAAAAATGTCATGGTTTGCAAGATAAATTATATGGTTTTCATACATATGCAGCATACAGTAAAATACTGTATAAATCTTTCAATTCATAACCTCTCTCATGGAAAGAGAAGACTTGAGGGATGAAAGACCTGAAAAAAGTTTTTTTGAAGACAGTTATTGGACTCCTTTTTGTCTGCATTGCCACCAACCCTTCTTATTATGGGACAGTGGTTCATATATTCTACCAAAATTTCAAATCTCCCTCTGTGGAGTTAGGTAGAAGGACATGCAAGAGAAACACTAGGAGGTATTACCATTCTCTGTAATTTGGAAGACATGCATATTTTTGTTTTACTCCCACCAAAGGAGTCTGTAGGTGTCTTCTAATTGTGGCTGGAGACAGCATTGCTTAAAGACCTTCTGAAGAGGGACAGATATACTGATAATGAGTTATATTTCCCAGAAAATGGGAAACTGTAGAAGAGTTTAAAGTTGCAACTGAAATGGTTTAAACGTATTTTCATTATTTAAACATTAAATCAATAGTTAAGAAAGTATTGCCTTAAATAGTGATTTCATTCCCCATTTTTAAGTTCATTTGAGAAGAAATAAAAAATTTTTCCTCTTCAGAAAAGGGGATTTGTCTGTAATGACATGTTACATAAGGAAATAAGTTAGATATAATTATGCAAAGTATGTGCAAAATGTGCAAAATTATGTAAATTATGTGCACCATAGCTAAAAATATTTTAGAACTTAAGAACAAAATATATTTTATCGTGGTGAAAAACTTGTCAACTGGTGTCCAAAACTCATCTTATATTATGGAATATTTAGCAGGATCATTTAATTGCTAACCAAACTGATTAAACATATTCCTAAAACATATTCAAAGTATAGAACCTCTAAAATTACATTTTTCAGTAATTAATGAAACATTTCAAATTTAATTTGAAGCAAATAAGACAAAAATTAATATGATTTGTATGCATATATATAGAAATATATACATACATATGTGTATTTTTTTACCTGAAAATGGTTCATCACATTCACAGATGAAATTATATATCGTAATATTGCTGCAATTCCCATGGAAACAGATATGTGGTTGACCTTGGTCAATAATTTCTGAACAATTTATGCCTGTTTAAATGAAAGAAAATCAATTTTTCAATTAGATTAAAAACAATTACATTGTATATACTTAACTATGGTCATTAATTTTTACCAAATTCTTTAATAATGATGGTCAAAATTTCGTGAAAATATAACTCTAATTAAGAAATAAGGAGCATCTGGTTGCTCAGTCTAAGTGACCCATTCTTGATTTTGGCTCAGGTCATGATCTCAGGGTCACGGAATTGAGCTCTGCATTAGGCTTGTGATCAGCACAGAGGCTGCTTGAAATTCCCTCCCATCCCCTCTGCCATTCCTTCTGCTCCAGTGCTCTAAATAAATAAAAAAATATTTAAATCTTAAGGAAAAAAAAACTCGATGATGTATTTAAATTGAAACAAAAATTAATTTCAATAAGCTTGACATCCTTAATAAGTTTTTCCATCTTCTGACCCACACTATAGTATTTAAATATTTTTCTGGTTGTTGATATTTGAGCTTTAGTTGATTTTCATAATTTGAATTTGTTAATCATGTTTTGACAGTAGATAATATTAATATGTATATATCAGTTCTTCAACACACAGTGGTAGCACTGCAGTAGTAATTTACAAAGTGACATACTCAAAAGTATATTGTGTCTTAGTCCTATCACCTGGCCAAAGTGATAATTCAAAAGGGGAAAATGTGAAAAATTGACAACATCTGAAGAGAAACTAGGACATAAAGGTTTAGTCAAGCAAGCTGAATAAACTCTAGAGATCTGCTATACAGCATTGTGTTTACTGTCAACAATTTTATGTTGTACACTTAAAAATTTAATAAGAAGGTAGATATCATATTAAGTGTTTTTTCCACAGTAAAATAAAATAAAATAATAAAATAAAATCTGAAATTACAGGTGGGGAGAAGGAGAAAAATTCTGGATTCTCAGAAGTTATGCACCAACTTCTAAACTGTACATTTTCTTGCCCTATCTATTATGTCAAGTTTCCAAATCTCACTAATACAAACTATTGTGGTCCTACAATACCATATACCATAACCTTTCATAGCATAGTTTTTTGTGCAGTTAATCAGTTCATAATATCCTTTGTAGAGGAATATGCCTAGAAAATTCTAGGGCATGGCAAATGGACATGTTACTATAAAACAGCTGCCCATCATTCAGCAATAGGCCAGCCACCCTTTTATTTTAGTTGAATTCTTAATCTGACTCATAAACAATTTTTGCCATTATCATTGAAACCTTTCAAATTCTTTTATAGACTGATAGCCCTGCCTCAATACTACAGAATGCTTCTTATTTATCTCCAAACAACCCCAACACAATAAAAATTTAAGTAAATATAATTAAATGCCAAATATTTCCATGTACAAAAGCTAAATTTATAATAGAATGTTCAATAGATCATACACTATTTCAATTTTCGTGTAATGGGCTAAATTGTGAGCCCTCAAAATTCATATTTGAAATTCATATTTGAAAATTCATTTTTGAAATTAATATCCTAACTTCCAGGAGCTCATAGTGTGACTATATTTGGAAACAGGATCTTTTTTAAAGAGGTAATACAGATTAAATGAAATGAGGTCAATAAGATGGGTCCTAATCTAATGTGACTGATGTCCTCATAAGAAGAAAAATTTTGGACATACAGACACGTACAGAGGGAAAACACAGGGAGAACATGGGTATCTACAGACCAAGGAGTGAAGCCTCAGAAGAAACCAATCCTGCTTACATGATACTTTGATCTCTAACATTTAGCCTCTAGAATGTGAGAAAATAAATTTTTGATGCTGAAGCCACTCAAACTATGGTACTTTGTTATAGCATCACTAACAAACTAATACAGTTAATATTCTCAGTTTATTTGGTAATTCTACATATTTCTGTGTCATCTTAGATTTAAAATTGAAGCAATTCTAATAAAGTGGCATTATGTTATATGCTCAGTATTATGGTATTGAACATTAATGATTTAAATGATCTAAGATTGTGTTTCTAATAAATAAACAAATAAACATTGGGTAGAAATAAACACCTGTATGCAACTAAGATAAAATTATTGAAATAGCATTCTATGACATATGATTACATATATGCCAGTTAATATTCTGACAGATGGTGGAAATTTTCTAGCCAAATATTGTTTAAAAAACTTTGGACAAACTAAAATGTATGCTTTAAGATCTCTCAATTAAATTGCTTTTTCATTCACCCCAAATCAGCAACTTGGAAGTTTTCACTTTTTTGATGACCTGTTTTAAATTTTTTTTTAAAAGATTTTATTCATTTATTTATTTGAGAGAGAGAGTGAGAGAGAGAGAGAAAGCATGAGCAGGGGGAGGGGCAGAGGGAGAAGCAGATTCCCCGCCAACCAGGGAGCCTGTCATGGGGCTAGATACCAGGGTCCTGGGATCATGATCTGAGCAGAAAGCACACACTTAACCGGCAGCATCCCAGAGACCCCTTGACCTGTCTTAATTTTATTTATCTGATAAACTCCAGGAAGAGTTGTGGTTACTTATATTTTTGTTCACCAATGCCAGGAAGAGTAAAACGAGAATTTGATCTCAATTATAGGCAGAAGATGTTCAGTGGATACTGATGGAATTAATTTCTGAAATGGTCTTAGTACTTCCCTATCAAAGAGTCTAAAATTACTCTGAAAGGAATTTTAGAGTCCACAAGGCTTTATTGAGATATTTTATTATACAGTCTTGGGTCTAGTATAGTTTTCCCAGGGCACATGGGAGAAAAACCTTATTGAAGTCCCCTAAAGTCTGCCTGAAAAAATTTACAGTTGTTTCTCTGAGCCTCATCTGTTTTATCATATCTACTGCTCACCCTCTTTCCTCTCTCTTGACCAAAAGGTAGTACCAATTTGTTGTTTTCCTATACTACCATTACAAACTGCCTCAAGCAATTCCTTTTGTTAGATCATCCTTGTCTTGCCCATTATCTTTGTAACTCTCTATGCCAGGTCTCCCTTTCATAAGTTCCTATAGATTAAAATTTTCCCTACATTTCTCAACATTTCTCCTCATTGCCCTCTGATGACCCAATTCCCTAGTAAATTTTCAAGTAGTGATAGTTGATTTTCCCTTAAATCTTCACTCAGTCTCAGATAGTATAGTTTACGTTGTTTTTAGATTACCGGCTTCATCTACTCACCAAATGTCTTTTTACAACCTTTCCTCATCATAGCCTCTGATTTAAGTTTATTACAACCAGGTTTATTAATTAAATATATCATGTTCTTTCCTTCCTTTCCACTATTATCTATTAATCACTTCATAAGGCCACATCAACATCCATTAAGAACACTGCTCTTGGTCACCTGGTGGCTCAGTCAGTTAAGCAACCTACTCTTGATTTCAGCTCAGGTCAGTTCACGACCTCAGTGTCAGTTCACGACCTCAGTGTCATGAGACTGAGCCCTGCATTGGGCTCTGCACTAGGTGTGGAACCTGCTTAAGATTCTCTGGCTCTCCCTCTGGCCCTCCCACCACACCTCATGCAAAAGAACATTACTCTTGGCTCACAAGCAACTTCATGCCTTCCCCACAACCACATACCTCTTTATCTTCTTCCACTCAGGTCCACACTTAATTTCTATATTATCACCCAGAAATATTTAAACTAAATACCAAAAGCTTGGAAATTTCATTCTATGACTAATACTATTCTGATAATTTTATATTAAATATATGAAACAGCAAGAGTGAATTTTGAGAAAGATGTGAAAATAGGTATTTCAGGGTAAAACATACGTTTTTTTTTTTAAAACTTTCTTATTTAAATAAGCAAGAAAAATTATTTTAGAGAATGCCTGATAGGAATTTTGTTAGTTCCAGATTCCAAATTTAGCCCATTCTAAAAGATCTACAAAATTTTTGGAAACATAGTTTGTTTTTTGGAAAGTAACAGTTTATGAACTCAGTTTATTTTCCTATTTTAATAGGATTATGTTATTTTTTGTTAAGACCTTATTTATTTGTCAGAGAGAGCACAAGCAGGGAGAGCAGCAAGCAGAGGGAGAAGCAGCCTCACTGCTGAGCAAGGAGCCAGATGTGGGACTCAATCCCAGTGTCCTAGGATCATGATCTAGCAAAAGAAAGACACTTAACTGAATGAGCAACCCAGGCACCCCGAATTGTGTTATTTATTATTTTTTTTAAATAATCTTACCTGTAAATGGCTGGTGACAGATACATTCATATACTTGTGTATTCCATTTTCCTCTTTTATTAATGCAAATGCCATTATTTTCACATGGCTTATAAGAACATGCATTAAGTTCTTGGCAATATTTTCCAGAAAATGGAGGCTGGCAATGGCAGCTGTATGTCTTGCTCCAAACTTCAGTAAGACATTTGCCATGCCCAGAGCAAAATTCTGAACTCAGAGATTCCTGGCAGAACTGTTCTTTCACTGTCACATTTAGTCGTAGCCCCTGGTGACAAAGTGATGGACCACTCGCTATTACTGTGATAAAATAATGTGTCCCAACACTCAGCCACTGAGAATTAACAGTATGCATTCCTTTTAGTTTGCAACCAAAAAGTAACTGATCTTCAGTTGTGGTGTTTTGCAGACAGTCAATGAATGATGCTTCAGAAACATTCATCAAATTTATTTCTGGAGACTGAAGAGATGGTTCAGAAGAAATTACAAGGATGTCCCCCAATTGAATTTGCAAAGGGCAAATCTGGGGAACAACTTGATTGCCTGAAGTATTCATTTTGGTATTTACATCCCCAAAACAGCAATCTCTACAGAAGTCCATGCAGATGTTTTCTGTTAGTGTCCAATTCACCACATATAATAATGGCGATATATGCCATTCTTCCACAAATTGCCATTTACATGTTGTTTTTCCATTTATAAATGTGCTATGAAGAACCACTAGGCTCAGAAGCATAATTGATTTGTTAATCATTTTGGGCAATTGTACTTTGTAGTCTGTCATGAAAGTGTCATAAAGAACTGGTGCAAAATGGATTTGAGTGTTGCTGAAAATTTCCAAGCAGAGATTTTGTTCAAGGATCCTGGGAACTGGTTTTTCTTCAAATCCCAAAATGCAAATGGATTTGTGACAGTGGATTTTGATCAACAGTAGAGTTCAACTGGTTTAAATATCCCTTTAAACATAAAAACATACATTGTTAGTGAAATTTTTCCTAAGTTACTTAATTATATAGATAACTTTAAGCTGGTTTTTGGAAGGACTGTGTTGCCACCATTGAGGCACTTTCTTTGTGAAACAAGGCCAGAAAAAACATGGTGAAGATATGCTGCATCTCATCCTGGAATATAGAATTATGTGCTTCTGAAAGGTTTTGGTTTTGTTACATAATGAAACCAGCAATTTACTGCAGTCTTTTGCTTGTTCTCTTTATACCAAGCTTCAACAAAACTGAAATGTAGCAATAATCAAGACCCTACTTTTATGGATGGTTTTGATTTTCTTCAGACATAAGTATTCCTCTTGATTAGACTTACAAAAACACTTTAAAAACACCATCTATAAAATAAGGATAAAAATGATTTAAATATAATGTTCATGTAATATTTTCATATAAATATAACCTATAATGCACCTGTTGGTGACAAATCATGTTTCTCTAATCCAGGAGGTGGGAACTCCCAGATACACAAGATATTCTAGAAAATTCTGTCATGTAAACAATTAAACTCAGAATGACACTTCACCCAACTTCTGCAGAAATGTGGGAGTTTAGAAGGCAAAGAAGGAAAAGGAAATGCAAAATGGAATAATGAAAGGATGATAAATAAAAGTTGTGTGATAACTGACTTCTCTTTCATCATTCACCACTGGTATGAAGGGGGTAGGGGCAAATGGAATTAATTCTGTCTGGAAGGCATCATTACTCTCTGAGGCAAAACAAAACAAAACAAACAAACAAAAAAAAGACACACACACACACACACACACACACACACACAAACAACAAACACCCAAAAAATAAGACAAAGCAAAAAACAACAAAACAAAACAAAACAAAACTTTTGAGATTTAATATTGACCCAATTAAAAAAAAAGACATTGAGGGAGGAGTCAAGATGGTGGAGAAGTAGCAGGCTGAGACTACTTCAGGTAGCGGGAGATCAGCTAGATAGCTTATCTAAAGATTGCAAACACCTACAAATCCAACGGGAGATCGAAGAGAAGAAGAACAGCAACTCTAGAAACAGAAAATCAACCACTTTCGGAAAGGTAGGACTGGCGGAGAAGTGAATCCAAAGCGACGGGAAGATAGACCGCGGGGGGAGGGGCCGGCTCCCGGCAAGCGGCAGAGCAACGGAGCACAAAATCGGGACTTTTAAAAGTCTGTTCCGCTGAGGGACATCGCTCAAGAGGCTCAACCGGGGTGAAGCCCACGCAGGGTCAGCGTGGCCTCAGGTCCCGCAGGGTCACAGAAGGATCGGGGGTGTCTGAGTGTCGCAGAGCTTACAGGTATTAGAACGGGGAAGCCGGCTACAGAGACAGAGCCGAGGAGTAAGCTCTAAGCTCGGGGTTACCTTGAACCGGTCGCAGGCTCGGTCAGCTCGGAGCGCGGCCGTTGGCAGGGTGACGGGAGTAAATCGGCGCTGTTCTCTGAGGGTGCACTGAGGAGTGGGGCCCCCGGCTCTTGGCTCCTCCGGGCCAGAGACCGGGAGGCCGCCATCTTCATTCCCGCCCTCCGGAACTCTACAGAAAGCGCTCAGGGAACAAAAGCTCCCGAAAGCAAACCCGAGCGGATTACTCAGCCCGGCCCCTGGTAAGGGCGGTCCAACTCCGCCCAGGGCAAAGACACTTGAGAATCACTACAACAGGCCCCTCCCCCAGAAGATCAACAAGAAACCCAGCCAGAACCAAGTTCACCTACCAAGGAGTGCAGTTTCAATACCAAGGAGAGCAGCGGAATTCCAAAGGAAGAGAAAGCAAAGCACGGAACTCATGGCTTTCTCCCCATGATTCTTTAGCCTTGCAGTTAATTTAATTTTTTTTCTTTTTCAATTTATTTTTCTTCTTCTGCTAAATTTTTTTAACTTTTACCCTTTACTTTTTTAACGTTTTTTAACTAGTTTATCTAATATATATATTCTTTTTTTCCTTTTTATATTTTTTCTTTATTGGTTTTCTTTTTTTAATTGTTTCTTTCTTTTTTTTTTTTTCTTTTTCTTTTCTTTTCTTTTTTTTTTCTTCTTTCTGAACCTATTTTTATCCCCTTTCTCCCCCCTCACGATTTGGGATCTCTTCTGATTTGGCTAAAGCATATTTTCCTGGGGTTGTTGCCAGCCTTTTAGTATTTCACTTGCTCCTTCATCTACTCTTATCTGGACAAAATGACAAGGCGGAAAAATTCACCACAAAAAAAAGAACAAGAGGCAGTACCGAAGGCTAGGGACCTAATCAATACAGACATTGGTAATATGTCAGATCTAGAGTTCAGAATGACGATTCTCAAGGTGCTAGCCGGGCTCAAAAAAGGCATGGAAGATATTAGAGAAACCCTCTCCGGAGAGATAAAAGCCCTTTCTGGAGAAATAAAAGAACTAAAATCTAACCAAGTTGAAATCAAAAAAGCTATTAATGAGGTGCAATCAAAAATGGAAGCTCTCACTGCTAGGATAAATGAGGCAGAAGACAGAATTAGCGATATAGAACACCAAATGACAGAGAATAAAGAAGCTGAGCAAAAGAGGGACAAACAGCTACTGGACCACGAGGGGAGAATTCGAGAGATAAGTGACACCATAAGACGAAACAACATTAGAATAATTGGGATTCCAGAAGAAGAGGAAACAGAGAGGGGAGCAGAAGGTATATTGGAGAGAATTATTGGAGAGAATTTCCCCAATATGGCAAAGGGAACAAGCATCAAAATCCAGGAGGTTCAGAGAACCCCCCTCAAAATCAAAGAATAGGTCCACACCCCGTCACCTAATAGTAAAATTTACAAGTCTTAGTGACAAAGAGAAGATCCTGAAAGCAGCCCGGGAAAAGAAGTCTGTAACATACAACGGTAAAAATATTAGATTGGCAGCAGACTTATCCACAGAGACCTGGCAGGCCAGAAAGAGCTGGCATGATATATTCAGAGTACTAAACGAGAAAAACATGCAGCCAAGAATACTGTATCCAGCTAGGCTATCATTGAAAATAGAAGGAGAGATTAAAAGCTTCCAGGACAAACAAAAACTGAAAGAATTTGCAAATACCAAACCAGCTCTACAGGAAATATTGAAAGGGGTCCTCTAAGCAAAGAGAGACCCTAAAAGTAGTAGATCAGAAAGAAACAGAGACAATATACAATAACAGTCACCTTATAGGCAATACAATGGCACTAAATTCATATCTCTCAATACTTACCCTGAATGTTAATGGGCTAAATGCCCCAGTCAAAAGACACAGGGTATCAGAATGGATAAAAAAACAAAACCCATCTATATGTTGCCTACAAGAAACTCATCTTAAACCTGAAGACACCTCCAGATTTAAAGTGAGGGGGTGGAAAAGAATTTACCATGCTAATGGACATCAGAAAAAAGCAGGAGTGGCAATCCTTATATCAGATCAATTAGATTTTAAGCCAAAGACTATAATAAGAGATGAGGAAGGACACTATATCATACTCAAAGGAACTGTCCAACAAGAAGATCTAACAATTTTAAATATCTATGCCCCTAACATGGGAGCAGCCAACTATATAAACCAATTAATAACAAAATCAAAGAAACACATCGACAATAATACAATAATCGTAGGGGACTTGAACACTTCCCTCACTGAAATGGACAGATCATCCAAGCAAAAGATCAACAAGGAAATAAACGCCTTAAATGACACACTGGACCAGATGGACATCACAGATATATTCAGAACATTTCATCCCAAAGCAACAGAATACACATTCTTCTCTAGTGCACATGGAACATTCTCCAGAATAGATCATATTCTTGGTCCTAAATCAGGTCTCAACCGTTATCAAAAGATTGGAATCATTCCCTGCATATTTTCAGACCACAATGCTCTGAAGCTAGAACTCAATCACAAGAGGAAATTTGGAAAGAACCCAAATACATGGAGACTAAACAGCATCCTTCTAAAGAATGAATGGGTCAACCAGGAAATTAAAGAAGAGTTGAAAAAATTCATGGAAACAAATTATAATGAAAACACAACGGTTCAAAATCTGTGGGACACGACAAAGGCAGTCCTGAGAGGAAAATATATAGCGGTACAAGCCTTTCTCAAGAAACAAGAAAGGTCTCAGGTACACAACCTAACCCTACACCTAAAAGAGCTAGAGAAAGAACAAGAAAGAAACCCTAAACCCAGCAGGAGAAGAGAAATCATAAAGATCAGAGCAGAAATCAATGAAATAGAAACCAAAAAAACAATAGAACAAATCAACGAAACTAGGAGCTGGTTCTTTGAAAGAATTAATAAGATCGATAAACCCCTGGCCAGACTTATCAAAAAGAAAAGAGAAAGGACCCAAATAAATAAAATCATGAATGAAAGAGGAGAGATCACAATGAACACCAAAGAAATACAGGCAATTATAAGAACATACTATGAGCAACTCTTCGCCAACAAATTTGACAATCTGGAAGAAATGGATGCATTCCTAGAGACATATAAACTACCACAACTGAACCAGGAAGAAATAGAAAGCCTGAACAGACCCATAACCAGTAAGGAGATTGAAACAGTCATCAAAAATCTCCAAACAAACAAAAGCCCAGGGCCAGATGGCTTCCCGGGGGAATTCTACCAAACATTTAAAGAAGAACTAATTCCTATTCTCCTGAAACTGTTCCAAAAAATAGAAATGGAAGGAAAACTTCCAAACTCATTTTATGAGGCCAGCATCACCTTGATCCCAAAACCAGACAAGGATCCCATCAAAAAAGAGAACTACAGGCCAATATCCTTGATGAACACAGATGCAAAAATTCTCGCCAAAATACTAGCCAATAGGATTCAACAGTACATTAAAAGGATTATTCACCACGACCAAGTGGGATTTATTCCAGGGCTGCAAGGTTGGTTCAACATCCGCAAATCAATCAATGTGATACAACACATTAATAAAAGAAAGAACAAGAACCATATGATACTCTCAATAGATGCTGAAAAAGCATTTGACAAAGTACAGCATCCCTTCCTGATCAAAACTCTTCAAAGTGTAGGGATAGAGGGCACATACCTCAATATTATCAAAGCCATCTATGAGAAACCCACCGCAAATATCATTCTCAATGGAGAAAAACTGAAAGCTTTTCCGCTAAGGTCGGGAACACGGCAGGGATGTCCGTTATCACCATTGCTATTCAACATAGTACTAGAAGTCCTAGCCTCAGCAATCAGACAACAAAAGGAAATTAAAGGCATCCAAATTGGCAAAGAAGAAGTCAAACTATCACTCTTCGCAGATGATATGATACTATATGTGGAAAACCCAAAAGACTCCACTCCAAAACTGCTAGAACTTGTACAGGAATTCAGTAAAGTGTCAGGATATAAAATCAATGCACAGAAATTAGTTGCATTTCTCTACACCAACAACAAGACAGAAGAAAGAGAAATTAAGGAGTCAATCCCATTTACAATTGCACCCAAAACTATAAGATACCTAGGAATAAATCTAACCAAAGAGACTAAGAATCTATACACAGAAAACTATAAAGTACTCATGAAAGAAATTGAGGAAAACACAAAGAAATGGAAAAATGTTCCATGCTCCTGGATTGGAAGAATAAATATTGTGAAAATGTCTATGCTACCTAAAGCAATCTACACTTTTAATGCAATTCCTATCAAAGTACCATCCATTTTTTTCAAAGAAATGGAACAAATAATCCTAAAATTTATATGGAACCAGAAAAGACCTCGAATAGCCAAAGGAATATTGAAAAAGAAAGCCAAAGTTGGTGGCATCACAATTCCGGACTTCAAGCTCTATTACAAAGCTGTCATCATCAAGACAGCATGGTACTGGCACAAAAACAGACACATAGATCAATGGAACAGAATAGAGAGCCCAGAAATAGACCCTCAACTCTATGGTCAACTAATCTTCGACAAAGCAGGAAAGAATATCCAAAGGAAAAAAGACAGCCTCTTAAACAAATGGAGTTGGGAAAATTGGACAGCCACATGCAGAAAAATGAAATTGGATCATTTCCTTACACCACACACGAAAATAGACTCAAAATGGATGAAGGACCTCAATGTGAGAAAGGAATCCATCCAAATCCTTGAGGAGAACACAGGCAGCAACCTCTTCGACCTCAACCGCAGCAACATCTTCCTAGGAACATCGCCAAAGGCAAGGGAAGCAAGGGCAAAAATGAACTATTGGGATTTTATCAAGATCAAAAGCTTCTGCACAGCAAAGGAAACAGTTAACAAAACCAAAAGACAACTGACAGAATGGGAGAAGATATTTGCAAATGACATATCGGATAAAGGACTAGTGTCCAAAATCTATAAAGAACTTAGCAAACTCAACACCCAAAGAACAAATAATCCAATCAAGAAATGGGCAGAGGACATGAACAGACATTTCTGCAAAGAAGACATCCAGATGGCCAATAGACACATGAAAAAGTGCTCCATATCACTCGGCATCAGGGAAATACAAATCAAAACCACAATGAGATACCACCTCACACCAGTCAGAATGGCTAAAATTAACAAGTCAGGAAATGACAGATGCTGGCGAGGATGCGGAGAAAGGGGAACCCTCCTACACTGTTGGTGGGAATGCAAGCTGGTGCAACCACTCTGGAAAACAGCATGGAGGTTCCTCAAAATGTTGAAAATAGAACTACCCTATGACCCAGCAATTGCACTGCTGGGTATTTACCCTAAAGATACAAACGTAGTGATCCGAAGGGGCACGTGCACCCGAATGTTTATAGCAGCAATGTCTACAATAGCCAAAGTATGGAAAGAACCTAGATGTCCATCAACAGACGAATGGATAAAGAAGATGTTGTATATATACACAATGGAATACTATGCAGCCATCAAAAGAAATGAAATCTTGCCATTTGCGACGACGTGGATGGAACTAGAGGGTATCATGCTTAGCGAAATAAGTCAATCGGAGAAAGACAACTATTATATGATCTCCCTGATATGAGGGAGAGGAGATGCAACATGGGGGCTTAAGGGGGTAGGAGAAGAGTAAATGAAACAAGATGGAATTGGGAGGGAGACAAACCATAAGTGACTCTTAATCTCACAAAACAAACTGAGGGTTAATGGGGGGAGGGGGGTTGGGGGGGTGGGTATGTGGGGAGGGTATGTGCTATCATGAGTGCTGTGAAGTGTGTAAACCTGGCGATTCACAGACCTGTACCCCTGGGGATAAAAATATATGTTTATAATGTAAAAAAAAAAAAAAAAAAAAAAAGAATCTAAATAAAACCATTAACTACTAAAAAAAAAAAAAAAAGACATTGAGGTATTTCTCTGCTTAAATCACTCCAGTAATTGATTAATAATAAAAACTACAGGGGTGCCTGGGTAGCTCAGTAGGTTAAGCCTTCAACTCTTGATTTTTAGCTCAGGTCATGATCTCAAAGTCCTGAGATCAAGACCTGAGTCCCTCTCAGCACAGAATTTGCTTGAGATTTTCTGTCTCCTTCTGCCTCTACACCTCTCCCAACCTCCCCACTCATGCATCACTCTCTCTCTCAAAATAAGTAAATAAAATCTTTAAAAACCCTGTAATCATCACAACAAAAATTAAATTCTATAAAGAAGATAAATGGTATAACAAAAAACATGCTCATTTGATCTCAGTTATGTTATTTAGTCATTCTACAGTTTAAGGCCACATGGGTTTTAATTCCCTTCACTCTTATATAGAGAAGAATATATTTTATTAAATATATTCATTTAAAGAAATTAATAGAGAAGCTTTAAATTAACATAGTAGTATTGAGGATTGAGTTGACTATATAAGAATATACAAGCCATTCAATAAATGGTAGCTTTATGTTTTGTTATTGTCCAAGTTCATTCAGTAAGTGGCATGGCTTGGATTAAAATCCAGGTTTGTCAGATTCAAAATCCCACCTTTTAAAAATTTACCTTGATTGTCAATTAAATGTTGTTAAATGATTATGTCTTTATACGATGCAATTAACTTGTTAATTCATATCAAATATTTATGTTAAGTCCGATCTCCTTTTTTTCCCTAAGATTTATTTATCTTAGAGAGAGAGAGCGAGCACAGTGGGGAGGGGTAGAAGGAGAAGGAGAGAGAAACTTAAGGAGACCACGCTGAGCACAAAGTGGAGGAGGAGCGTGATCTCAGGACACTGAGATCACAACCTGAGCCAAAACCAAGAGTCAGACCCTTAACCAACTGCACCACCTAGGTGTCCCAAGTCCAATTTCTTAATGACCATTCTAGATGATGTAGAAATTAAATTTGGGGGCACCTGGGTGGCACAGTTGGTTAAGGTTTGACTCTTGGTTTCAGCTCAGGTCATGATCCCAGGGTCCTGGGATTGAGCCCCATATTGGGTTCTCTGATCAGCGGAGAGTCTGCTTCTTCCTCTGCCGCTCCCCCTGCTTGTGCTCTCTCTCTCTCTCTCTATCAAATGGATAAATAAATCTTAAAAAGAAATTAAATTTGAGTTATAAATTTCCTCTTTTAAAATTCAATTGTCAGTATTATAAATCAATAAAATATAAATTCATACAAGTAATATGTTACCCTAAAATACATTTAGAAGAGGTAAAATTATAACTTTCCCAGAATTAAAAGTTATGAATGATCATGTTCATTTCAAATATGTTAGTCATAACTTCTGAATGTAAAGGAATAATCTTGCTAAGATTTAAGAATAATTTAAATATATGTGATCCCAATCTATGAGCAAGGAAATATCCTAGGTACGAAGAACTCATCAGTGATCAAGTGAAATGAGATGTCAATATGAAAAACTAATAACTTAATGAAGGAAACAGAATTATTAAGCAAGCAACA
Source organism: Enhydra lutris kenyoni (assembly GCF_002288905.1). Taxonomy (NCBI): domain Eukaryota; kingdom Metazoa; phylum Chordata; class Mammalia; order Carnivora; family Mustelidae; genus Enhydra; species Enhydra lutris. Next base: position 15,592,905 of record NW_019154112.1, on the reverse strand, counting down.
ACATTAATTATCAAAATAATAGTCTAGAGAACTATGAAAATATGTAGCAGGGACGTTAATAGGACACAAGGGTAAGCTTGAACAGTGAAATGGAATCACCTGGGAAAACTGTCAAGGGAAGCATATTCCCAAGAAAGTATCTATCTAAATATTTGAGATGAGTGTGACGTTGGATACTTCTGAATAAGTAAGAGAAGCTGAGCTTCTAAGTGTAGAGGAAAAATAAATCGCGATAAAATATAAGCTCTTGATTTAGAAAGAGTTTATATCAAAAATGGCAGGCATCAACAAGGGCTCTCATTTTATCTGAGGGCAACGGAGAACCTCTTAAAGATTTTATGTAGGAGATTAATAACAACAAATTTTACTTTAATGACAGTTTATTTGAAGGGTGGGGAATGGCTTGGTGGACACAACTGGGAGAGCTGAGACATTTGTGGGGGAGTCAATAGCACTAATCTAGTGAAACAACAGTGATGGCATGATTAAAACAGAGGCAGAAGAAATGCAACACTGGTGGAGTCCAGAATACTGAAATAGTAGAATTATAATGTCTTTAAGGCTGCTGACCTAAATAAGGATAGAGAAAGAAATCCAGGAGGATCAGGTACAGAAATAAGATGGTAAGGGGTAAGGGTATGTCATAATTACTTAAGCATATACCAAATTTGTACTGGAGTGATTTCCTTGTAGAAGTATCCAGATTTCTGGTATATACAGAAAAAAGCATAGGAGAAAAATGGGCTGGAGTTCTATATCTGATTATATTAATCACATTTTTAAATATTTCAGTATGTATGTAAAGTTGTTGGGATGTTGTTTTAAAATGACAAAGACTTGATTTTGTTTAAGTCATCAGGAAATTATATGTAGGGAGATAATAAAACAGAATGGAAGAAAATATATGTCAATGAATACAGTGCAAGTAGGAGAAAAGAAAGAAGTTTATTGTAGATTATTAAAGTTGCGACTTTGGTGGAAGAAAGTTGAAAATTTTATCTAGTGGGATTGTCTATTTTCTTTGTAAAATAGGAGACAATTACGGAAATGGTGAGTTTGAAAGAAAGAGAAGAATGGACAATACTTGAAGTGAACAGTAAGGAAAATGTGAGAGAATGTTCATTTGGAAAAAATAGAAGGATCACTAGGCAATATTGAAATACTTTTGTAGCTGTAAATCACCAATTTAAAGTAGTATAAACCTTTACAGGTGCATTATTTTCCCAGTAGCCTAGTTGAAAAATATACAATAAAAAATTAAGTAGTAAATGGGTTTAAACAAACACAGTCACCAATATATTTCCATGCTGAAATGCTCAGAAACAAATTTCATTTGCATTGAAGCAGAATTAGGTCTGTGTGACATTTTTAGACTAGCTGCAGATGTGAGCTGACATTACTGCATGGCTAATCCCGTGCTTCTCAGAATTCTCTGGGTCCCTAATTATTGTGCATTTATATTTTGTAAGAGAAAATCACTTGATAGTTGCATTTCGGTCTCCAGAAAATTTAAATAAATAAAAATAGAAGCTAAAAAAATATCTATGAAGTCAATTTTCTTCTATAGATGTTGAATACAAAATACTGTGGATTTTATTAGGAGAGTGATTAATATAAATATCATATATGGATAAATTTAAACAAGGAGTTATAATTTGGATTCAAAAGGTAATGGTATGTAACACAGTTTTTACTTACAAAGACACTGTTAAAATTCTGATCAAAACAACAAGTCAAAAGACATCCTGTTCACTTCTAAACACACATACACACATGTATGCATACACATATTTTCAAATATGTTTGTAAGAGTTGAAATCAGGAATCATGGTCATTTCAGGTGATACTGTCATCTTTTAAATTTGTTATTCAAGAAGTCTACAGGATATGACGGAGCCATTCATAGCATTGTGCATAGTTACAACCATAATATTACTTGGCCGCAATTTTTCCAGGATAATATTTCACAGGAAAATCTACGGAGTAATTTCAGATCTTACAAGCTGTATTGCTTTTGTAGCTTTAAAATTACAAAAGCGGTACAACTCATATACAACTCATATTCAATAGTTAATAACATAAAGGTAACATATAGATAATCTTCCATTCACATTTAGAAGTTATCTTAAATTACTCCCTCCAAAAAATAAGGAAATAGATGAAAACAAATCCATTTTATTTAAACAAAGAACGATCTGAATATAATGTGCCTATTTCGGTATTTGGATTATAATAGGCATCTGATAGAAGACAGGTGAGTGAGGATTAGAAGTAGTGCACATAACTCATTTGCATTGTGCTCAATACATAACATCATGAACTGTGTAAACTTTTAATGAATTTGTAGTTGATTCTGCAGAAGTGATCTTTTTCATTTTTACCCCATTATGAGTATGGTTTCCACAATAAATAGCTTTATTTTTAAAGGTTAAATATTATATCTGATAAAACATATGTAAAAATGAAAATTAGGAATATAGGAGATAGAATGAACAGATGTAAACATTCTAATGCTTTGTACCTGACCTCTAGAGAGTGACACAGCACATTTTGGACACCACAGATTAGGCTGAAATTGTGGGAGGAGGGCAAAATATTAGAAAAGTCAATATAACTATCAGATTATGGAAGACGAAAATTCTATCAGGGAGTCCAGAAAGGGGAAAATGGTAAATTTTAAAATTAAAGCTAACAGGAAAGCGATGGAGATGAAGTAACTAATTTAGGAAGAAGAATATTCAGAACATGATTTCCAAGAGGACATGAGATTAAGCAGAGGGATTTAGGTGAAAAATGACAGATCCTGAAGAACAGTGATGTTCAAAATAACCTCATTTTATTAAGGAAAACAAAGGAGAGAAAGGTTTCAAGCATTTTTAGAGTTAGGACTTACTTAAATTAGGAAGTGATTTTACTAAATATGATCATTACAATGCAGTTTAACTGATGTGATAGAAACAGGAGGATTAGGATGAGATGGTGGGTTCATAGGAATTAAGAGAGAATTCCAATGGAGAAAACTCCTTGGGGGATAAAAGGGAATGAGAGAAAGGAGAGTGAATAAAGAAATCACCAAAGTGGAGTTAAACATCTCATTTTAGACCTCAGTTCCTGTAAAAACCTTTGTTTGGCCTCAAAACTCCAGGCTGGGTACCTCTCCATATGTGTCTTCACATCGTGATATGTCTTCAAGTACATATTCACAGGAAATTGTGTGCAAAAATGCATTTTTATTCTATTCCCTAAAAATCACTTCACTTCTATCCTTCACCTTTGTATTATTTTAAACTAAAGAAAGTCAAGAATGGAGTAAATATCAGGAATGTGTAGGGTCAGTGATTTTTGAAAGTGGAATGAGCAGTAAGTACATCTCAAGGATGAATTTAAGAATGAAGAATGACAAAGGATTAGGCCTGGGAATGAAGTAAGGTCAAAACTTTATTCCTGCTCATTTTCATTTAGGTATAAATGTATAATTTTATAAAACTATTTTATCGTGCTGAAATGGCCTGGAATTAAATTGTCTGTCATTATTTTAAACCTGTTTTATTTTTTTATTTCACATGTTCAAAGAATAGTTTTCAGCATTTGTAAGTGGTTATTATTGAAGAGTATTTATCACATAGAGTTTTTCTTCTGTGAATTAAAATAGGTTTTCTCTAAGTAACATAGACTAGAAAATATTTTGCAATGGTCTCACCATATCTGTGTGTGTTCCTGTGTGAGTGTAGCCTTCAGTACAACCCAAGTAAAAAGAACATAATAGTATCACTATTTTATTCCCATTTTGTAGATGATTAAAACAAAAGTTTAAATGATTACATCAAGGTTCATTATTTACCTCATTCAAGATCATAAATCCTATCTCATGTCTGAGATCATATATTTTTCTAGAACGCTTTCTAGTTCAATGAAGAAAAAGTACATTTCAGGAGACTATCTAAATTATATTTGTCATAATCTACTTCATGTATAACATCACTATCGAAAGTGGTAATGGGAATAGGAAGAAAAATCAATGTGTTGTAACTCAAGTGAAGAAAGAATGATGTTTGGTAACTGTCTTAATATACAATATAAAGGAGTTATCACTTTAAGGATGATCATTTTACTTAATATTGTGAATTCTGTATTAACTTTGCTATATCTTGTAGTTAAATTTTATCAAAACATTTCATTTCATATATCATATTGTGAAAGGTAGAAATTATTGTTGACACATCAGAATACACTCTTATCAATCATACGTTATTTAGTATTACTCCAATTTAAAAAAATATCTCAGCAAGATTAACATTATCTAGAAATTGAAAATATTAATATTAAGCAGAAAATGGTGATAATAATAGCATCATACCTTCACCAATATGATTGTTTTTAGGAAATAGAAATGGTTTTATAAAATCAAAATTTGGATAAATCATGCCTTATTATTTTTTAAAATATTTTAGTTATTTATCTGAGAGAGAGCACAAACAGGCAGAGCTGCAGGGAGAATCAGGCTCCCCACTGAGCAGAGCTGGATGTGGGGCTGGATCCCAAGATCCTGGGATCATAACCTAAGCCAAAGGCATATGCACAACAAACAGCATCTCAGGCAACCCAGATCATGCCTTATTTTAGACTTCCATTTTCACCTTATTGAATTTAGAATATTATTTTAAAGATTTTCAATCTCCTTTTCTTTTTCAAATTAGGTGAAATTTCATTTCCATTGTCTATACATTTGAGCTTCCATAGAAATTTTTAAAGAAATGCTCTTTGTTGTTAAAATACCTTTTAATTGAAAGTTGTATGATTAAAATATATTAAAACCCAGAGGCTCTATGTAGCTCATAGCCAAAAACGTTTTGAGAGCTGAAACTATTTTTCCCCTTTTGGGTACCAATCCTAGCTTTCTAAAATTTATTCCTTGAAAATGTTAAATACCATAGAAGTGGTAGACTTTCTTATATCTTTTAATATCTGCTAGAGTTATAATTATCCCTTGCTGAGGTCTTGGATGAATGATTTTTATGTATTCTATACCTGCTAGAGGCCAACATTCTTTGAGGATCTAAATGTCAAAACAAGGAAACAGTAGCTATAGTGGACAATATCACTGACGTGGACATGTCCCTACCTTTAGTTATTTCGGATCTAGACTGGAAAATGTAAAATCAAGAAAATCTTACTTGTAATATTTCCATATTGTAAGTGAAACAAAACTTGTGAATTACAGGTCTTGAAAGACAAACCAGAACTACAGAATTCAGTATATTTATTCTTAAATTATCAAAGTGTTTCTATTTATAATATAATTTACTTGGAAAAAAAAAGCCATAGATACAAAACAAGATGGTTCATATTTCTAAATGGTTTAAGGAAATTAAAAGAAAGGTAATGTCCCAGTCAAGAAAGTTTTTATTTAAATTCTAGTTAGTTAACATACAGTACAATATTTCTTTCAGTAAGATTTAGTGTTTCATCAAAGCATACACTACTCAGTGCTTATCACAAGTGCCCTCCTTTAGCCAATCCCCCCACATACTACCCCTCCAGCAATCCTCAGTTTGTTCTCTATAGTTAAAGAGTTTCTTATGCTCTGCCTCCCTCTCTCTTTCTCTTTTTTTTTCCATCCCCTACATTCATCTGTTTCATTTCTTAAATTCCACATATGAGTGAAATCATCTGGTATTTGTCTTTCTCTGACCGTCTTATTTTGTTTAGCATAATACACTCTATCTCCATCCTAATCAGTGCAAATGGTAATGTTCTATCATATACATGTACATCATATCTTCTTTTTCCACTCATCAATGGACTTTTGGGCTTTTTTTCATAATTTGGCTCTTGTTGATAATGCTGCTATAAACATCAGGGTGCATGTGCCCCTTTGAATCAATGTTTGTGTTCTTTGGGTAAATACTTAGTATTGCAATTGCTGAATCATAGGATAGTTCTAATTTTAACTTTTGAAGAAACTACATACTATTTTTCATTTGCATTCCCATCAACAGTGTAAGAGAGCTCCCCCTTTCTCCACATTCTCGCCAACATCTGTTGTTTTTTGTTGTTATTATTAGCCATTCTGACAGTTGTAAGGTGGTATCTCATAGTGGTTTTGACTCGTATTTCCATGATAATGAGTGATGTTGAGCATTCTTTCATATGTCTGTTAGTCATCTGGATGACTTCTTGGGAAAAATGCTTATTCATGTCTTCTGTCCATTTCTTAACTGGTTTATTTGTTTTTTGGGTGTTGAGTTTGATTACTTCTTTATAGATTTTGGATACTAACCCTTTATCAGATATGTCATTTGCAAATATCTTCTGCCATTCTGTAGGATATCTTTTAGTCTTGTTGATTATTTCCTTCACTGTGCAGAAACATTTATCTTAATTTAGTCCCAATAGTTCAATTTTGATTTTATTTGTCTTGTCTCCAGTGACATGTCTAGTAAGAAGCTGCTGTGACTAATGTCAAAGAGGTTGCTGCCTTTGTTGTCCTCTAGGATTTTGACAGTTTCCTGTCTCACATTTAGGTCTTCCATCCATTTTGAATTTATTTTTGTGTATGGTTTAAGGAAGCTGTCCAGTTTCAACCTCTGCATGTTGCTGTCCAATTTTCCCAACACCATTTGTTGAAGCAACTGTCTTTTTCCATTGGATATTCTTTTTTGCTTTGTTGAAGATTAGTTAACCATATAGTTGTGGGTACATTTCTAGGTTTTCTACTATTTCTATCAATCTATGTATCTGTTTTTGTGCCAGTACCATACTGTTTTGATGACTACAGCTTTGCAATATAGCTTGAAGTCCAGAATTGTGATACCTCCAGCTTTGCTCTTTTTCAAGATTGTTTTGCCTTTTTTTTTTTTTTTCATGGTTCCACAAAATTTGTGGTTGCAAATTTTAGGATTGTTTGGTCCAGCTTCATAAAAAATGCTGGTGGCATTTTGATAGGGATTGGATTAAGGTGTAGATTGCTTTGGCTAGTTTAGACATTTTAACAATATTTGTTCTTCCAATTCTTGAGCATGAAATGTTTTTTCCATTTCTTTGTGTCATCTTCAATCTCTTTCATAAGTGTTCTATCATTTTAGAGATCTTTAACCTCTTTTGTTGAGGTTTATTCCTAGGTACTTCTTATTTTTGGTGTAATTATAAATGGGATTGTTTTCTTAATTTCTCTTTCTGTTGCTTCATTATTAGCATATAAAAATGTCCTGGATTTCTGTTCTTCAATCTTGTAGTCTATGACTACTGAATCTTTGTATCAGTTCTAGAAGTTTTGGGGTGGAGTCTTTTGGGTTTTCTACATAGATCATGTCATCTGCAAATAGTAAAAGTTTTACTTCTTCCTTGCTGATTTGGATGGCTTTTATTTATTTTGTTTTTGTTGTTGTCTGATTGCTGAGGCTAGGACTTCCAGTGCTTTGTTAAATAACAGCAGTGAGAGTGCATATCCCTCTCTTGTTCCTGACCATAGAAGAAAAGCTCTCAGTTTTTCCCCATTGAGGATGATACTAGCTGTGGGTATTTCATATATGGCCTTTATGATGTTGAAGTATGTTCCTTCTATCCCTACTTTGTTGATGATTCATGAATGGATGCTGTACTTTGTCCAAATGTTTGTTTCTGCATCTGTTGAGAGGATCATACAGTTTTTATCCTTTTTTTTTTTTTAAATTAATGTGGTGTATCACACTGAGTGATTTGTGATATTGAACCACCTTTGCAGCCCAGGAATAAATCCCACTTGATCATGGTGAATAATTCTTTTAATGTACTATTGAATTTGATTTGCTCATATCTTGTTGAGAATTTTTGCATCCAGGTTCATCAGAAATATTAACCTTCAATTCTCCTTTTTAGTGGGTCTTTGTCTGGTTTTAGGATCTGTGTAATGCTGGCCTCATAAAATGAGATTGGTAGTTTTGCTTCCATTTCTATTTTTTGCAACAGTTTGAGAAAAATAGGTACTACCTCTTAAAATATCTGCTAGAATTCTCTTGGGAAGTTATCTGGCCCGGGATTTTTGTTTGTTGGGGTATTTTTGGATTATTGATTCAATTTCTTTGCTGCTTATGGATCTGTTCAAATTTTCTATTTCTTCTTGTTTCAGTTTTGGTAGTTTACATGTTTCTAGGAATTTATCCATTTCTTCCAGATTCCCCAACTTGTTGGCATATAGTTTATAGTTTTTCATCATATTCTATTATAATTGTATTTCTGTAGTTTTGGTTGTGATCCCTCTTCTTTCATTGGTGATTTTATTAGGGCCCTAACACTTCTTTTTGATAAGTCTGACTAGGGGTTAATTGAAAATTTTTTTTTTTTCCCAAAGAACCAGCTCCTGGTTTCATCGATCTGCTCTACTGTTGTTGTTGTTGTTGTATCACGTACTTCTGCTCTAATCTTTATTATTCCCTTCTTCTGAGGGCTTTAGGCTTTATTTGCTGTTCTTTTTCTAGTGTCTTTGGGGGAAGGTTAGGTTGTGTATTCAGGACTTCCTGCTTTGTAAGGGAGGCTTGTATTGGTATATACTCCCCTCCTAGGACCCCTTTTGCTGGATCCTAAATGTTTTGAAGTGTCATGTTTTCATTTTTATTTGTTTCAATGTGTGTTTGTTTTTTTTTAAATTTCTTCCTTAATTTCCTGGTTAACCCATGCATTGTTAAGTAGAATGTTCTTTAACCTTAATGTATTTGTGGTCTTTCCAATTTTTTTCTTCTGGTTGACTTCAAATTTCATAGCCTTATGGTCTGAGAATATGCATAGTATGAACTTAATCTTTTTGTACTCGTTGAGGGCAGATTTGTTACCCACTATGTGATCTATTCTGAAGAATGTCCCATGTGCACTTCAAAAGAATGTGTACTCTGTTGCTTTAGGATGAAATGTTCTGAATAGGTTTACTAAGTCTACCTGGTTCAATGTGTCATTCAAAGCCATTGTTTCCTTTTGGATCATCTACTTAGATGATCTTTCCATTGCTATGAGTAGGGTGTTAAAGTTCCCTACTATTATTGCATTATTATCAATGAGTTTATTTGAGTTTGTTATTGTTTTATATATTTGGGTGTTCCCACTTTGGGGCATAAATATTTACAGTTGTTAGATCTTCTTGTTGGATAGACCCTTTATTGTGATATAGAGCACTTCTCCTTCTCTTGTTACAGTCTTTGGTGTAAAATCTAGTTTGTCTGATACAATAATGGCTACTCCACTTTCTTTTGATGTCCATTATCATAATAAATAATTCCCCCCCCTCACTTTTAGTCTGTGGGTGTCTTTAGGTGTAAAGTGAGTCTCTTGTAGGCAGCATATAGATGGGTCTTGTTGTTTTTTTTTTTTTTAATCCATTCTATTACCCTATGACTTTTGACTGGAGCTTTCAGTTCATTTAAATTCACAGTGATTATTGATAGGTAAGAATTTAGTGCCATTGTATTAGCTGTAAAGTTGTTGTTTCTATAGATATCTTCTGTTCCTTTCTAGTCTTTGTTGCATTTCACCTTTCTTTCCCATTAAAACAGTCCCTTTTAATATTTCTTGTAGTCACAAACTACTTAATTTTTTGTTTGTCTGGGAAAGTTTTTAATTCTCCTTCTATTCTGAATGACGGCCCACCTGGATAAAGTATTATTGGTTGCATATTCTCCCCATCAGCACATTAGATATATTACACCACTTTCATCTGGCTTGTCAAGTTTATGTGGATAAGCCTGCTGCTAACCTTATTGGTCTTCCCTTATAAGTTAAGGATTTCTTCTCCCTTGCTGCGTTCAGGATTTTTTCCTTATCTATGTATTTTGCCAGTTTTACTACAATATGTCTTGGTGTTTCCCTACTATTGTTGATTTTGGTGGAAGTTCTCTGTACCTCTTGGATTTAGATGTCTATTTTCTTCCCCAGATTAAGGAAATTTTCAGCTATAATTTCCTCAAATAAACCTACTAACCATTTTTTCCCTCTCTTCTTCTGTGACTCCTATGATGTGAATGTTACTATGCTTTATTTATTATTAAGTTGCTGAGTTCTCTAACTCTAGTGATCCAGTATTTTTCTTTCCCTCTTTTTTCAGCTTAATTTGTTCCCATAATTTAATCTTCTGTATGGTTTATTTGTTCATCTGATTCTTCCATCCTATGGTCATTACATCCAGTCAGTTTCACATCTCCATTAAAACACTTTATTTCAAACTGACAAGTTTTTAGATCTCTTGTTTCTGCAGTAAAGGACTCCCTGGTGTCTTCTATCCTTTTCTCAAGCCCAGCTAGTACCCCTATGATAGTTGTTTTAAATTCTTGTTCAGGCATATTACTTATATGTTTCAATTAGATCTCTAGCCATGATCTTTTCTTATTCTTTCTTTTGGGATGAATTCCTCCATCTTGGCAATTTTATCTAGGTCTCTGCCTTCCATGTGTTAGGAAAGCCTGTTGTGTTTCTTACTTCTGAGAGTAATTGCTATATTAAGAAGAGGTCATATACTGTCCAGTGCCTAACACTTCAGGAAGTGTTTTTGGTGTACACTGTGTGCACTCTCCTGTTGTATTTTAGGTATTTTTTCCCTCCAGTCAGTCTTCTGCAGAGTTTCTCCTTGCTTGTGGTGGGGAGTGTTTGGACCTTGTCCATTGTGTGGTGAGTTTTAACTAGGTGTGTTTTGGTTGGCTTGTTAAAAGAAGCTAGATCCTGTTTCTACTAGAGCTGAAACTTTACAGCCCTATTTGATCAGCATATGTGGTAAGTGCAGGGGGTTTGAGCGTCTTGTGGGGAAGGGCCCTGCTGCTGCTCTGAATCTCAGGCACACTTTCCCTGGTAAAGAAACACATGCTGAACAAAGGGGGTTAGGGCTTGGTGTCGTAAACTCAGGCATCCACTGTAGGCACTGTGCTACTCACAGAAGTCCATTTGTACTTATGGGTGGAGGTAAAAATAGTGTCAGCTAGTTCTCTCCTCCCTGGAAAGTGGAGCTTATGCCTACCACTGTTCAAGAAGCCCTCACAGAAGAGCAATCCCTCGTGTGTCCCAAGCAACAATCAAATCCCTGCCTTTACCCTGTCTGTGTCTGAGTTATCTGCCCACCTGGTGGCACAGTGCTCTTGTGTTTTAACTCAGACATGCTGGCTGGTTTTCAAAACTCCAAATTATAGGGACCCAGTGAAGTATGGACCCATGCTGATCCTCTGGGGTAAGATCTTGCCACACTGTTGCTGGAGGAGGTTTGTCCCAGAAGGGCAGTTTCAGGAAGACAAAGGGGCTTGCATCTCATGGTAAAGTACAGCAAAAAGCCCACGTCCAGATTAGCTGCCCTCAGCAGCTGCATCTGCTCCCATGTTAAATAGATGGGGTAGCAAAATGGCACCCACAGGCCTTTTGTCTCTGGAGAGGCAGTGCCACCTCTTCCAAATGCACTGCAACAAGGGGAACTGTCTGTCTCAGTGCAACCCAGGGGATCCTCAGACCACACTGTCCTCTCCCAGGCCTCTGCCCTCCTTCTTCATAGGAGTACTGTTACACCTATCAGGATCCTCCAGGTGATGGTGTGGACTTCTAAACCTTCAGTCTTTGAGCTCCAATGCTTGTAAAAACTTGCAATAATCAGCCCCTCTCATTTTTCTAATCAGTGGTTTTGGGGAAGTATTTTTTTCTTGCACAATCCTTTGCATGCTACTTGGTCTTTCTCTCCTCTTTTTGTGATCAGAGCTCCCTACCTTCTGCAGCATCTGCAGTTCTTTTCTCCCCCAAATCCTATCTCCTTACCATCTTCCTTCCATGATGTGGCCTCTTTTCTCCTTGTTTTGAAGCTTATTCCCTCACTCCTTCAGATTTCCTGGGTGTTCAGAATGATTTGATATTTATCTAGCTGTGTTCAAGGGATGAGGCAAGCATAGGGTCTGTCTACTACTACACCATCTTAACTATTGCAGGATTTTTTTCTTTTAACTCTTTAAATACATTACTGCCTCTCTTCTTTGTATAGTTTCTGTTGAGAAACTAATTTTTATCTTTGTTCACCTTGTGAGGTGATTTTTTTCCCTCTTTATTTTATTCAAGATTCTCCGTGTCATTTTCTGCATTTTGAATATGACAATGCCAAGAGGTTTTGTTTGTTTGCTTGTTTTTCTGATTTATTTTGCTTAGTGTTCTCTGAGATCCCTGAATATGTTTTGTTATCTGTTATTAATTTTGGAAAGTTCTCAGCCATTATTTCCTCAAATATTTCTTCAGTCCTAATCTCTCTTTCTTCACCTTCTGATATTCTAAAACATGTTACACATTTAAAATGATCCTACAGTTCCTTGATATATTACTTTTCTCATCTCTTTCCTCTTTCAATTTTAATATGGAAAGGTTCTATTGCTGTATTTTCAAGCTCACTAATCTTTCTTCAGTTTTTCAGCTATGTCCAGTTTACTAAAGAACCCATCGAAGTATTCTTTATTTCTTTATTTCTGTTTATTTTGTGTTTTTTTGTTTTGTAATTTCTAGCAATTTTTTATTCTTTCTTAAAGTTTCCATCTCTGTGTTCACATTACCCACATGTTCTTGCATTATTTCTTTCTTTTCCAATAAAACTTTTAACATATTATTCATAGCTCTTTTAGGTTATCAGTATAATTATAATGTCTGTGTCATATCAGAGTTTGGATGTGACGCTTGCTTTGTCTCTTCAGACTATTTTTTCTTGCATTTTGTAAAGTCTTGAAATTTTTGTTGAAACCCAAACATGTTGTTATTGGATAATAAGAACTGAAGTAAATGGGCCTTCAGTGTGACAATCTATATATCTGACTAGGACTTGGGCTTTATTTAGTGTTTGCTGAACATATAGGTGCCAACAGCTTCAAATTCCTTTTGTGTCTTTGTTTCCTCTCTTGACTTTGAACTTTTCTAAGTACTCCTTAAAGAGAACATCTGATCCTTGCAGCTATTTCAGATGTAATCTACTATTTATATTGAAGGTGTGCTGGTTTGGTGTTACTGTGTAAGGGAGGGCAAGCAGTCTATAATCTTCAATTTAAATTTCAATATTTAATTGAGTCTCTGACTTAATCTTTAGCATTGACAAATGATTCTCCTTATATAAATTGTCCCTTTTAAGTGAGAAAGGAAAGCTAGGAAGGGCTGGAATATGAGGGAAACCTTTTCCCATAGTTGTGAAAAGAAAAAAGTTTTGGTATAACTTTCCCCCTGGAAATTAGGGCTGGGCTTATTTCAAAAAGATTACTCTTCCTCTCCCATTACCTGGGTCACAAAGGGTCATTCTCAGATATTTATAGTAAGAACTTGGTAGATAAGTTGAAGGTAAAACCCATGAAAGTGTGGAAAGTGTGTGAATGTCTGTGGATTCCAGGAGTTTCTTCTTCTCATACTAGTCCACACTCGGCCTTTAGCAATTCATTAAAATTGCTATTTAGAGTTCCTGTCAGTGCATGTCTTCAGTGGCTTGAGTTCTAAGTAAGAGGATTCTGCTATGACTCTCCTTACTTACCCACCTCTTTAGATTTCAGGGTGGCAATTTCCACTGCAACCTCAGTTTACTGATAGGTCCAAGAAAAGTCATTGGTTTTCATTTTGCTCAGCTTTATCTTGATGTAAGGATGGGAATAGCAATTTCTAAGTTCTTTATATGTCAGGGTTATAACCCAAAGTCTACTTTGAATTTTATTGATTTTTTTTTTAAACTGAATTTTCAGATATGCTAGTGATTATCTACCATCTAAGGAAAGGATTTTGTATACTTCCAACATGAGTAGTTCTACTGCATAATATTCCATTATATGGATATAGCACAATTTGGTTATCCATTCAGCTGTTGATGCGCATTGGTATTGTTTCCAGGGACTGCCTATTACAAAGAAAGCTGCATTAAACATTCAAGTAAAGGTCTTTGTGTGGATATACATTTTTTTTTAAAGATTTTATTTATTTATTTGACAGAGAGAGATCACAAGTAGACAGAGAGGCAGGCAGAGAGAGAGAGAGAGGGAAGCAGGCTCCCTGCTGAGCAGAGAGCCCCATGTGGGGCTCGATCCCAGGACCCTGAGATCATGACCTGAGCCGAAGGCAGCGGCTTAACCCACTGACCCACCCAGGCGCCCTGGATATACATTTTTAATGGTCATATTTGAATACCTAGGAGTGAAATGGATGATTCATATAGTTGGTCCATGTTAAAACTTTTTAAGATATTGCCAAATGTTTTCCCAAATTGTTTTACCATCACACATTTCCATCAGCAGTTTTTGAGGTTCCGGTTACACCAAATCATCTCCAACATTTGGTATGAGAAGTCTTTAATTTTAATTTTAGGAGTTCTAACACATATCTCATTGTGGTTTAATGTAATTACTAATGATCTTGAGCATCTTTTCAATGCTTATTTGTTATCTGCATATATTATCTTTTTGCATATTTTTGCATATATTATTTAAAGTATTTGTTTGAAATTTTTGCCTGCTCTTAATAGAGCTGTTTGTTTTCTTATAATTGAATTTTGAGAATGGTTTACATTGACATACAGATCATCTGCCAGATGTATGATGTGTAAGTATTTCCTCTCAGTCTATAGCTTAAATTTTCATTCTCTCTAGATTATCTTTTATAAAGCAGATCTTAATTTGCTGATGCCCAAATTATCCATTTTGCTCAGAACTCTTGAACTAAATATAAAACCCCTATCAATATGGTGAAATACAATAAGAAATCGTTTTGTTTTTGTTTTTGTTTTGCTTATTTGCTTCCCCCTGTAAACTTCCATCTTCAATCTCTGCAATCTGGACTGACTTCTTTCCAGGTGAACTTCCTACTCATATCTTCCTGCCTATTTCTCTTGCCTCAGTTCTCAGTTGGATCCCTGTTTCCTGGATTACACCTATTAGTTCCCTATAAGAGCCCTCCTTTTTGTGGTGAACATTTTTCAATAGGCCTTTCAGCAAGAGTGAATGGAAGACACATTTAAAACCTCAAGTACCAGAAAATATAATTGGAGCCACACTTAAAAATATCTAAGTATAAGTGGCATCTGATCTATTAGATTCACATATTTTTTGCTTCTTCTGTTTTGTTGTTGTTGTTGCTTGTTTATTTGTTTGTTTTTGACTCAGTATAGAGTGATGGATTGAGGATAATTTTCCTTAAGGAAAGGCATTACTTCATTTTGTTCTTTTTTTATTTTATTTTATTTTTTTTTTGGTTTTCAGATTTTATTTCCGAGTTCTCGCCACACCCAGCATGGGGCTCAAACTCACGACCCCATATTCTTTTTTTAATGAAAGGTACAATAAAAATTCTTATTTTTCATCCTTTGGATATGACATTTTCCTTGGTTTTTCTCTCATAAAACTTTATCTCTGATATCCAAAAATTTTCATGATTAAGACTTGAATGTCATGTTTCATTCATTTAGGTGTACCAAAATAAGGTATGTGTGTGTGAGTGTGTGTGCATTGTTAATGTTGTTAACTTAGAAACTTATGTTCTTTAATTGTAAAATAGCATTCCTCAAGGCAATTATTTTACTTATTGGTTTCTTTATTCCACTGAGAAGTATGTTACAAACAATATTTGATGATACCCATGATATTCTCCATTTGCTAGTTGTTCTTTCTGAGGCTGAACTTCAGAATATTCTTTATACTTAAAAATACCTTAAAGCTAATGTTTTTATTTGTGAGTAAGAGTTTCTTAGCAATTCCTTGAGGATATGTTTTTAACTTCTTACCTAAAGATTACAATTGCATTTTGGCAGTCATGCATGGAAATTGACAAACAGTAACAAGACTATGCTGCTTTTGTTTTTATTTTTTACTTTTTTTGCAATAAAAATACATTATGCATGACATTACTTGAAAGAGTTGTAAGAAAATAACATACCTGTTCATTTTCCTACTAGTGGTATATGATATTTTTATCTACTAGAGAAACATTTTCCTCTAACTACTGTGTAGATTGTTCTATTTTAAACCAGAGAAAATTATTAATTAAAATTATTAACTTCTTAATACATGCTTATTGTGTGTGTGTGTGTGTGTGTGTGTGTGTGTGTGATAGTTGCAATTGTTCTATATATAAGGATACTTTAATAAGTTAGTAAGATAAAACTGACCAATGCTCCTTATAGATAGGGGTACTCTGGTGGGATGAAAAGAATATTACTCTTAGAATACAGAAAATAAGGTTTATGTCTTTATCATTCTATGACCTAGAATTAACAACCCAACCTTCTCCATGTGCTTTATCATACAATCTCCTATCCAAATATCTTATATTTTGCTATGCACTGAGGAAACTATATGCCCTAAACTAGATTTGCCAAATTATTAGCCAAATTACCTTCCCAGGTAAATATTATTTCTTTCCAATCTAAGAGCAAAAATGGTCTCAGAAAGATCAAATAACTCTTCTAAGATCATATAGTTTGTAGGTAATAAACTGAGGATCCAAAACCACTCTCATTCACTGGTTACCACTATTTCTATGAAAATTGTCCTAATGTCCCCTGGTACACTTAGACATTACTACCTACAGATACAAATAAGAGGAAAAAATTATATTGCAAAGTAATTTTAATTGCAGAAATCTTTATTCAATATTCTAAAACTCTTTTGGAAGACATATACCTATACTATATTCCTTAACACATATTAAGGCTGAAATGTTATTTCCAGAATGATGACTACAGGAAAAGAAGGAAGAAAAAAGAAAAGAAGAAAGGAAGGAAGGAAAGAAATGTCGGGGGAGGAGAAAGGGGAATTAAAGAAGAAAGTTTAAGGCATAAGGATGCTAGAGCCGTTAAGTAAGGTGATATATTGGGGTGTCTCAGTGGCTCCATTGGTTATGTGTCTGCTTTCTGCTCAGGTCATGATCTCTAGGTCCTGTGCTTGAATCCTGCATTGGGCTTCCTGCTCAGTAGGGAGTCTGCTTTTCTGCTCTCTCTCCCTTTGCTCCTACCTACACTTGTTTTCTCTCTTTCTCAAATAAATAAATTAAAATCTTTTAAAAAAAGGTGATATATATGAAAACCCCAAGCAAAATTTTGGCATATCCTGTATTCTCAAATTTTGTAAGACATGATAGATTTTCTAAGATTGTGTGTCCTGGCTACAAATACAAAGAAATCTTCTATTTGTAGGCCTACATATTCTATATGTGAAAATACATGTTTCTCATGTAAATGTATCTACTTCTAAACAATTAGTCCTGTGGTTAGATAAGATTATTCCGAATCTCCAGAGATATTAAAGCACTTTTAAGTATGGTGGGTTTAAAGTCCTTAGGAATTCCTCTTAACAATGAAAAGAGGAATTATGGCATGGAAACAACTCTCAGAAGTCTCCTTTAGGGTTAGGATTGATAAAATAAAAGTATATTGGAAATATGAATGGTAATTTGTTTCCAGAGAAAATGTAGAGAAATACGAAAAGAGAAATTACATGATAGAATAAAACAATTTCTTCAAGATGTCAGAATAAGAGTTAACATTTTATTGAGGGTTTAACATCCATAAGACTCTATGCTGAATGTTTTATATGTTTTATTGTTTTAATCTTCTACCTTTGAAATTAGCACAAGTTTTTACCTCCATTTCCTATTTGAGGGCACGGAAGTACAAAGATGCATATTGTCACAAACTCCTGTCTCACCATAAATTCTCTTAAAATTCTCCCCATTAAAAATATTTTTCTTGGGGCACCTGGTGGCTCAGTGGGTTAAAGTCTCTGCCTTCGGCTCAGGTCATGATGCCAGGATCCTGGGATCCAGCCCCACATTGGACTCTCTGCTCAGCGGGGAGCCTGCTTCCTTCCCTCTCTCTCTGCCTGCCTCTCTGCCTACTTGTGATCTCTGTCTGTCAAATAAATAAATAAAATCTTTAAAAAAATATATTTTTCTTGAAGGCAATATAGTATAAAAGAAAGAAGAGTTTATGAAGAAACAGTGGAACTAATAGTAGTTAGAGAACTTATTTTCCACTGGGGGAAAAAAAAAGTTTAGATTTAACAATTTTTCATATATCTTTTTATTCTGACACTGTATGTTGTTTATGCTTTCTTTAAAATAATAAAATATACTATTTATAATGGTTAATTTTATTTGCCAACTTCACTGGACCATGGGATACCCAGATATCTGGTTAAACATTATTTCCGTGTTTGACTGTGAGGGTGTTTCTAGAAAAGATTAGCATTTGAAATGATACACTGTGTAAAGGAGATAGCACTTCTCAATGATGATGGGTGTCAACCACTCTCCTGAGGGCCTGAATAGAACAAAAAGGCAGACTAAGGTTAAATTCTCTCTCTCTGAATAACTGCATGAATTGGAATACTGGTTCTACTCTTGGACTTGTAATTATACCATACAATCCCAGGCCTTCAGACTGAGACTGAACAATACCACCAGGTTTCCTCCAGTTTGTAGACATCAAATCATAAGACTCCTCAGCCCCCATAATCTTGTGAACCAATTCCTCATGGTAAGTCTCTTCTTATTTTTATAAATAAATAAATAGATAGATGAATAAGTAGTAAAAAAAAATAAGTAAATAGAAGATATCGATAGCTAGATGATAAATTATTTCCATCACCTATTGGTTTTGTTTTTCTGAAAAATCCTAATAAACTATTATTCCTGATAATATTTGGCTTATGTGGAAAACAACTTCATATTTAGTGTTCTCTCTACCTATTATACGAATTGATTTTTTTATTCATTTAAAAGTATTCTGAACTTTAGTTTGCTTATTGTAATGTGCCACTATTACAAAATTCTTATTCTTGGAACATACAAATTGGTTTATGAACCAAAGGAAAATGATATGTGGAAGTGCTATCTATGTAACATATTCTATTATTTTCTCTTCCATTTTTAAATAGTTAAGAATTTATATCTCGTATTTTTAATAGCTTGTCTTCATTCCATGGGACATGGTCAATAATAAAAACAGTCAATAATAAAAAAAATTTTTTTTTGAAGATTTTAAGTATTTATTTGACAGAGAGCACAAACAGGGGAAATGGTAGAAGGAGAGGGAGAAGCAGATTCCCCTCTGAGCAGGGAGGCCAATGTGGGCCTCCTGGAACCCAGGATTACGACCCCAGCTGAAGGCAGATACTTAACCAACTGAGCCATCCAATCGTGCCAATAAAAAATTTTCTAAACCTGTTTTTTTCCCCTCAAAAACCCCCCTTAATCTTGTTTTTTTAAAACACTAAAATCAGTATTTTTTTACTCCACAAAATTTATCACTTAAAGATCTTTACCAGTGAATTAATTTGGATTTACATGTATACTAACAAAGTTACATTTGAAACAGTATGTAGGTAAACACATAAGTGGGTAAAGAAACTATAAATGATGTTTCCACTTCCTCAACAACATGCAGGCTATTTTAATATTTCTAGGAGTTCATTCAAGGTAAAGAAAACTAACAAGTTAAAATGAAAGGTCTTAAATAAATTTATATTTGCAAATTAACAAAATATAGTGGCATGAAGTTAAAGTTTAATTATCTCAACCAAGTAAAGATAATTATAACATACATAAAGGCCAATGACAGTTTACCACCATTGCTGTAAATTATAGAAGTTGATCACAGAGGAATAATATGTATGTTATTATATATGTATTATGTATAATATATATTATTATATAATTGTATATTATCTCTCTCTGTGTCTCTCCAAGAATATACAAGTTGATATGGTAAAAGTTTGAAGCAAGATGGTTAAAATTCAACTTAAAATACATTCGATGTTAAAAGTTTCCAGATGATGGTTGCTATACTCAACCATCTTACTATTTAGATAGGTAGCAGGAAAAAAAAAAGAGAGAGAGAGATAATAATAAAAGTTAACAATTATTAACTCATAATAGACAATCTTTAAGTGCTTAACATGTATAAATTAACTAAACCTCACAGCATTTCTAAAATAAAGAACTATTATCTCCATTTGATAGATGAAGAAACTGAGTCCCAGAAAAAGAATATGCCCCATGTATCACAGCTAGTATTTGGCAGAGTCTGAATCTAATTCCAAGTCTTCTTTTTTCATTGCTTGTGCTTTCAGTCACTTAAACATTTAAATCACTGAACTAACTTGAAAAAAAAAAGTACATTTCAACAAAATTAAGAAACATATGAAAAACATGCAGAATTAAACATACACTATGAAAATTATATTTTTTGCCTCCAATTTTCCACCTTTAACTCTTCCCTAAAAGGAGAGGAATATTTTTGTTTGTATTTTGCCAACAAGTAAATTGGCAAACACGTGGTAAACATTTAACAATACCTTTGTTGAAACATCAGTGTCCCATGCACATTAAATAAGGAAATAGATGTTTCAAAATCTATTTGCTCCAAATTCAGTGAATATCCTATCTAATGCGGAATGTAGGGTTTATTTTGTTTCTTTTTTGTTTGTTTAGGCTGTGAAAAAAGTTGTGAAAACATCTTAATTGCAATATCTGAACCCGTGAGGCTCAGGGTTTTTATCTGCTTTTTGTTCAATGACATATACACAAAGCCCACTTCAGGAAAAAAAAAAAAAAATTGGAATACTTTGGAATGAGGAAAAAATGATTGTTGTGTGTCATATCTAGCACTTCCAAGGTATCTTCCTCTTTCATTGTTTTGAGTTATTTCACAGCTCTGTAAACTATAGGATACTGATAGGAATGCAAATGATCCTCTATTGAAATGTAATTTGCGACCCTTGGAAATATAACTGATTATCACATTGTGGAATATTTATCAGTTGTGCATTTGGTAAGAAACTCATTTCATGTTCCTAATGTCATGTATGTGTTTGTGCCTTACATTCTCCTTTGAGTTAGTTTTAATATCTTCTTGGTTTCCTCATTAAATGGTGATTTAAATAACATCTTAAATGGGTATTTATTTTATATTTGAGTTATGATTTTTACATTTTTACATTCAAAAATATCTTTTAATACCTAAAGCAATGCATGAAAAATATATATGTTTAATATATATTTGCTAGTGAATGACTTAATAAATCATCAATGAAAGAATAAATAGAATATGTTTTCTGAAACAACACAGTTACCCTTCACTCCTTACTTGCCTGAATTCCTAGTTATACTTGGCCATGTGACTCAGAACTGTTGGGTCGGCAGTTCTGGGAATGCAGGAGGAACAATAGAAATGACCGCCAGGGCCGCCATCTTCCAGTCCCCTCCCCACCCCCTTCTTTAACCCTAGACTCTCCAGCCAAAAGGGTGTACGCCCAGGTCACTGTTCCATAGGTAACCCAATACCTATGCAGGAAATAGGAGTATCAGGAGCCCTCACCCCATACCTTCTGATCACCAAATATGGATGTGAGCCCATGCCCTGCCTTGGCAGGATAAAAGACCCCCACCAACTCCCTCCCAGTGCGACTTCCCCCACTCCCCTTTCCGGAGTTGAGGAACCTCGTCAGAGGGTGCCCACCTCCTCCCAACGCGACTTACCTGGCTCCCCTTCTCCTGAGCCCTGAAACTTCATGGGAGAGTGCCTTTAATAAATCTTGCCTTGCGCCCACCTTGCCTGGTCTTATGTTTACCTCACCTGCGAAACTTTACAAGAACACTTGCAAAAAATGTAATAACTCTATAATAAATCAACACTCTTCTAACTACACTTGGATTTTTACTCTTAACGGGTTAATTTAAGAATATTATTGTGCATATTGGATTAACTTTCAAATGTATACAATGTCTTAAATGTATTTGCTTTTCTTTTTTAAAGATTTTATTTATTTATTTGACAGACAGGGCTCACAAGTAGGCAGAGAGGCAGGCAGAGAGAGGGGGAAGCAGGCTCCCTGCTGAGCAGAGAGCCCGATGCGGGGCTCAATCCGAGGACCCTGGGATCATGACCTGAGCTGAAGGCAGAGGCTTTAACCCACTGAACCACCCAGGTGCCCCTGCTTTTTCTTTTAATTTTGTTATAATGTGGTAAGAACACTTAACACAAGAGTACAATACATATGTTTACTATGGGTATAATGTCGTACAGTAGAGCTCTAGAGCTTATTCATCTTGCTTAACTGGAACCTTATGCCTATTGATTAGAAATTCCACATTTCCTCCTTCCCTCCACCCCATCCACTGGCAAAAATTATTCCAGCCTTTGAATTTATGAATTTGACTTTTTAGGTACCTCAGATAAGTAAAATGGTGCAGTATTCATCTCTGTGTGACTAGCTTATTTCACTCGGCCATAATGTCCAAAGGTTCATATATATTGTTGTTTATTGAAGAATTTCCTTCTTTTTTAAGACTAATAGTGTTTCTTTTATCCATTCATCTTTTGATATAGATTCAGGTTTTTTCTACATCTTGGCTACTGTGAATAGTGCTGCAATGAACATGAGAGTATAAATATCTTCTTAAGATCCTAATGTTAATTCCATTGAATAACCCACCAGAAATGGATTGCTGGACCACATTACAGTTCTATTTTTGAATTTTTTGAGAAGCCTCCATACTCTTTTCATAGCAGCTACAATATTTTGCATTCCTATCAACTATGTGTCAGTTGTTCAATTTTTCTACATCCTCACCAAGACCTGCCTTTTTCTTTTTATACATAATAGCCATCCTTACAGGTGTGAAGGTATATCTTATTGTGGTTCTGACTTTCATTTCCATAACAATTAGTGATATGGAACATTTTTTTTCAATATGCCTATTGGCCACATACATGATTTATTTGGAGAAATACTTATTTAGTCATTAGCAAATTCTTAAAATATGTTATTGTGGTTTTTTATTTTATTTGTCTGCTACTGAGTTGTGTAAGATCTTTATATAGTTTGTACATAAAACCCTTATCAGATATATAGTTTGCAAATAGTGCCTTCCATTCTATAGTGAAACATTTTGTGGGGACTGCTCTTAAGTTTTGAAATACACATGCATATATAGTTCTCAAAACACAAGCAAGCATATATATTTCAATATTTCTATCCATTTTTGCACCTAAATATATTCTAATTTTTATTATTCTATTTGCATATGCCATATAAATAATCCAATCTTCTCTGTAAGACTACTGAATATGTATTTCATTTAATTTTATCTTTCCTTGTATTTTCACATATTTTTAACAACTTTTGTGCAGGTGTGCTATAAAACCCAATGAATTCTGAAATTTTGGATAACTGAACTTTTTACAATTCTATCAGTAATTCTGTTTTTTACCTTCCACTTGGTCCTTTCTAGGTACTAAAAATTTAGTGTAACATTTAAGTATAATGTTTCTGAAAACAATAAAACTTGAAAATCAAAGTTAAATGTAGGATATAACATTTTAACATTCAAAATCATTTCAATATTTAGTTTGCTGATTATGTTTTAGGAATTATGTGTATAACTAAATGTAAATGGCACCCTTAAAACATCATGAAAAAAATAAAACTTTTTGATGTCATATGATATATCGAATTCCAAGAATAGGCCTGTCATATAAGATTTTTTCTTTATAGATTTTATTTATTTATTTGACAGACAGAGATCACAAGTAGGCAGAAAGGCAGGCAGAGAGAGAGAGGGGGGATGAAGCAGGCTCTCTGCTGAGCAGAGAGACTGATGCGGGGCTTGATCCCAGGACCCCAGGATCATGACCCAAGCTGAAGGCAGAGGCTTTAACCCACTGAGCCACCCACGTGTCCCAAGAGGCATTTGTCATCTCCTTGTCTAGTGGATGGAAATGATCTCTGAAGTTAATGACTTAATTTCCTTTGTAGTCCCTTTTCTATATGACAATAACAGCCTATATCTAATGCACAAAGATGTTTAAAAAATAAATTTAAAAATGTGAACATTTTTAGAAACTAAAGCATTTCAAAAATACATAATGAAACTATAAGGCAGCAAACATTTTGTGGGCAGGATCTGCTTTTCTGTAATCTATTCTTAACCCACAAACTAATTATTGTATCTTGCCTATTAATGGTTGTTGTTGAGTGAATAAATGAATCGAGGCATGATGCACCAATTTTCTTGCAAATATTTTACTCATGAATTCTATCTTGGGAAACAGTATGTATTTGTCCAGACAAACTCATTGCTGGCCAGAATTTAGCTGTTTATTTATAAGCTAGGCACTGACAACTTACCCTTTAAAATTATTATAATTTCATTTTAATAATAGGAACACCTACTAGATTGATGAGTTTAAAAATTGAAGTAATTACATTGGTGCATCATATTTAACAACCAAAATTCTCTTGGCTATGCCTGTCTCTCTAAAATTCAGCTAGTTGCTTCAAATGAACCACTATGATGGCATCCCATTTTGTGTAGCTCTGTCACATGAGCATAATGTCCAGGATATCTGGCTCTTTCTATCCTTTCAGTCTCAGATCAAGTACCATGCTACAAGGCACAGAATCAGGCTTTTCAAGTGACTTCAAAATAGGTAAGGGAGTGCAACCTGAGCATTTGGTGGCATTGAGGTATCAAGGGGAAACTTTGACCAAAGGAATCAGAATACCTTATGTAACTGAGAGATAAATTTCCTCTTAATTTGCCTTCAATGGACCATTAAGCAAAGTTTTGATGCGAGGTCTGTCCTGTGATGTCCTAAGTAAGAAAGTTATCTTGTTTCTATATTCCTTTTGAGATTTCAATTTCCAATTAACTATAGGACATGTCCCTTACATCAAACTCCTTTTTAAGAACCTGAACTAGAAGTTGGTACACAAATTGTCCTAGTAAGCAGACCCTTAGTTTGGGATTTAGAATTAATTTTTTCTCCTTGCCTGAAATCAATAGAGATCATATTGTTGATGAAAATTCTGGTGGAAATAACCCCTATGCTATGTGACATCTAGTTAGTTAAATTTTCACCTGAGGTAAGTGGAATGGGATGAGATGCAATTAAGAGAAAACACTTTGGGTTAATCATATAGCTATGGTACTTAATCAGTATGGGGAGAATGATCATTTGGAGAATTTTATAGTAGAATGGATTCTCTTGGTAGTGCAAAAGGCTCTGGAAAAGGGGAAATAATAAATATAGTGCAGCAACTTGTTAGTTTAAGGCATGATCTGAAAGACAGAATGGCCCTATGGTACTTTAAAAGAGATTTACAGAACTAAAAATTGGCTCCCAATGTAAGAGTGGCAAACTGCAAAGCAGACTAAAAGTATAATCTTAACAGATGTCCCATGATAAAGTAATGGCCTTGACAGGAAAAAGAAAAAGTGAATTACTGGGAGCCGAGATTGAAGAATTGACAATCCTGGGGATGGATGCCATCTTTAAATATCTCTGATGTCTCCTAAACAGAAGAAATAGTCCCTCACTCCTGACCAGAAAAAAAGAAGTCGTCTTTTGCTTATTGATTCTATATTAATCTCATCTTTCAGAATGATGCTTCTTCTCTTCAGTATATCCATCTTCACCCCTGATGTTCTAGACCGACAATCTCTGTCAGATAACAGATTTGCACCAATAGGGAAGTTGAAGCCCTACTTCAAAAAGTAATGGCCGATAAACCAAGCAAATTTCAGGATCCACTACTATGTATCTGTAGGAATCAAAAAAAAAAAAAATGACAGTGAATCTTAAAGTAGAAGATTGTGGAGGGTTAGAATATAAAGAAAGATATTTGAAATTCAATAACGTAAAAGCATTTCCATTAATTTAGCAGGCCTGTTGTGGCCAGTCCTAATAAGATAACATCTTGAAATCTAGAATCGACAAGGATCCAGAGGAAATTAAATGGAGATGACAGAACTTCCTAGCATATTATTGAAGTTTCATGAAAGAAGGAATATTAGAATGAATCTAATATGCAAGTGAGAGGTAAGAACTAACCACATGGTTTTGTTCGAGAGGGGTCCAGAAAATATACTATTTACTGAGAGAAAAATTATAACCTTTACTCAGGCAATAAAGAATGCCCCATTGAGAGAGACACAAAACTTTGAGCAGATCAATAGTGGCTATTTTCTTAGGCAACTTCTGTGTTCAAGATTAGGGAGGTTGCCATGGAATTTTGCTTTCTCAGATAAAGGAAGATTATGAAATTTCAGAGTATTAGAAACTGGGAGAGTCCAATGCATCTATAGACCCAAATCTGTGGTTATCTCTACCATTACCAAGCATAAACTTGGGACAGATATACTAATTACTTGGCAAAACATTTTATGAGAGCCCCTGTGAATTGTTACTTACACATATTGGAAGGAAGTTCTAAATAAAAACCATTTTATCATCCATACTATACATCAAGATGGGAAATCAGAAGAATTGGAAAATACTGTTGGTTGTTCTTATAAAATCCACAGACCAGTCACCTGCCTGGACCTTGCACAAACCAGCTAAATCATGGGAAGTAATGATGGTCTCCTTTAATAAAACTAGGTAGTAACTCAAGTCATAGCTTCTATGCTACATGCAGTATGGTGGCAGCTGTGAGAATGTACCTCACAGACTTCCAAAATAGAAAGCTTAGTTAAGCAAGGGTCCAGCTTCTAAACTCTAAAATATATCACTGCATGTTCACTGAGGCCAGGCTTCCCATGAGGTGCTCTCAGCCACTCACCAACATTACAGAAATGCTAAAGCAAGCTCATTCCTGAGAGATACAGCATTCTTCTTTATATTTATTTATTTATTTATTTATTTATTTTTAAAATTATCTAACAGAAAGAGAGAGGTCACAAGCAGGAGGAGGGGTAGAGCAGGGAGCCCGATGTGGTACTTGATCCCAGGACCCAGCGATCATGACCTGAGCCAAAGGCAAATGCTTAACTGACAGAGCCACACAGGTACCTAGATACAGCATTCTTCTGATGACCACCTTTGACTTGATGAGGACTCCCAAATGAACTTGCTGCATTTTGCTTTGATTGCAAAGTGGTCTAGGATGCTTCTGCATAATCTTCAGTCTTTATCAAAATCTGTAACCCGTCAACGTTCTCCAGAGAAACAGAACCATAGAAAATATATCCGTACCTTTATACATTGCTATCTCAATCCTTATCTCTATCTACAGAGATACCTACAGATATCTATAGATATAAATATACGGACATATCTGTAGATAGAGCTATACCTATAGATCCATAGAGATAAGATACAGATGTAGATAGTGGCACCAGATTAGTGCTTGACTGACTAACTTGGTACTCTGGCCTAGCTAATTTGATGTGCAAAACCAACCAACACAGTCAACTGCTTGTCAACTTGGTACTCATATTCATCTTCTAAACCACACTCAAGGGTTTTCTGGCTGACTCAGTCAGTAGAATATATGACTCTTGATCATGGGATCTTAAGTTCAAGCCCCACATTGGGCACAGAAATTAAACACACACACACACACACACACACACACACAAACACACACACTCCATTTCCATTTCCAAATAAAGACATTAAAATCATTGGGCATAGAAATTAAACACACACACACACACACACACACACACTCATTTCCAAATGAAGACATTAAAGTCATACTTCAGCTTAACATGATACAGCTTCCCTGTGTACCACAAAACCACACCAGTCCTTTCCTCACAGGAAGATGAAAGTCCTCGGGTGATGTTCACTTTTCTCCTTGATGTTCTACAATGCAAATACTTTACTGTTAACTTAGCTATTTTTAATCTATCTTATGTTAGATAAGGGGATAAGAAAGGGAGTTAAAGATATTTAACATATATGTGTATTTTATAGCTATGGTCTACATTTATAGTCAGTTGACTTTAGGTGAAGAAGATTTACTATCAGTATTATAAGTGGGTTTCATTCAATCAGTTCAAGGTTTTAATGGCAAAATAAATAAATAATAAAATAAAAATAAAATAAAATAAAATAAAAAATAAAATAAAATTGAAGTTTCCAGGAGAAGAAAGACAAGACTATAACTGGAAACTGAGTTTCCAGCCTATAGGCCTGCCCCTCAAACAGATTTCAGACTTGTCAGCCCCCACAATGTGTATCTCCTACTCTCTTTCTGGTTCTGTTTCTTGGGGAAACCCTGACTGATACAATATACAAACACTCACAACAAATTACAGAATAAGTAATCATAACAATTACACACATCATTTCTATAACTACTCAGCAGTCATAATGTCACCTTTGCATAAGTAATATTTTAACTATCTTCCACTTCCCATTCTACCCATTCCTTTGCTCTCAGCAAGTACTTCTGCATGTAGTAGCTCTTTAGCTGGTACGCTGACTCAAACCTTCAATACTAAAGTGTCTGTGTCATTAGTCATCCTTCCTGAACTGGCTGTTGTAGTTCTCCATTAACTTTTATCACAAGGCATAGTATTATTAAGAGACACCCTAAGGGATCTCTGGTATTCCAGAGATATTCATCTTTACTTTCATTGTGAAGCAGTAGTCCAATTTTCCCTGGATAGTCAAGATCAGTTACCCCAGCCAGCACAGTTACTCTGTTTTTCACCTGTTTACTCAGAGGTATAAGGAATCAGAGTGGTTGGGGGGCCATTTTAAGTTCTGGTTCAATAAAATGGTTGGGTCTACTCGTGGAAGCACTCCTCCTTTTGGAACTAAGCCCTCTAGGCCAGCAGAGCATAAGATCACAGAGACAGGAAGCAAAAGTTTGTTGGTGGGTCACTAGAGGTAATAATAAGTGGTCCCATTCCCATTTCTACTCCTTGATTTTTGGACCCATGAATCTTAGCAATGGGAGAAATAGTACCATATATTAGACATTAATTCAGAGCATATCCAGACTCTTAGCCTCCTTTCCCCAGCCTTTCATGGTATGACCACTTACCTAGCACTATAACCGAATCTTTAAAAAGGTCATTCCACCATTTTATCAAGCCAGCTGCTTCAGGATTATCTAAAACATGGTAAAACCGTGATTCCTTGAGTCTGGAGCCATTGCTGTACTTCATTTCCTCTGAAGTGAGTTCCTTGATCAGAAAGCAATGTTGCATGGAATACCATGACACTGAATAAGACAAGCTATAAGTCCATGAATGGTAGTTTAGCCAGAACCACTGTATGCAGGGAAGGCAAATCCATATTCAAAATAAATGTCTATTCCATTAAGAACAAAACGATGCCATTTCCATGATGAAACTCATCCAGTGTAGTTAATCTTCCATCAGAATGCTGACTGATTGCCTCAGTGAGTGGTGCCATATAGAGGACTTAGTGTTGATCTCTGCTGTTGGCAGACTGGACATTCAGAAGTGTCTGTAACAAGGTCAGACTTAATGAGTATAAGTCCATGTTGCTGAGCCTATTCATAGCTTACACTCCTGATACCATGGTTACTGTTTTCATAAACTCATAGGACAGGGACTAGAGTGGCTGGGAAAAGAGGCTGACTGTGACCCACAGAATGGGTCATTACATTCACTTGATTATTGTAATCTTTTGCTGAGGTCACCCTTTCGTGAACATCCATAGCAGACACAAGTACCTTCACATTTTTTTTTTCCTATTTTGAATGGTATATTCCTACCTATTCTTCAGATTTCCAATTTTCCAATGTAGTTCTTTCAAAGTCCCTAACCACCCATCCAGACATGGAAGGATCAACTTACATCATGATCTTACAGCATTCCCAGCCTTTCTGCCTCTCCCCCAATTCTTCCCAGAGGAATTTATCTAATAAAATTGTTGCATGCCCAATCCTATTTTCTTAGAGTTTGCTTCTTGAAGAACTCGGACTCACAGAGATATCTTTACTGGAAAAGAGCAACATAGAGTCTAGCATTTGATATGAAACTAACTAGTGAATCTTTTCTTCTCCGTATTTATATGCTAAAAGAATCAAAAACAGTTCATCTTTTCATGACATGGACACGTAACTTTACAGCCTTTCATCGGGGATGTTAATTGCCCTACTTTAGCTCACTAAGTCTTCATAAATCTTGATTATTTTGATTCCATAAAAATGGCACTCAGGTCCATTTATAGATTATATCCTGTCAACTACACTGCTGATAAATGACAAATTCCTAAATGCTTTAATAAATGTATACAGAGAGTAGGAGAAAAAAGCATGAAGAATCATAAGCCAACTCTTATTGATATTTTTGAAAGTCCATTGGTCTGAGGCATCCTGGAATATCTCTCTTCTGGTAAAAGATGCCACTATTCCTCTCATCTCTCACCACTATTCATAATCCATAGCATTTGATGGGTCTCTGGATTTTTAAGTAGCAAAGATTTTGAAATGCTAATTCAACCTATTTTTCAGTTGATTTAAGAAGCTGCCCATTTTGCAATTGAGTAAAATCCCAATGAAGAAATGGCACTGTGTAAAATCCAGATGGCTATTCAAGTTTTCCTGACAGTCAAGCCAAATGATTTACCATATTTAATGAAGCTACATGAATGTGTTGAAATTGGAGTATGGGGAGTATTTGATAAACCAAAATAGGTAAGAATCCAGAGTTTCTGGAGAAAGGTCATGCCATTTTCTGTCTCTCAAACTTTAAAAATGTTGCATGTCTGCTATTAGACCATAGTGAGAACTAACTGCCAGGGCATAGTATTGAGTGGCTTTTAATAAGGTTAAGTGCCTTCAGGTATATAATGTCCTAAGGTTAGGCAGTCTCAACAGTAATCTATCCCAGAATAGCACTAGTACAATCGGTCAGACTCAGGGAAGTCCAGAAGGCCTTATAATTACAGACTCCTGTATCCCCTCTTTCACTTCACTGAAGCCTCTTCCTTAACTCATATTATAGCCACAATGGGATTTTCCATATGACCTATTTTATGGTAAGGAAAATACTTAGGTATGACTTATATATGGTTTGGCTTGTGATAGCACTAGCCAGGAATGGACTTCCTTCCTGCTATACATAGGATGACTCCTACAGGACAATGATGAACAGAAATCTTCTCAGTGGACAGAACCTTGAGCACAGTGAACATTTGATTGTAACTACCAAGAGAACAGATGACACATCTTTTATGTTACCAGCTTCTTTTAAGATCATCCTGGTATTGGGACAGAAAGGTCATAAATTTCATGGTGGCAGGAATGGAGGCTATGCATGGGCCTAATAATACAGACTCTATCTTAACAGGACAATATAGTTAATTCCACTGTTCTGTGCCTGTAACATAATCATATTATGAGCCCTGATATGACACTGTTCCTCAGATAGACCGTAAGTTACCTATGACAATCCAAATGCATTGGGTCTACCTTAGTCGGAAAATCATTAATCCATACCAAAATGGATAAATAGTAAGAATCTGGGTTTGATTTTCTATATATAGCACCTTTATAAGCACCTGCAATTGAGGTTTCACACAGTGTCTTACCTACAAACATCATAGTTCATGCAACATTGTCTTAGGCCGACAGGCCAATTTTATGGCAAAGGAGTGAGTGCAATATGCTTATGACCATGGGATTCACTGGTAGTACTATGTGCAATGACCTACGCTTTGGCTAAGAAAACTGTTAAATAGATTACTGAATATATATGCAGCATAGTTGCAGTACATATGTTGAAATGATGGACAACATTTGAGACTGTGACTTCATAGAACTTATAAAGATGAAGTGATATACCTCACCAAATGATCTACTTATGGAATTCTGTCCTCATAACCTTGGGTTCTTACAGACAACACACTGACAGGATTACACAAAAAACATCTCACTGAAATTGAAGCTGTAACTATAACAGGAACACTTGACCTTCCCCTGCTACTGAATCAGCAAAATGTACTTCCTGTGCAGGCAGATGTGGGATGTTTGATACTAGCCAAGCAATTGGGAAGATTTACATCCAGGATGTGGAAGATTAACTCAGCATCATTTCTTCCATGCCTCCTGAAAAGTCTATATTTCAACAAGAATAATCCAAGAGTATGATCACTAAAGTTTCAGGCATCTAAAAGATGGAAGTTCTAGGTTTTTTTTCTTGGAAAGCTTCTTAGACAAATTAAAGACTTCTGCAAGAGTTTGGGAAATCCAGAAGGAAGATGATTAATATCAGTTAATGCCTGAGGCAGTAGCTGCAGGAATATGGATTATAGATTGTTTCATTTGTCTTTTAAAAAAGTTCTTTAGGAAATCAAAATTAGCCACCATCTTGAAGGGGATACTATGTTTGATTAGACTTTTAGATTCCCTTTTGGAGGCTTACAATTCTTAAAAAGAAAAAAAAATGTAGTATAAGAGCTAGATATAATGGGTGATCATTATAAATAATTATGCCTGAATGATGCAAGGTGCAAACTACATCAGACATATTTTATGCTACACTTAAAATTATCTCAACCCAACTGATGGTCTGGTTTTTGGATGCTTAGTTCTTCTTAATT
Organism: Enhydra lutris kenyoni; assembly: GCF_002288905.1. Taxonomy (NCBI): domain Eukaryota; kingdom Metazoa; phylum Chordata; class Mammalia; order Carnivora; family Mustelidae; genus Enhydra; species Enhydra lutris. Next base: position 15,560,603 of record NW_019154112.1, on the reverse strand, counting down.
TTGTGTTATCTCTATGACCCCCTTTTTAAGACATGTATGATTTTATTCACTAAGGTTAATATCTGGAGCCTCTAGGCTCAGATGAAATGCAAGGCAACATGAGGTAGGATCTGGTTTCCTCAGAAGCTTTACAAGATACTGGAGGATACAGTTCAGAAGTTCAAGTAAACTAAAAGCATATGGAACACAATTTGACCAATGGGATATAATGCAGAGGGGGATAGACTAATAAATTCCTTTTCTATTACTTCCTCTGATGAAATGCTCTGAAGTAATGACTCCTATTTTTTTTTTTTTGTAATTTTATTTTATTTTGTTCCAAGATTGATTGTTTATGCACCACACCCAGTGCTCCATGCAATATGTGCCCTCCTTAATACCCACCACCAGGCTCACCAACCCCCCTCAAAACCCTCACAGTTTGTTTCTCAGAGTCCACAGTCTCTCATGGTTTGTCTGCCCCTCCAATTTCCCCCAACTCACTTCTCTCCATCTCCCAATGTCCTCCGTGTTGTTCCTTATGCTCCACAAGTAAGTGAAACCATATGATAATTGACTCTCTCTCTGCTTGACTTGTTTTGCTGAAGCAATGACTTGTGTATACCTTCCCCAGAGTTTTCTTCTGAGTCTGAAATACATTTTTTTTAAGAAGGAGAAGCCAGCTTGGTAACATATCTTCTCACGTTGCTTCTTACTTTTTCCTGTCTCATTTATGTTTTCCCTCAGTCTCACTGCCTTGGGATTGTATCTTTCAAAAAAATCATTAAAACCTAAGTTTTAACTGAGGGTTCTGCTTTCACAAAGGATCTAAGATAAATAAAGTCACGTTATTGGCCATTGTTTTGCCACTGCCAGTTATATTTAAAATGAGAAGACGCTGCAAATCATTTGATTTGGTAGGCCAATTGATGCAATCCTTTCAGGGAGGAATTTCTTGATATCTTCCAAATTTTAAATTCACTTAACATTTGATCCAGCTCCAAAGTAGAGGTAAGCAAACTATGGCCATGGGCCAAATCCAACCTACCAGTTATTTCTCTAAGTTTTTTAGAACACAACATTCCCATTAGTTTAGCTATTATCCTTGGCTGTTTTTGAGCTACAACACGAGAGCTGGGTAGGTGTGACATAAACCACATGGCTCACAGAGCTTAACACATTTACTATCTAAACTTAACAGAAAGTTAGTTGATCCTTGGTTTAATTAATAAGTAAACATGGATTATTATTTTTTTAAAGATTCATTTATTTATTTTAGAGAAAGTGTGCATGCACACAATGGGGAGGGGCACAAGGACAGGGAGAGAGAGTCTTAAGCAGACTCTGCTGAGTGCAGAACTTGAGGTGGGGCTCAATCTTACAACCCTGAGATCACAACCTGAGCCAAAACCAAGAGTCTAAAGCTTAACTGACTACAGCACTCAGAAACTGCAAAACGGATTATTTTTAAAGAAGCACATGAAAAATAGAATTTTTGTATCACTCCAAGAATTAAATTAGATTCATGTTCTTTCTTTTCCATGCCTCATTTTTTTTTTCTGATAAATCACTATATCTACCATTTTGATGGACTATTAGTTAACCTCAGTCACATCTCTTAATTGCTTTATGCCTCTGTTTTTTTCTTTCTTTATATATATATATGAAAAGGAAAGATTGGAAAGTATGCATTTCCACTGAATTCTAAACATTATGTATATAAAGGGCTTAGGCGAGGCCACAAAATTTAAGGCTTCTTGGTCTTCATCTTTTTTGGTTTCTGTGCTTGCACATTATTGGCATTTAAAAAAATGTTTGCCTCATATTTTTCTCTTTAAATATTACAAAAAATATGTTTTTCTAGAGAAATAAAGGAATAAGATTGCCTCCAGTTTCCAATATGCTAGTTAAGATGTTCAGTCTCTCCTTATTAGGAAAACAGATGAATGACAAAATTTTGATTTTTTAGATTCCTTCTGCAATAGAAATATATATGAACAATCTGTGTTTCTTTAAGATTTATTCATTTATTTTAGAGAGAGAGAGAGAGAGAGCACACATGCTCTCTCAACATGGGTTAGAGGGGCAGAGGGAGAAGAGGGAGAGAATCTCAAGCAGATTCCCCACTGAGCCTGAAGCCCAGCATGGGGCTCAATTCCATGAGGCTGAGATCATGACCTGAGCCAAAATCACAAGTCAGACACTTAACCAACTGAGCCATCCAGGTACCCTGAACAATCTTTTTACTGCTTCTTATGATGCAGTGAAAAGTGTAGATAACGTTACTCCCAATTTTACTACTTAGTACTTTGGAAAATTCTTAGGCCCATGATATTTTATTGATCCTTGATCAATAAACAGATAAAGAATGCCAACAAAGTCAAGGATAGGAAATCTGACAGAAATAAAAATTCTCCAAACAAGGGAAAATGAGTTTATCTATGACAGGAAATGGCTCTAAGAGATATGGGATAATGACCTGTGCTATCACTATGGCATTTGCCACACTTACCATGGTTGTGAATTATGTAGAGGATGCTTCACAAATGTTTTATCAATAACATTTAGTGAAAAACAAAGGACAGTGTTGAGTTTAGTATTCAGGCTTCTGTGATCAACTGGAACATTATGGAAAAAGAAAGATAAAATGCAGCACCTACAAGTTCACTATAAACAGAACCAGAAAGACAGAGCTAACTGATGGCCTAAATCTCAAAATGCAGATTACATGGAAGGGAACATTCAAGTTCTAGAATGCAGATAGGAGCAGTATATCAGTTTCAAATGGAAAGGAAAATCAACATAAATACTAAAAACTAACATAAATACTAAAGTCAGGACAGGATCTATTTACTCTTGATTTTATACATGCTGCTCAGTGTTGGTAAATAAGGTTAGTATGCATTTGTGGGCCAGGTGCCAGAGCCGGGGCAGGAATCAACAGGTGCTTCCAGCTGCTGATTGAAAGACAAGAAGGAGAGCTCAAATAGTTTAGAGCTATCTAATTAAGAGCCACTCTGAGAACCAAATGATATATTAACATTTTGCTTCATCAATAAGATTTAGAACATCTTGATTTTTTATACCTTTAATTAACCTAATTAATAAGATCTGCTCTGGTGATGTAATTTCTCAGAACCTAGAATGTAATTTGTTAACTTTATATAAGTTCTTCTGTGATGTATTAAGTGATTTAATGCATGTAAAATGATTAGAACTCTACTAGGCACTTATTAAGCACTCTCTGTATAAATTACTGTCATTGTTATCTTTATTTCTGTTGCTATTTTATGCAAAACTCATAAGAAATGAAACTAGAGTTTTTTAAGATTTTAAAAAGTTAGTGGACTTTTAAAATTTTTTTATGGAAAAAATAAAAATCAATTTAAGTGACTCATCTACCTACTAAGTTACACAAAATTATGTACTTAAGAAGAAATGAACAAAATCAGAAAATATTTTTTATTATTTAAAGATTTTATTTATTTATTTATTTGATAGAGAGCAAGCAAGCACAAGCAGGCAGAGCAGCAGAGGGAGAGGGAGAAGCAGGTTCCCCACTGAGCAGGGAGCACATTGTGGGGCTCAAGCCCAGGACTCTGGGATCATGACCTGAGCCAAAGGCAGTCACTTAACCAACTGAGCCACCCAGGCACCCAGAAAATATTTTAAAATAAAAATCCCGAGATTATAGTCAGTCATAACTCAAGATATGAGTTCATATTTATTCTGGTATATATTTGTAAGGCTTTCATATTCCTGTTAAATCAGAATAATCTAAAGCCATAATATTTTTCTGTGATCCTAAATTGTTTGATATCCCTATTAGGGTGCATGATGTTAGAGTACTTGCTTTTTTCTGCCATGGTCTAGTGAATTAATTGTATCTAATTCTTACTGTTCTGATTTAGCCTTACTTCAAGATTAGATCAAAACATGAAGTATTATAGCTACAGTCCCTGATGCATTAGTTTAAGAAACAATGGAATATCACATTTGTCACTTGTTTTATCAAGCTATGTATCAAAAGCACCTTGCAGTATAATGTGGGAAGTGATAATTCTAGCAAAGCAGCCCAGATTTCACAATGGGACAATCAGGATCATTTCCTCATTTCTGACACCCTGAAGTACAGGTTTAACAAACAGGAAAGATTAGAATGATGCTAACAGGGGCGCCTGGGTGGCTCAGTGGGTTAAGGCCTCTGCCTTCAGCTCAGGTCATGATCCCAGGGTCCTGGGATTGAGCCCCGCAAGGGGCTCTCTGCTCCGGAGGGAGCCTGCTTCCTCCCCTCTCTCTCTCTGCCTGCCTCTCTGCCTACTTGTGATCTCTCTCTGTCAAATAAATAAAATCTTAAAAAAAAAAAAAAAAAAAAAAAAGAATGATGCTAACACATCCTGTTTCCACAGTCCCTAGATGGATATGTTCTAAAAAGCTTTAAAGTAAACATTACCAACAGGAAAACTGTATGAATAGCTTTTTCTAAAATAAACTAAAGAGCATAGCCCCTGCTTCTATTTCCTAAGGTTTCCATACATCTTCCTTTTTGGTAGAATGTGTTTTTGGATTTTTTAAAAAAATATCAAAATTTATTAATTGTACTTACTCCCCCAATTTAATATTCATGGGTGCCAATTTTATAGATTGTTTATACTGAAAACAAAAAAAGGAGAAGTGCTATAATTTTTTATTAAAAAAATGTACAAGTTAATATTACTAGCTACTTTATAAAAATGGCAGAGCTCTATTTTTTGTAATTAATTGCCATAACTAAACAAAAAATAAGTATTTGTGACAATAAGGAATGATTTATTTAAAATATTAAATTTGAGGGTTCCAATTAACACTGTAGCTTTCCCGTACTAATAGCCTCTCATCAGAGCAAACCTGAAGCCTTTTTTTTTCCCCATCTAGAAATGTCCCCCACTCTTCTGCCTGCCTTCAAGTCTCTGCCAAACACAAGTGATGGTTCCTGACTCCCTTGAATAGCATGTTCTGGATAAATAACTTTTTCTTGTTCTTTCAATGGTGTACACTGGACTGTGAACCCTCAAGTTCATACATTGAAGTCTTATGCCCCAGTATATCAGAATGTTTTATATACATACACTACATTTGGAGACAGAACCTTGAAAGAGGTTATTATTACTGAATGAGGATATTAATGTGGGTCTTAATCCAATATGACTTGTGTTCTTATAAGAGGATATTAGGATACAGACACATACATAAGAAAGACCATGTGAAGACACAAAACAAAGAAGGCCATCTACAAGTGAAGGAAAGAGGCCCTCAAAACAAACAAACAAACAAACAAGCAAACAAGCAAACAACAACAACAAAAACCAATAATGCCAAAGCTCCGTCTTGGGTCTTCTAGCCTCCAGAATCATGAGAAAATAAATTTTTGTTGTTTAAGCCGTCGAGTCTGTGGTACTTTGTTACACTGACCAGAAGCTAGGGAAGGGGAAGGAGAAGAGGAGGGAAATCAGAAGAGGAGATGAACCATGATATACTATGGACTCCAGGAATCAAACTGAGGGTTTTGGTGGGGGGTGAGTGAGAATAATGATGGGTATTACGGAGGGCATGGATTGCATGGAGCACTGGGTGTTATATAGAAACAAGTAATCATGGAACACTACATCAAAAGCTAATGATGTACTGTATGATGACTAACATAACATAATAATAATAAATAAAAGAACCTAGATAATTCTAAATTTGAATTCAACAAACGTCATAGAGCAATTAACCAAATACTACTGCCTAGAAGAGAGTAATAGATATCCTAATACATAACCTAGGGAAGTCCAGCTCAGACATGAACTCCAAAATAAGGCCACTCCTAATTATTCAAATATACTACTTACTCTGGCGGAAGATATTAATGATACCACATCTTCCCTAGATGGAATACATATAGATCTGTCTCAATTTACTGGCATAAATAGTGATGGACAGTAACATTAGTCTAGATTTCTTGTTGGTTACTCTTAGCGTCATCTGCGCCATTGCCAACACATCCTATTGTACTTCGATCAATGAACCAGGCAAGACAGAACCGGTTGTACATCAACTTAAGGAAAAAAAAAACAAAAACAAAAAAACTATTTGGTTCTCGAAGCTTGGTCCTCTTGGCCTATGGGATTAGTTCTCTTGGCCTGTGTTAGGAAACTGGGGTTCCTATTTCCAAAGCACATTACAAAGATTATGGAGTAGCTGTTTTTGTTGTAGTGATCATTATGCTGATCATTATCTATCCATTATGCATTAAAGAGATTTAACTGCTTCTAAGGAGTTTTTCTTTAATCAAATAATCACCATGATGATACCAAAACAAAAAAGGTCAAGAAAATCTTGGAATATACTATCTTTGAAGATAACTGAACAATCTCCAAGTGGTGAAGATCTGGATCTCCAGCTTTCTTTGAGTTGGTCAACCTCTCACAAGTGAATAACCAAAAGAGGTGGCTAAGATATCAAATATAAAACCAGACAATGGCTACATCATGTATGAAAATATAACCCACCAGTCCAGGAAGACAAACAATCTCTAAAGCAAAAAATGACCAGGACCTTATTGATAGCTAAAAGCTTCCCTAATTTTTGTACCCACTTCCAATTTAGGACCAAATAGAGAAGGCAAATAGGTTCCCAATCACGTTATATGCCCTACTTCTACTTAGCATACCTAGTTTCCCCATGCCAGCAGCCTCTAATCAGGGCATATCGGAAACCTTTCCTTTCCTCCACTACAAAGCTTCCCCACTGCTCCGCCTGCCTTTCAGTCTGCCAAAAGCAAGTGATGGTTTTTGACTTCCTTGCTATAACAAACTCTGAATAACTTGGCTTGTTCTTATTTTGGTGGATTTCATTTCCATACTTATGCCTGATTTAGCTGCTGCTAGATAATATGATGTCTGTGTTTCTACCTTTCAAATTTCCCTTCAAACGTTTCTCATTGATAAAGTGAAAAATGATGATGAGAGTCCGAGAAATGTAGTTATATCAGCGAGAATTCTCCAGAGAAATAGAACCAAGAGAACATGCATATATGTGTGTGTATATCTATATGTATACAAATGCATGTGTGTCTGTGTGTATATATATTATATATGCATATATATTTTAATAAATCACATGTATTTAATATATATATGATACCAAATACACATGATTTATTAAAATGAAGTGGTTCATGTGATTGTAGAGGCTGAAAACCCCACCATGCGCATGGTGAATCAAAATGGCAATCTGGACACCCAGGACAGCAAATGGTTTTGTTCTAGTTGTAGTCTGATGGTCTTAGAGCCAAGAGAGCTGATGGTGTAGTTCCACCCTCAAGATCAGCAGGCTTAAGAATTCAGAATCGCATGTTTCACTTTTAGTCCAAAGGCAGGAAAAAAGGCCAGTTTCCCAGCTGGAAGGCTGTCAGGCAAGAGGTATTCTTCCTTACTTAGGATAGGGTCAATTTTTTTGTTCTATTCAGTCCTTCAACTGATTGGATATGGTCCACGCATATTAGGAAGGTTATCAGTACTACTTAGTTTATAGAACTAAATGTTAATCTCACCAAAACACCCTCACATAAGTAGCCAGAATAACATTAAACCAAATATCTGGGCACCTTGTGGTTCAGTCAAGTTAACACACAACTAACCATCACAATGATATGCAGGTTTCTAGCCCCGGCTATACAAGAAAGAGTGGAAACAATTCTAAGTATCATTAGACAATATGTAGCACAAAGTAGCATTGTCTAAGATTAGGTAGAAGAGGAAACTGTGGAAAGAATTGAAATGTGGTGATGTGATGATGGATGATGATTCAATCTGAGAAACATGAAGGTTGAGATATAGTCATATATTTAAGTGAACATGGCAAAGAAGCAGTTCATGACTTACTTATGAATCAAAGAAGAAACAGTGGTAGTAAAGATATAAATTTGAGAGTCACTGGATTAGAGATGACAATTAAAGCATGGAGATAAGAGAACTCTCTGTTAAGCACTACAGGTAAAGAAAACAATAGCATTGAGGACTAAGTTCTGAGAAATTCTAATGCTTACAGGGTAGAAAGCAGACTATATGGAGGAAAAATGGAGCTGAGAGGGAATGGCAGAAACTTATCTTTTTGAAGAAAGTCAGAGACTAAAGTATCATGAAAGAGAGATGGAGGACATATTTACAAAACCTAGATGGTCACCTGTATCACATAGAACTGGGAGGGCTAGTTAGTTGATGAATAAACATAATCATCTATGCTTTACATTATGGTAGTCATCACTGGCTTTATCAGAAGCAGTTTCTTGAAAGTGCTTCAATCAAAAGCCAACTTGATGTGATTTGAAGTGCCTGCAAACTTAGGGTTTTCAACCTATGGTGGACTAGATATGTGGATACTGTCTAAAAATGCTAGAAAAAAATGTGATATTTTAAAATGATTGTATGAGGTGGTGTATAACAAAGTCATAGAGACCAGAAATCAAACAAGAATTGTGTGAAAACTTAACAGATAAAAGTACTAAGTCTTTATAAAAGACATAAAATAGACATGACTCCTTAGGGAGATTTAACATGCTTGTGGGTAGACTCAGTATCGTCAGGTTGTTAAATGTCCTTGAATTAATCTATAAATTTCAATCTATTACATTCAAAATCAAAATAATAGCTGTATTTTTATGGGATCTGAGAATCTCTTTCTTAGATTCATATGGCAAAGCAAATGAATAAGATTGCTAAACAAATTTTGAAACTAGACAGATGGCTATGGATTTACATTAGCATGTATTAAAATATATCCTATGTAAAATATCATTCAAATAAATATATGTGTGTTATAATTAAGATGAACCACACCTGCGAAACCCTAAATGTTTCTTAATGGGAGTATATGGGATATATATTATACACATATAAATGAAGAAAGATTGCAGAGGAAAATCAGGGAGGATAAATAGCAAAATTAGCAAACTTAAGAGTGCTTTCTCTCAGAACTTAGTGGGTTTAGCGTGTTATCTGTAATATCTTAAAACAAGGGTATATTCATTATTTAATTGGGAAATTGGAAGTTCATTAAAAAATAAACAACAGACATTGAAACTGAAGAAGCAGAGATTATAGGCTAACAGATATGTTAGAAAGATTGCCCCTGGAAGAAAGGGTGGAAGGAAGGGAGGGAGAGAGGGGCAGAGGAAGGTAGGAAGGGAAAAAAAAGTCTGCTTAACTGGAAAGATTTGCAGGTATGTAAAATACTAGGACATGCTTAAATATTGATGGGAATGAGTCATTGGAGAGGGAGAGATGAAGAAACAGAAGATGAATAATGGATCCAGGAAATGTGAGGAGGGATTGGACTTTGCTGGGAGCAGGAACCCTGCAGAGAGTGCTGATGCTGATAGATTTTCAAATTTGTACTGAGAAGAGAATGATTAACAGAGCAGGGCTTTTGGGTCAGACTGCCTGAGTCTGAATTTCCTCCTTTGCCTCTTACTAGCTGTGTGACCCTGGGAAAGTTACTTACACCTCTCTGTGTGTCAATTTCCTCATTTGTTAAGTAGCAATAAAAATAGAATCTAATTTAGAGGGTTTTTAAGAAGACTAATGAAATGTCCTTTGAACAGTTCCTTGCATACTAAGTTTTTAATATGGCTTAGAAATTATTGCAATCCTTCCCCCCTCAAGAATTATTTGGGAAAGTTATTAGATGATTAAAAAAATAAACATTTTAGGACAATTAAGGAAGCAAGAAAAGCAGTTGAAGAACAAAAGAGAATAAGAAAAAAAATAGAGAAAATGATTTGATTGTTGGACAATTACAAGAGTGCACTAAAAATTGGCAATTGCGGATCTCTAGTAAACTCTCTGGGTATTATATCTCTATATCTACATATATAAAAAATGATGTACAGATATCTAATGCACGTTTATATTTAGCATTCCTTTTGTACCAGGCACTGTTAAATGTTTTACAAGCATTACCTCATTTAATTCTCAAAATAAATTATATTATGTAAAAAGCAAATAAGTCTAGCTTAACCTCTATCCAATATGATAACATTTGCAGTGATCCCCCCCAAAAGTATCTTCTTAAGCAGTGGACTCTTCATCATCTTTTCTAACATTAAAACACAGCCATGATCTATTCATGACACAGCTGTCAATGACAATCTTTTCAAAGTATGAAGAGATTATATCACTTTCTTGTTGTGGTTCCAAACTCTCATATGACCTCTTCTATTGTTCAAAATCTCATACCTTAATAAAGCTTTAAAGGCCCCACATGATCCAGCATCATGCTAGGTCTCTGATCTCATAGCTCTCTCTCAGTGCACTCCAGTCATACAAGAATCTTGCTACACCTTAAATATTATAAGGATGTTTTCCATCATCAGAGACATAAAATATAACTTCTTTTATAATTTTGGCAAAATGGATAATGTAGTTTAAATAATAATCGAACTAAATGGAAATTAACAGAAAGAAACAGTTATTAAAGTAATGCTCTTTCAGTTAAATTTTTCTCCATTGTCTTTAAAGTTTCCTTCAGTATTCTATTACACTGCAAAATATATATTCTGTAGATTAGATAATGTCTAAATGGGAAGTCTGTTACTTCTGCTTTTTGATTCTTATAGCCAGAGCATAAAAAATGGTGGTAGGTACATCACTGAGGAGGTTCAACATTTTCCAAAATTATTTGGCTTCAGAGCACAGCTTATGGCAATAACGTTTTCCAGAAAACATTTTGGGAAATGCTAAAGGAGGAGTACTTCTCCCTCTCTGTTTCTTACTCTGCTTTGGAACTATGGCACTACATAAGCTAAGAACATAGCTCCATTGTTCTGTAAAATTTCTTAAACAAATAAACTAATAATCATATAGAAGTGTGGTTACTCAGATAATACTTTCTGAAAAATCTTGAATAAATATAACGATTTATGATTAAAAATGCTGTGGACTCTGAGAAACAAACAGGGTTTTGGAGGGGAGAGGGGTGGGGGTTTGGGTGAGCCTGGTGGTGGGTATTATGGAGGGCACATATTGCATGGAGCACTGGGTGTAGTGCATAAACAATGAATTTTGGAACACTGAAAATGAATAAAATAAAATGAAAAAAAAAAAAGTTACCAGAATGGGAGAAACTGACCAATCAATGAAATTTAGTTGGATAATAATTTTGAAACTTCTAATCTACTCAGACTAGATGGCTGCTACAGGAAAAAAAAAAAATTGTCACACTGAAGTTTAAGTGTCAAACAATACTTATTAAAAGATGAGTCATTTAGGTACTATAGTAATCAAATCCAGAAAGGTCAGCACACACACACATAAAACAGCAAAGAGAATTCTGGCATTAAGTTAGCTATGCTATAAAATTTTGGCTTACTCTTTATTAATAAGTGTTTTCATGAAATGACGTATTACAATTTGGGTCAGAGAAGACAAAAATGAATTTGGATCATCTGCTCATGGTCATTTATCCGTCCTTAACATAGATAGAGTCAAACATAGAGACACCTAGAATTGGAAGATGCATTAGCACTCACATTATCCAAACATCTCATGTTATGGAAAAGGAAACTGAGGCTTAGAGAATTGAAGCATTTGGCCAAATGGAAGGTCTCTATTTCTTGTGTTCTGTCCAGGAATATATGCCATGTGTCTCAAGGCTTTGCCAATTCTTTCTTTCAACGGTCTCTCTAATTTGCATGTATTTAATCTATATTTTTGTCCAGACACACAAAAACAAATACACTTCCAATTTTAGAGTTGTACTTTTCAAAATCAGAATGAGAACCCACAAGAAATCATAATGAAACACTATATAAATGTAGGGTGTTTGCATTTTGAGAATTTGGGTAGAAAGGTCAATTTTTTGTCCTGGAAATCTGGTCAGCCAATTGCTAACTGGGTGTCCTTGACTGGGTGTTTTGACTACTCTAAACTGATTCTTCATCAGTATAATAATAACATATCTTATTCCTACCACATGGGGTTTTTGCAAAGTAAAAAGACTAAATAAGATGATGCATGTAAAAATACTTTGAAAAATATATTATGCAACACAAATACAATAAAATGAATTATAGAGAATGACGATTGTAATCTAACAAAATACTAACAAGTGAAATAGTTTGTAATGAATAATATTTGCAAATCAGTATTATTATAATAATATTTCAAATTACCATGTTGACTTATACAGGCAGGTATACATCTTACAATGGTACTTATATGTACCAATGTGTGTTATCACATGTAAAGATCTCTAGTTATTAAGAACAACATAAAACTAATGTTTGAAAATATAATTATTGTCTGATGCCGCTTCATTGTCTGATGAAACTTCACTGTCAAGAAAAATACAAGTTTGCTGTAAAACAATTAAGATGAAAATTGTGTTCTTTGAGGTAAAATTGACTTGAGTTAAAATTTAATTCTTGAAAGTATTAACAATATTCATGAACTATCTATTGATTTAATTCTCTCTGAAGTATAGTTCTTCAAACACCTTCTATCATGCATTTGATCCAACCAGATGTTTAAGTTTCAAGTGCATGAAAACCAAAGGGAGAATCCTGATGAAAGCTTTGCTGCCACTATAGAATGCAGCCATCTGTGAAGTCTCATTTTAATATTATTGCTTCAGTGGGTATTTATCTTTGCATAGGAAAGAAAGTTCAGATTGATATATTCCCATGTCTTTACATGTACCAAACGTTTACCTTTGTAATGAGGGGAGTTCTATGTGGTTTTTAAAACAGTCTTACATCTCAGACCCAAAAGGAACTCAAGAACAGAACTGGGAGTAAATGAAGTTTTCTGACTCCCAACTCATAATTTTCTCCATTAAACCATTGTTCCAATAATAATACCAAATTGATTGTGTATTAAAGTAATAGAATAAACTCTAAGTAGCCCCAATGTCTAGTTCCAGTGGTATAAATTCTCTGTGGGTAATAAGGAGAATGAACTAAGGAAGAAGATAGGAAGGGGAAGGTTTAAACTTTAGAGCTGATGTTTTAATACCTTCTTAAGGTATGCTATATTTTAAATAAAAGTCAACTTAAAACATCAAATATTAAGCCAATTTGTGCTTCTAGAATTGAGACTCATAAAGCCCACTGACCTGAATAAGATAGTATTAAAAGGATATTAATTTTTTAAACTGGTGCCAAATATAGGTAAAATTCTTCTAAGCATGCATATCACCAGTAGCAAAGCTAAAATAATAAATGAGCAATATTTTTATCTAGCAAACAGCAATATTATTTTTAAAATGAACACAATAATTAAAAATCCCTAGTACTACAAAAGATGTTTCATTTCATTCAATATTTTTATTTAGTATATTTATTTATTATGTTAATAAATATAATTACTTAAAAAGCTTGCACAAATTTATTCACAGCCTCAGTCTCCCTGCCACTTTCTGTTCCCTTCTGTGGCTTCATGTTTTTTTTCTGCAAATTTTCCAGGAATATATCCTTTAAAGTTGAGTGATCATACACACATTGAATGGTACAAAATTATGTTTCATTCATTTAATATATATGTATGTGTTTATGCATATATATGTATGTATGAATGTATATATAGTCAGAAATTCTCAATTAACATAAAATTGCCACTAATAAGTGTGCAACCTGAGGTAAAACCCTTTTTTGAGTAAACAGGTTTGATTCTCAAAGATTACTGAAAGTTATTGACAGTTGTTGATGAATAAGTATTATGCCGTGGCACAATTTGTATTCTGTACAAGATAATCGAGCTGAATTTTGGGGTGAGATAACTGATTCTGAATCTTTGCATTTTAAAATCACAACAAAGGTACCTATTATTTTGCTATATTCCATACTATATTTTTCAACTTTCAACTTAATTGTACATTTACTTCGAACTTTAAATATTGACTTTCCAATCAAAAAACCTTATCAGCATTCCCAAGATTTAAATACCAGATGCATCACATTTTAAATTTGCCCCAAGAGTCGATTTAAACTGTCTTACAAATGATCCTGGCCTTGCCTGCAAGGACAGTAGTGCATTTATTAGAAACTGTAGTCAGAGTTTGGTTGTGGCCCAACAATACTGCTTCAAGGAGATACATAAATTATCTCCTTTCTCAAAATCAAAGTGAATCCCCAAAAGATCCCTTTGATGACTATCTCGAAAAACCTACAAGATTTCATATAGGCCAAGTGCCCAATATTGTGGATAATGGAAAATAATTTCCCTGGAATTCAGAAATAAAGGTGCTTGATTTTCTAATGAGCTAGAAGGCTGGTAGACCATAAAGTCTGAGAGATCAAAATGGCCAGAAGACTTGAACAGAATTAATACAAATCGAATGAACAATATTTCCATTTGACATGAATTTCCTTGATATGAATACATTTATGTGTTAGAATCTGTATCACACACTTTACATGTATTTAATTTTATTCTAAATATAGACATATTTGGCTTTCTTTGTTTTGAGTAGTTTATAAATCCTAAAATCACTTCCAAGCATCTGATTATATCCAGATACTTCTTTGTTCCCAGTTGTTTTTAAATGAATTGCAACAATTATTTCATAAAACCAACTAGATATAGAAAAGATATGTCTGCCCATGATAACTACCATTTGATTCAGACTTAACAGATTACAAATTACTTTAAAATATATCATTGCTTTTGTACTTGAGTAAAGTTCTTAACTTGTTGGGCTCTATCCAATTTTAAAATACTTAATATTATTTTCCAAGTAGTAATTCATATTGAGGATTCTTACAAACAAAGTATAGTAACACAAACTGTTAACCCAAACACAGTTAAGGGTAGCAATAGAGTGTGTATGTGTGTACATGTGTGCATGTGTAATCATGTTTGAAACACTCAGTATGTCTTTCAACACTGTACATGTTTGTTATATGAAGAAACGAAGGATAATTGGTTTTGAAAATGAAGAATAATTGGTTTTGACAATACCCCTGATAGTATTCTATAGTCTGTTTTTCATTATTATATCTTAAGAAGACTACAACTTGATTAACTTTTGAATTACCTAAGGGAAGATGCAAAATCTTACACAGTTTGTATCCCCAACTCCATTTCAGTGACCTAAATGCCTGCTACTTAATAAACCTTGATTCAGATAACATTAAAAATGACGGTGGTAAACAATTATGAGTAAGTCTATTAGTGGCATTCATTTTTTCATTTTTGTAAAAGCACGTAAAAGCATATTTTAGCACTCAAATATGTTGTACACGAGAAACTAATCTACTATAGTGTTATTTTGGAAATTTAACACAAGTGTCAAAATGCACACTGACCTCTCCCTTTTCTGAACTAATTATACTTATTAACACATAAAGGTAGATTGGGCAGTCATTTATATAATTAGAACCTGATCACAGTTTGCCAATATTTTATATATTCTTTTACATTGATATTTTCCTATTTTGTTATGTTTTGCACCTTAGTTTAGTTTGTTAGATTTATATGATATATATCTAGTTTAGTGTGTTTCATACGGGGTGTGTGTATGTGTAATTATATTACCCTTCTAATAGTAGGTATTTTTTGCCTCACTGGGAATTGACAAAATATTTGTTCCTAGCAAAGGGAATCCTCCATCCAGATCTTTACAAGAATTTGTTTTTTTTTTTTTCAATCATGTTATTCTGTGTTACTCATTAATCTTCTCGATCTCATGCAAGAGCATAGTCAGCACTGAACCCACTGGAATCTGCTTCAAGTTCAGATTTATGCAGAGTTATAACTGTATGTACTTCTTTCTTTAGCTTTAATACTGTGATCCTCAATTTGCTACTTTCTAGACCAAAATACCAAATGACATTGAGAACAACCTTGGCCCTATAAAAGTTGTCTGCTGCATCAAGTAGTAAATGGTCTACTTTTCTCTGCCACCATTGGAGTGAGGGATATGAGGCCATAACAGAGACTGTCTTAGCTTTAGGTAGGGAGTGAAAAATGTCAGAGTGAGTATTAAATCAAATTTTCCCATTCCTGAAGGAGGGGCTGGGAGTTGTTACTGTTTTCCATTTAACTCTTTCCTGGCTACATGTGTGGCCTTTGTTTGGAAATTGGATGTGCTTTGATATTGAACATTATATTTTATGGCAGTAGTTTATGCAAGTGATTTATTCATGAGGACATGTGAGTTCTTACATAAATTATTTTCTTAAAAATCATTTAACTTACATTCGCAGAATGTCAGTTTATAATGCATATTTTCCAATTTAAGAGGTACACTTGGTAGATAATTTTGGCTCAAATTATTTTCAGAGTAAAAGACCTTGTATATTCTGAGTAAAGATTTCATGTACTGCAAAATAGGAAAACAATCAAAAATTTTAAATGTGAAATGATCCAATTAGCTTAAGAAATTACACATGAAAAGGATCTAATTAGTTTAAGAAATTTAATCTTGGGGCGCCTGGGTGGCTCAGTGGGTTAAAGCCTCTGCCTTTGGCTCAGGTCATGATCCCAAGGTCCTGGGATTGAGCCCCACATCAGGCTCTCTTCTCAGCGGGGAGCCTGTTTCCCCCTCTCTCTCTCTGTCTGCCTCTTTGCCTACTTGTGATCTGTCTGTCAAATAAATAAATAAAATCTTTAAAAAAAAAAAAGAAATTTCTGTCTTGGTGCCTCATTGAGAAATCCCCCCCCCCAAAAACCAGCTAATATATGATTACCTTAACAAAATGTAATTTTTACATAATGTGGTTGGCCTTTGAACAACACAGTGGTTAAGAATACTGACCCCCCTCCACATAGTGGAAAATTCATGTTTAACTTTAGACTCCCCAAAATCTTAACTAATAGCCTACTTTTGCCTGGAAGCCTTACCAATAATATAATCAATTGATTAATACATATTTTATATATTATATGTAATATATACTGTATTCTTACAATAACGAAAGCTAAAGAAAATGTTATTAAGACAATCATAAAAAAAGAGAAAATAAATTTATAGTGCTGTACTATATTTACAGAAAAAAAATCTGCATATAAGCAGACCCATGCAGTTCGAAATTGTTTTGTTCAAGGGTCAACTGTACATTTTTCTAACTGAAGTATGTGTTTTCAGAAACCTTCTTTATAAGATAATTTAAAACAGATGATTATAGGCAAATTATCTATTAATTTTTGCAAGTTGTATAAGAAAAACTATTGTTTTATTTAAAAGGTATTAAGGAGGCTGCTTAGACACTGAATCTAATTTTACCTGAGAAATTATAAGAAAAGATACTTTATTGGAAAAAAATTGGGATAGGGACTTCTCAGTACTCTTATATGCATTAGTTTTAAGAAAGTTGAAGATATTGGGAAGAAAAAAGTTGTCTCTAAGTATTAAAGTGTTGTTTAGTTGGAATATATGGCTAGCTGTTAACAGGAATTGGGCATGCTAGTATATATTTCAAATTAGTATTTAGATAATAACCAAATTTTTAAAATTTATTTCTTAAAAAATCATTTTACAGAATTTGATTTGATAGATGAAATCACACAGGAAGTATCTCAAGATTGAATAATTTTAAGAATATTAAAGTTTCAGATAATTTTTAATCCATAAAGAAATCTAAGTAAATACATGAGAGTGAACAGAAAGAGAATTTTCATAAATTGTTATAAAAGTCAATATTTTTTAAAAGGTATCCCAAGGTTATACATAAATATATGAATGAATATTTAGGTAATTATAAAATGAATTAACATTAGAGTTAGGTTCAGTCAAAAGCAACCTCTTATCAACCATCAGCTATCCTATCTTGTCACCCACTCATCCC
This sequence comes from Enhydra lutris kenyoni, assembly GCF_002288905.1. Classification (NCBI taxonomy): domain Eukaryota; kingdom Metazoa; phylum Chordata; class Mammalia; order Carnivora; family Mustelidae; genus Enhydra; species Enhydra lutris. Next base: position 15,542,818 of record NW_019154112.1, on the reverse strand, counting down.
ATCTACCCACACACAGTCATTCTAATGTTATTTACTAGTCCTATAAAAGAGAGCCATTTGTCATTTTCTCTCTGCCTTTGAGAAATGTACTGATCCTATGGTTAGAGAATTCTCTCTACTGCAAGTGTCCCACTCCTCCAACTGAAATAACCCTCCCTGTCCTTATTGCAATACTCTTTCTGAAAAAAATACCCCCTTACCAAAGGGAGATTTGTTTACTTGACAATATTTATTACAAGTAATTTTTGAATATCCTTTTTGGTATTTTGTTTTTGGCTTTGCTTTTGGGTATTTTTCTGTGTAGGCTATTATATTATGTAAATATAATGGAATCCTCTTTTCTAGTACTTAGACATTATCCTATTTCTGTTTTCTCCTTTACTTCAGTAAAACTACTATTGTTTAAAAAATAGCTCAATCTGGTGTGGAAGGAGCTCTTCTGGGCAGAAATATGGATATCAAGCTAACAAAGTGTAGGTAAGAACTCTACTGGATGTATTTAGGAATTGGGGTTTTAGAGAGAAAGGAAAGAATGCAGCAGGAAATTAGAATTTGAAGCAGAGGCTTCAAAAATACATTTGAAAGCAAAGGTGGTTAGAACTTTCCAGTAATGAACAAAGGACCTATGCACAAAAATGGGTAACTGTTAATTGTTTTTCTTTCTTAAGTAGAAACTATGTTTATGAAGCATTTCAGTGAAGTCTGATTCAGACAAATAATTCTTTGTGGGGCAGAATTAGGGAGAGAGGCATAGAAGGAAAGGGTAATCTCCATATACTCACTAGAGCCTATGTAGAAATCACAGATCTATACTGGGAAAGGAGAAAATAAATGGAAGAAATGCAGGGCCTCCTGGCAGTGACTGGCTAGGGTAAGGGCAGGGGGTGGCACTAGTAGTAAATAGAAATATAAGGAAATTAAAATCTAATAGGAAAAACAAAATATTACTCAGGGAAAGTTACTACTAGACAAGTAATTGTAGGGGAAGGAAAGCACTTTATCATTTTAGGTTCTTAGGTGAGATCTCTTTGTAATAAAAGACAGATTAACGAGATAAAAACAGAAGTTTATTGGCATGTATACCTTCTATATGCATGGGAAATACCCAGGAAAACTTAGTGTTATGCCCCAATAATGGGTCCGTGACTAAAGGAGCAAGACTGATATAAAGCGAAGGTCAAGCAAAGCTTTATTTCACGCCAAGCATCAAGAATCTAACCGAACATTCGGGGACGCACCTCTTACAAGAGAGGGCGACCCTTCTCTGTTTCACAGTCTAGCTTTTAAGGGCAAAGGCCATGCGGTTGGGCCTGGCCATGCACAGGTGGCCAATGAGATTGTAACACACACAGGAAACTCCACAGTGATGCTAGGTGACCAATTGAGTTACAGTTTACCCTAGTAGACATTTGAACCAGCCTATTACACCTTGATTGGGATTGGCGCCCAAAAGGCTCCCAAAGAGCAGGGTCCATACTCCTTGGTAACCAGGCAAACAGTATGCATCCCCCCACTGATCGGATGTCTCCACCTGGCCTGACCCACCTTTGTATCTGGGCTTTGTTACCTGAAGCTGGTTTCCGGGACTTGTCTCCAAGTAAATCCCCTGGGGGAAGGGGAGCGGGGACAGTTTCTAAATAGGTCCTTACACTTAGTAACTCCCCGCGATAGCCTAAGCCACTAGCCACTACCTCTTAAATGCTATCTCAGCTAAAGACAAAAGATGCCCTGGAACAGAGGCCAGTTATGGGAGGTTACCAAGGAAAACACTGATAAATTTCTAGAGATTTAGTTATCTTCCTAGTCCTGGTGATGAGGGACTAGGAGGCTGACTGAGGACAAAGCAAAAGCTGGCACCTTGCACCCCCTCTCCACCCGCTCCCCTCGGTAATATGTGTGACCCCTGGCTGCCATAAAGGAGAAACAAATAGTTAACTTGCAGAGATCACAATCCTGCAGGACAGGACTCTCCCAACTACCTTGATGTGAATGGCTTGCCAAAAGACAGCACTGATCAAGCCTCAAGGCTTCTGGTATCCCGGCACCTTGTAGGCCCTCGTTAGCATATGAAAGCTCCGTTGAAACCTCCCTTTCCCTCACCTTCCCCCAACCGCAGGGTACCTAGCCTGCCATCCCTCACAACCTGGGGCAGCAGCTCTTCCTGCTCACAGGTCCTGTCCCCGTGCTTTAATAAACCACCATTTTGCACCAAAGATGTCTCAAGAATTCTTTCTTGGTCATCGGCTCCAGACCTCACCCCACCGACCCTCACCTATGTTCTAGAACTTCATCACTGGTACAGCTAGGGAGACACCATTGCAAATGGATATTTCCCTAATAAATATATATATGTCTCTTACAAAAGGGTAACTTCTTAGTTTACAGAATGCCCCCATTTGTTTTGTTTTGTTTTAAATAATCAGCTCAAAATAATCCTTATACCAAAGAGGTATATTTTGGGGGGAGGTATATCTTATTCCTGTTAAAAAAGAAAACCACAGTCCCAAAATGAAGTCAATGATGCTATTTAGCCAAATTACCAAACCGGGGCTTACTATCAAAAGAAATTGCCATTTCAATCCCCCCCATAAATGAGTCCTGATAGGTCAGTCAGGAATTTTCTGGTCAAGACCAATGAAGTAACCTTCCATAGGGGCCCTCTCCAATCTCTGAAGGAAGATGAGGTAGAGGTGCATGGGTGCTTAGTTGGTTAAGCCTCCAACTCTTGATTTCAGCTCAGGTCATGATCTCAGGGTGATGATTATCAAGCCCAGTGTGGGGCTCTGGGCTAAGCATGGAGCCTGATTAAGATTTTTTGCCCAACTCTTAAAAAACAAACAACAAAAAAAGGAAGATGAGGTAATTTACCTAATAAACTACCCCTAAAACTCCCTGCTCTTACCCCAAAGGAAGATAATCTTGCCTGAAATAACCTTTTACTTTGTTTGCTAATTATCCTGCCCTGTTTCTGCCTATAAAATCCTTTCATTTTATACAACTCTAGAGTTCCCCGCTACTTGCTAGATGAGATGCTGCCTTATTCATGAATTAGTTAATAAAGCCAATTAGATCTTTAAAATTTACTGGGCTGAATGTGTGTTATTTAACACTTCTGTTCATTTCAAAGAGTGTAGATAAAGTAAAGGACTGAGTGGCTAATGACTAATTCTTTAACAAAGAATTTACTTAACAATAAAAAGTTTAATTTTTTTGTAGTTCTGAATTATTTTGTCTATAATATTTACATTTATATGATTTTATTAAAATTATTTTTTAATTTTAAAAGAAACTTATTTTATAAATAAGTTTATTTATAAATTATAAATTTATTTATAAGTTTATTTATAAAATAAAATAAATTTTATTTATTTTATAAATAAAAATATAAATATAAATATTTTATTACACATTTTATTACTATATATATGTGTGTGTGTATATATATATATATGTATATATATATATATATATGTAACACCATCAGGTAAATAATGTATAAGAATATTTAGAAAGTGCAAAAGTTACTAATTATTAACTTTTGTCTGTTATATTCCAAATAGGATGAGAAAATGTAAAGTCTATACTTTCAAGTGTGAAGATAAAACAAATGTACTTAATGATTAGTTTAGATAGGCAAATAATATCATACTTACTACCTAACCATTGATTCCATCTTAAAGAATCTCATATTCTCTATTGTATAGTATTCTTATTTTAAATTATAAAAATACTGTGTTATCCTCTATTAAGCTACAAAAATAATATTTGAAAAAATATTCTACAAATAACTAATGTAATATGATCACACCAAATTCAGAATTTACTGATAAGACCTACTTATAGAAAGAAATGAATTCCTTTCATCATTTGTGGCTCTCTACCATAGGTTCTATGTAACCATAGGTTCTATGTAGCTAATCTGAAGCTAAATTCTATAAACTTGTTTTATTGAATCATTATCAATTATGATTTTTCTGCAATTATTAACACTATGGGGATATGCAAAACTAGAACTAGTCAAAACTTTTAATGGAGTTAAGTCATTTTATAACAACCATAAACTCAGCACAGTACCTCTTGATAATGTGGATTTTAATATTTAAGTTCTTACGGTGACAGGAAACTCTTCAGTGGAAGTTCAACAGCTCTACAATCTGTACCTCCATCCCCAATCCATTTCCCAAAAAATGTAGTATCTAATTCCAGATACTCGGCTCTACCTCTTGTCCATGATTCCACTCCTGCCAATTTGGACATGATTCAAATCTATGCTTTTCCACATGAATCTCACTTTAATTTTCTGTAGCTGCTATATAGTACAGGATTTCTTGAATATTAAACCAACTCTATGCAGCTCTGCCTCAGAATCTTGCTCTGGACATAAATACACAGCTGATCCTCTTAAATCCTGCTCAAAGACATATATAGTTTAATGCCTGAGGAAGGACATGCTCTTGATGTTCTGTAGCAGATATTCTTGAACTAATAGACCTTAAAATAATAATCTGGGCCTAATGATGTTATAAGAGGGGAGGTATTAACTGAATCTGGTTCAGAGAAGTAAAGCCACATCACAAATTGCCACGGAGAGAGCTAGAGATCCTGAGAGTTTCCATTATAAAATATTTTAAAATATTTTTACTTTGTTGTGCTCTCTATATAACAAACAGTAACCTGAGATCTAATCTGGCCCCCCTGTATGTTTTGGCAAATAAAGTTTTATCAGAGTACATACTTGCTTCACTTATTTACTATAGTCTGTGGCTGCTTTTGTGACAAAGGCAGAGTTGAGTTGTTCTTTTTTTATTATTATTATTTTGTTTATTTTTATTGAGTTGTTCTTATAGACACCTTATCTACCTTATTCCCAGGGCCATTTTCATGAGCATGTGACCACAGCAGTCTGCCACTGAGGGTCCACACACAGGAAGGCCTGCATTTGAAGTTTGATTCTGTGTAATCACAGTCTTGAAATTCTTGAAAAATTTGTCTTTGAATTATTGTTTTGTGGAGTCTGTTGGTGTCTCAGAGAAGAGCAAGGTGGTGACCTTACAGCCTAGGCTGCAGTGCTACAAAGCATTTGGTAGGTGACTAGGCAGGGGCTTCTAACCCATCCCATCCAGGTATAGAGAACTTACAGCCTTGGGTTTGAAGTCTCAGGGGATCACACTTTTATATCAGTTGGAGTGGAGGGTCTTTAAGTCAGGAAAATCATTTCCTCACCTCTAGCAGAGGACCAATATTTTCATATTTCACTAAGCCCTACAAATTATGTAGCTGGACCTGTTTTTTTCCTAGACTGTCAAAAATACAGATCTGACTCTCAGCGACCTCTTCCTGATCAGGAATAACCTCAGACAAAAGTGGATTCAGATTCCAGACCTAACCTCTATCCGCTTATCTTCCACAGCATCTCAAACTTATGCTACTTTGCTACTTTCTGTTGTCTTTCAAAAGATTGCTTTTATATTTTGGGGAACTTTTTCAGTGGCCCTAAGTAAAAGGGCCCTAACATTGTGAAAAGTAAAATTCTATTAAGTATAAATTTAAGAATTTACATCGTTCTTTTAATTAAGTCATTAAAACATTTTGACAACTGATTTCTTTTCAAATCACCTAATAATTACACTTCATATAAAAGAAAAATTGCCTTGATGATTCATATTACCTTAAATAATTTTAATTGCAATTTTCTTTTTAAACTTTATGTGAAGTATCAATGTAGTAGGTAACATTTAAAGGTCTGCAGACTTTCTCATATATCCAAAATAAAAACATACACACAGATGATTTTGAAGAAATAGTCTGAAATTTTAAATTCATTAATCACATGCAGACACATTCTGACAACTTAATTTATTTAACACTCTAGAAGTGTTGGATAGAATCTAGGAGATTGTTAAATGTCATATAAATTGGAACTTAGGGGTTCTTTCTCATAAGGGGTTCAAGCATTTTTTTTCTAATTTAAATTATTCCCAAACTGCAATAACTAATATAATTATCTCTTGTATCTTACCTAACGTTGAAAATAAAAGCAGTAACCAAAATTGCTGAGCATGTATATTCATAAGATACAGAATAGCCAGGATGTCTGAGCTACAAATTTAAAAGAGACAAAGGCCTCTCAATTTTAAGGTGTTTATTTAAGGAAATGAAGCCAGATATTGAGGAAGCTGCAGTAATAAAAACCTTTCCACATTTTTTTGTTTGTTTTAAACAAAGAATTAACTCAAACCAGCCCTTTGGCTTGAGAAGTGTAGTAACAGAATTAGAATCTCATCTGAATTTGTATAATGCAAGTGATGACAGATAAATTCACTGTTTTTAAGGTTCTATGCCCACAGCTCTACTGAAGACATTCTGACAGGAATCACTAGAAAAATATAAAATCATTCCTATACTCCTACGTTCCCCAAATGATTACTTGATAGGTATTTTTTACTAAATGAATTCATCTGAAACAATATATACATAGTATGAAAGGGACTCAGTAATCAGAAACAGTTTAGAAATGTCACTGTAGGCAATAAAAAGCAAGAGAAATATATTTCTTTGAGGTGCTTTTCATGGGATACTAGATAGATCATAATGTTTTGCTCTATGAAGAGAAACTTTAAAATAGTACAGAATCATGAAAGCTAAGTGATGAATGGAAGCGTATCTAAAACAAGAATTTGGACTAGACTCATGTCAGTATTTTTGTTTAGAATAAGGCCAGAGATTTCAATATTTTATATCTTGAAATGATACTAAACTGTTGTGAAAAATCACATTAATGGAAACATGGTTTACCTCTAAGTTTTTGTAGCATTTGATTGATAAAAATACACCTATTTCTTCATTAATTAGATTATGCATTAAAAACCTTGCTTTTTTTTAGAATTTTATTTTTATTTTATTTTTTAAGATTTTATTTATTTGACAGACAGAGATCACAGTAGGCAGAAAGGCAGGCAGAGAGAGAGGGGGAAGCAGGCTCCCCACTGTGCAGAGAGCCCGATGCGGGGCTCAATCCCAGGACTCTGAGATCATGACCGGAGCGGAAGGCAGAGGCCTTAACCCACTGAGCCACCCAGGCGCCCCTAGAAATCTTGCTTTTAAAAGAAAATTAAACAAAACAAAAATCTCTCAAATGCATTGTAATCAGTATTTATGAGTTAATAATGATGAATTATGTACAGTTGACTTCTGTCAATGGATTAGCTCAGGTGATATTCTCTGCCTTTGAAAAACCGATAATGTCCAAATCTCAAACTGATTTTTATACTTAGTTTATACAAAAAACATATAAATTAATCAAAATACATAAACCTTTGAAAAATATATGTTGATGGAAAGGTACCTACCCTTTTCTTCCAAAGAGTATTCAGTAAAATCTTTGTCCTCGAACTAGGAATTATTTTACCATATCTTTACCATTGCATTTTTGAATGTGCAATTCAACAATCCCTTTCCCAAACTTACATCCTCTTTACTCCATTTATTTCTCAGCCTACCTAAAATCAGCCAAGATATGCCGCCTTTCCTTTGGGGATCCTTCCCTAATTCATCTTGTTTGGGTGAATGCCTTTCCTCCACACTCCATTACAATTCCACACCTTTGCCACATGATGTCAGGTATTCCTACTTGTCCATCTGTCTTCCTGAAAAATTACTGTGTTCTTTTCATCTTCTCTGACCTCTTCACCATATTATCTCTGGGACTTAACTCAGTACCTGACCTGGCCTATTGGTATTTCTCAATTAGCTGTTGAACAAATGTATGAAATTCCTAGTTAAAATAACAATCTCCTACCTAGGAGATTATGAAGTGGGTAAGAGTTGACTGTTATCTAATTTATAAAATGGTATAAAGGCTAAATACAGAAAGCAATATAAGCTGGAAAGAAACAGAAGACTTTAACTGGCTGTGATCAATTAATTGTAAACACCACTGCACTCAGACCAGCCGAAACAGAAGACTTTAAAGACAACTCAAGAAGCACTATAGTCAAACTTGGAAATATTCCAGTTTTGTCAAGTGTCAGTCCTGATCTTGGCAAATATGTCATATTAAACCTCTCTAATTTGCACACTTACGCATTAATATGTTGTTTTCCATTTCTGCTTGGTTATAAAAATATTGATTTTCATTTCTAACTTTGCAAAAAGCAAAATGAAACAAAACAAAACAAAAGATTAAGTTCAAATTGCATCTAGTGTAATTATATTCCAAAGACAGGTACAAAGCAAATTTCAGAGCACCAGCCCAAGATAGTCATCAGACAATAGAATTTGATGGTTATAGTCACTATCAAACAAAAGTAATAAAAGTAATTTCTGACTGAATAGTAAAATTTATGTTTTCATTATCTTTATGGTCCACCTAAAATGACCATGAAATAAACTAATTCATTTTACTTTATGGAATAAACTGAATTTATTTCACACACCATCACTAGCAATTCCACTTTAATAGATTTATAAATTGCTAAATAACATTCCTGAAAATGTATTCAGAAATAAATTTACCACCTAAGGTTTTATTTCTTCTCTTATCTTGCCATGCCATTATTATGTTTTGTTGTCTGTTTATTTTGTAAAAGTCTTTAATAATATATTAATTTATATCAATTAACAATATATTTCCCATTCTCATAATTAACTAAATTAACTAAAAAACAAATGATGTTTATATATTTAATTTTCATTTTAGTTAAAATTACATATGCTATTTTTATTAAAAGGACCTACATTGTAATTTAAAGTAGTTAACCTTTGAACCTGTGAATATCTACAGAAGCTGTTCAAATAGTTCCCATTTGATCTCAAAATATTAATATTATATCGTTGTTTTGCCAACTTTTATTAAATTAATAACTATTTCATATTTTTGTAAATAGTTTGTGTAAAATATTTTTAATTGAGAAAATCTCTATATTGCAGTATTATAATAAAATAGCTATAATAAAATAAAAATAACTATAGTAAAATAAAGTTTCTGAAAAAAATCTTAGTAATATTAATCCCTATGGCATTACACATTTCAATACTATCAAAATTTCCTTTTACTATCTAATTTTTTAAAAGATTTTATTTATTTGACAGAGAGAGACACAGCGAGAGAGGGAACACAAGTAGGGGGAGTGGGAGAGGGAGAAGCAGGCTTCCCGAGGAGCAGGGAGCCAGATGCGGGTCTCCATGCCCGGCTCCATGCAGGGCTGGATGTGGGGCTGGATGTGGGGCTGGAAGTGGGGCTGGATGCGGGGCTTGATCCCAGGACCCCAGGATCATGACCTGAGCTGCAGACACTTAATGACTGAGCCACCCAGGTGCTCCACTATCTCTCTAGTTTTATCAGGTATTTCTTAACCTATTTTGGCAAAAATCACTTGAGGCTACTGATATTTTGATTTTTTATATCCTTGCTCTATTTTTATATGAATTCTGTATAACTTAATGTAATGATCTTTTATATCCTTGCTCTATTTTTATATGAATTCTGTATAACTTAATGTAAATCTTTAGAGTATTTTAAATTTGTGTCTAATATCACATATGCTTACTTAAGAAATTGGGAAGATGATTTGGATAATGAAAACAAAATAGAAACAGTATTTTTTAGTACTATATATTACCCATATGTGCTATCAATAAAGGCCATATATCTGTCTTCTATACACCAAGACCTGTTTTGGAATCAATCCTAAGAGAGTTTAGTTGCTAAAAGTATACAGATAGAACTATGGACTCTGAGAAGCAAACTGAGAGTTTTGGAAGGGAGGGGGGAGGGGGGGTGGGTGAGCCTGTTGGTGTGTATTAAGGAGGGCATGTATTGCATGGAGCACTCACTGGGTGTGGCGCATAAACAATGAAACTTGGAACACTGGGGAAAAAAAAAAAAGAACAGGTCTCATTATGATGAATGGTGGTAAGGTCCCCAAGTAATTTATAACAAGATTAAATCCAGATTTAGCACAAAGAATGGGACTGAAAGAGTTGATCTTTCTATTTGACCACAAGATGCACTGGCCAGTCATTCTTTTTTGAAAATGCATCATTGCTGGCCTATGTTTGAAGAACAGATGGAAGATAATTCTAGAGATGTCAAATCTAGGTTAGATTATTACTGTGTTTTGCTCCATAATTCTAGAAAAGTCACAATTTCCCTATACCAAATTCTCCTTCTGTATAGTTAAGGATCTTCCAATTCTACAAATGTCATAATTCTTCAAAATCTGTTAAGGAACATCAAAAGCTAATACTAAACAAAGTCCAGAATACTTGAAATAGAGTAAAGGGGAAAGGAGTAATAAATAAAAAACCTGCGCATTAAAACAATCTTTTCCCTTTCCAGCCACTCCAAAGATTTTCCACTGAACTACTGGGTCACATTTTCTATGGATATGAAAATGAAGGCCATGTTTTCACTCCAGGACTAGGCCGTAAGGCATTTTGTGTACATAGTTTTTCACCTCTGCACGTTAATATCTAATTTTCAAACAGAGGAATAACTCAATCACATTTTACTGTTGACCAAACAAATCAGTGTTATGGTTTTAGTATGTTTTTAAGATTTATTTATTTATTTATTTGAAAGAGAGAGAGAGAGAGAGAGAGAGAGAGCACAAGCAGGAAGGGCAGAGAGAGAGGGAGAGCTGGAGAGCAGACTCCTCACTAAAGGAGGAGCCCAACTCAGGGCTCACTCCCAGGACACCAAGATAACAACCTGAGCCAAAATCAAGAGTTGGATGCTTAACAGACTGTACCACCCAGGCACGCTAGTCTTAGTATGTTTTATACAATCAAATTAAGTATACATATGAGCAATTTAAATACCATGTGTAATTACTTTGTGAAATTTATCTCCACATACTTTGATAGACAAAGTAGTTTTATGTTTTTTTTAATAATTGTTTCCAATTTTTAAATTTATGATACCTCAAATTAATTTATCTAACTTTAAATGTAATTTTAGCTTGCACCTTTTGACCTACATTGTTTTAAATCAAGTAACTCTTTGAAATCTTTAAATTTTAAAAATCCTTTCTACCTTCTCTAAAACATTTCAAACAGTGTGATGGAATTTTATTAAATTACATCAAAGAATGCTTTTTGATTTAATGTTTTACCAAATTATTTATAATGATAATATCCTATGTTATATCATTATAAATAATTTGGTAAAACATTAAACTTTGAAAGATAAACTATAATCTGTATTCAGTATAATTCTTCCAAAGATATTATTAATCACTACATAACACTTTCGATAATCACAGGAAATTATAACATGCATATGTTTGTAAGAACCAAAAAGGATGTTAAACTCTTCTTTGTGACCATGGTTTTATAATTTTTACTTTAGGGGTGTGTATATTTAAACAAAACATTTTACCCATTATATAGAGGATACTGTTCAACATGCACTGAAAGTTATAATTCTTTATCTCTGTCACATTTCTGAATTTCAAGAATCTGAAAACCTACTTTATGGCAAAAGGGCATAAAATGAATATATATGTGGATATATATATTAAAAAAGGGCATAGGGGCGCCTAGGTGGTTCAGTGGGTTAAAGTCTCTGCCTTCGGCTCAGGTCATGATTCCAGGACCCTGAGATGGAGCCCCTCATTGGGAATCTCTGCTCAGCAGGGAGCCTGCTTCCTCCTCTCTCTCTATCTGCCTCTCTGCCTACTTGTGATGTCTGTCTGTCAAACAAATAAATAAACTCTTTAAAAAAAGGGCAAAATGTGTGTGTGTGCATGTGTGTGTCTGTATATATATATATATATATATATATATAAATAAACTTTGGGTCCTCTATCTAGTTCTTTCTGATTTGGGGTATGTATTCTTGATATTGTATTTTTCAAAGCTTACAAGCTTACAAGTGATTCTAAATGCAGCCAAATTTGAGAAGCACAGGTCTAGCATGGTATTCAAGCCTGAAGATTCTTCTTAAAAAATCTATTAGCCCTTGTGGGTATTATCATTATTATTATTATTAAACTGTCTCTCAGTTGGATGGTTGATAAACTTAGAAAATTTATAACATTCTGAGATTAGAAGTTGTTTTTACTGTGGGATTCATTGTTAGTCTTGTAGACAATATTAATCAAAAAGGTTTGAGAACCTACCTACAGCATCAATATTCTTTGCTGTTAGGGTCGCTGATCACCTTCTGCCACCTTAAGCATGGATTTTTCCACAGGCAAGTTTGAGCCAAGAGGGAGCTTAGATTCCTACCCACAGGTAAAGATTACTTGTAAGTGTATATTGGACATTTTAATGTAAGTTGTATTATTAACACTGTATAGTCTATAATCCAAAGTTTGCATAGGCATACTATTCCCATTCACCAATAAATCTTTAATGTTCATAACTAACTGAAGAGTTTTCTGGATTCACTATTTTATTCTCATTCACAGTTTCCTTTATCAGTTTATTCTTCAAGTATCTCTAGCATATTCCCCTTTCCTTATTTTGTCACTGAGTTCATATCTTCATTATTTCTCATATACTTCTTGATCCAGATGTCACCTCCCAGTTGCATCATGTTCATGCAAATCATTTTGTATTTCTAAATGTATAATGGTGTGAATTACATGATTATGATTTTGATATGTTCAAAAATAATATAAGTTTTAAAGTCATTTTGAACATTGATGTTCAAATTTGGAAAATATTTACCTTTCAAATATTTAATCTAGTAAGAAACTTTGGATGGCATCTTGGAACTGTGTGGGATTATGCATAAGCTTTCAAAATACTTTTGGAGGTTAGAAGTGCAAAAACAATTAAAGATCTCCAATTCATTCTTAAATCTACTAGAATAAATGTTTTTGTAATCTTCGAAGTACTAATTCATACCATAAATATTACTTACTATTTTCATCTTATTTTAACAGTTGTATTGATACATACATGAAATTTACCCCTTTGAAGTATGCAATTCAGTGGTCTTAAATATATCACAACATTGAGCAACCATCAGCCCTATCTAATTCCAGATCAGTTTTATCACCGAAAAAATCATTCTATTATTTCAGATTGATACTATTAAAATAGAAACAGAAACTTCTTAATTTTCTCCTCAAAGTATCTTGTTTTACCAAGCATTAGTAAATAGAATTTTATAAATGTATTGGTACCATTTTCATAGAAAATAATTTCTCAAATTATTTATGAAAATAACCATGCAAAATGAAGGTTTTTACATAAATACTTTAAATTACCCTGGTTTTCTTTCTTTCTTTTTTTTTTAAGATTTTATGTATTTATTTGACAGACAAAAATCATAAGTAGTCAGAGAGGCAGGCACAGAGAGAGGAGAGGCAGGCTCCCTGCCGAGCAGAGAGCCCAATGCAGGGCTCAATCCCAGGACCCTGGGATCATGATCTGAGCTCAAGGCACAGGCTTTAACCCACTGAGCCACCCAGGCACCCCTTACCCTTGTTTTCTAACCAAAATTTCTCCTCATATTTTTTCTATGCTTTTCTTTTTCCTGTTTTTAAATTTTTTAATAGTATTTTTTATTAACATATAATGTATTATTTGCCCTAGGGGTACAGGTCTGTGAATCATCAGGCTTACACACTTCACAGCACTCACCATATCACATACCCTCCCCAATGTCCATAACCCAATTCTATGCTTTACTAAGGCATATTAAACCCTTCCAGAAAATATACAAAAAATAATTACATACATCTGTATGCATGTTTACTTTTTTAATTTATTTTTTGTTTTTTCAATATTTTATTTATTTGTGAGAGAGAAAATGAGCAGTGCGGAGGGGCAAAGGTAAAGAGAGAGACAAAGAAAGAGAGAGAAATGCAGAATTCCCGACAAGCTGGAAGCCCTACATGTGGCTGGATCCTGGGAACCAGGATTCTAAGATTATGACCTAAGCTAAAGGCAGATACTTAATGACTGAACTACCCAGGCACCCCAGAAGAAGCTATATTCGTTCCATAGATAATTTCTTTGACATTCTGTATTTTTAACACGTTCTCAATGAACATCAGAAATGAACAAGAACAGTAAAAGTGAGCTAGCAAGAGAAGAGAAAATGTTGAATCAGAATAAGGCAGTGTGACAGTACATCCCATAGTAGAATAAAGTATGACCCACTGGGGGGTCATAGCCAAAGACTTCAAAGAGGAAGAGTTAATATATTTTAATTATTGCCTGTAACTTATTGCAGTACGTTCCATACTGTTGTCTAAAATTTTCACTGAATGTGAAGGCAAAGTGAAAAGGATGAAATAACTGGAAGTACTAATATATTAGAAATATCCAAAATTCAGTAGATAATGGGAATCCTGAATTAAGCACACTATACTTCCTCACATCCCTACAGAAAGACTATCTGGAAACATTTGATTGGGGTGCTCAATCTCTCAATATATATACAGTTGAAGTTTGGGCCTGTTTTATTTTAAAGTTCAAGGGAGAGAGAACTCTCAGCAGATATGACTTAAAGCACAATTTGAACGAAATGAGATGGAATAAATACTATGTTAATTAAGTTACTCTTATTTCTGTAGTCAGTTATAAAATTTTCCTTTGGTAACTGTTAAAAATAAAATGTGTAGTGATTTTAACAATCCTCTGCATGAAGTAGAGTTTAAATACTTAACTTTGTAAAAACGTGAAATTAATTGGATAAGATTGCCAAGGCAATTATAATATCTGTGGGTGGTTTGAAGCTTATGCTGATCAGTGACGCTTCATCAAGCTTAATAAAATAACACTGGTTTTTGTTTGTTTGTTTGTTGTTATTGTTGTTTCTCTGAATGAATTCTAAGCAAACGAACCATGTAGTATCACTATTTTGGCAACACTTATGAAAGTCTTACTATGTTAGTTCTGGAAGGACTTAAATATCCTTTAATCCACGTCCTTTATTTTATTGATAAAGAAACTGTGGTCTGGAGAATTTGAATAATTTGTTCAATCATTACTATAAGAGGCCCTAGCTTGTGAGAGGGAATTGAATTTATGTACCTAGCTTCCTGGTTTAATCCATACTCCTTTCATTACAAAATAGTGCCTAAGATTCAGTGGGAAAAAATACCAGTAATTCATTACTAACTTTATCACCAGACAGAATTGAATCTATAAAACAGTACTGTAGTAATCTTATTTGGAAAATGCTTTATATCTCAGAAACTCAATAGAATATCCAATAAGTATTTATTCATTCATTCACTAAATGTATAAATTATAGAGTATTTGTAGGAGAATGGTTATTTGCAAATTATGAGTATTTCATTTTTTTGATAAATATAATGATTAAAATGTCACCTACATTTTCACATATGACTCAAAATTTATTTCTTATAGATCACTTGATTTTAGGAATACTTCATAAAGCACAAAGTATCTCTTTTTGAAATATACAACAAAATGAAGATTATCTCAAAAAGTTAATTTCCTCTAAAGAAAATATTATTTTTAAATAGGTGTCCATGATAACAGTGTATATGAGGCATATGGAAATTAAGTTAATACACACCATCTAAAATTGTGAATCAGATTCAAGCTTGGCAAATAAAGGACCTCTAGGTTTTAGATTATCATAGACTAGCATTATAATCTTAAAACACCACTTAAGCTGTTGGGATTTAAATTTCATCATTCCCCCAAAAGAGAGAATGGCACATAATGATTCCAGAATTTTCTTACATAAACTTATATGATTTAATACATTAAAAGAGCATATCCACAGATTTACTTTAGAAATGAACAACTCGGGGTGCCTGGGTGGCTAAGTGGGTTAAGCCACTGCCTTCAGCTCAGGTCATGATCCCAGGTCCTGGGTTCAAGCCCCACGTCGGGCTTTCTGCTCAGCAGGGAGCCTGCTTCCTCCTCTCTCTGCCTGCCTCTCTGCCTGCTTGTGATTTCTCTCTGTCAAATAAATAAATAAAATCTTTAAAAAAAAAAAAAAAAAGAAATGAACAACTCACAGATTCACTTTAGCAATCTCATATAAAGTAAATGAACATTTACTTTAGAAATGAGTAGATAAACTTTTACAAAGTTAGTTTAAGATAGACACATGGAGTAAATAATGATTTAGCATATGTTTTTAAAACAATAAACAAAACAAAATAAAGTTGATTTTTTTGTTCTTCTTATTTGTTTTTGTTTTTACTCCGTTCATCCATTTCTCCCACGACCCACTCCTGCCCCTGGCAACCACCAACCACCAATTCGTTCTTGGTATCCATGAGCTAGGTTTCTTTGTTTTTGTTTTTTCCTCTGGTTTTCTTTTTTATTCTTCATGATTTCATATTTATGAGAGGTTATATGGCATTTGTCTTTCTCTGATTTATTTCACTTACACTCAAGGTCCATCTGTGTTGTCCTAAATGGCAAAATGTCCTTACTTTTTACAGTTGACTAATAGTCCACTGAATATATCTACCACAATTTCTCTACCCATTCATCTATCGATGACACTTAGGTGATTTCTATCTCTTGGCCTTTGTAAATAATGCAGGAATGAAAATGAGGGTGTGTATATCGTTTCAAGTTAGTGTTTTCATTTTCTTCAGATAAGTATCAAGAAGTCGAATTGCTGGATCACATGGTAGTTCTATGACCAACTCTCATTCTCACCAACAGTTCACAGGGGTCCCTTTTCTCCACATCCTCACATCTGTTTTCCTTTTTCTAGCTCTTTTAGATGTAAATTTGAATTGTTTATCTGCGATTTGTTTCTTGAGGTAAGCATTTATCACTATGAACTTCCCTCTTAAAATTGCAATTGCTGTACCACTGTAGTTCGAAGAGATGTTTGATATGACTTCAATTCTCTTAAATTTTATTAAGACCTGCTTTGTGGCTTAATGCATGATCTATCCTGGAAAATGTTTGTTGTCCACTTGAGCAGAATGTATATTCTAATGATTTTTGATTGAATGTCCTGTATCTTTTAATGGAATGTTCTGTTAAGTCCACCTGGTCTAATGTGTCCTTTAAGACCTATGTTTTCTTATTGATCTTCTGTCTGATCTATCCATTGATGTGAGAGGGGTACTAAATTCCCTTACCATTATTGTATTGCTGTCTGTTTTCCCCTTTAGGTCTGTTAATATTTGTTTCATATTATGTACGTGATCCTAGGTTGGGTGCATAAATATTTACCAATGTTATATCCTCCTGTTGGATTGATTCTTCTAACATCATGCATCACCCAACTTTGTCTTTTATAACACTCTTCGTTTTAAAGTCTATTTTGCCTGATGTAAAGTATAGATATTCCAGTCCACTTTTTTTTTTTTTTTTTTGGTTTCCATTTGCATGGTACCTTTTTTTTCATCCCTTCACTTTCAGTCTCTGTGTGTCTTTGTATCTAAAGTGAGTCCCTTGTCAGCTTAGTGACACATCTTATTTTTTATTCACTTAGCCACTCTATGTCTTTTGACTGAAGAATTTAGTAAGTAGAATAAATAGTAAGTAGAATACAATAAAGTGAAAGTATAAAAACTTTAAACTTTAAATAGATGTTTCTTAAATATATGTGTATGGATTAGCCAATATCCTATTTAAACTTTATAATTAATATGGAAAAAAGGTAAGTAATAACTGCTATTAAATTATACACCATTTAAAATAAGGCCAAAGGATAGCTGCATGTTTTCCTATATTCTACTGGAACATTGCCTATTAAAAGGACCATTTAGGGGCACTAGGCTCAGTCAGTTGAGTACTAGCTTTCAGCTCAGGTCATGCTTTCAGGACCCTGGGATCTAGCAGAACCCAGCATCCCATTTGGCTCCCTACTCAGTGGGGAGCCTGCTTCTCCCTCTCCCTCTGCCTCCACTCTCCCTGCTTATGCACTCTTGTTCTCTCTCTCACTCTCTCTCTAATAAATAAATAAAATCTTTAAATATAAATAAATAAAATAAAAAATAAATGGACCATTTATTTAAGTTCTGAGAGACATATTTTTGTTTTATTTTTATATTATCTATTTACTGAGGCCTCAGACTCAGTGAAGTTGCTAACTTCTAGATTTAGAAAAAATTAAATTGAATCCTATTCAGTAAAAAAGACACTCCAGAGGGGGCATAATGTTCTATAGGGCTTTAACATCTAACCTAGCTATCTTATTCTAATATTCTTTTTGAATATTATCCATACATTTCTGGTCTGTCAAGTGATCTCAGAACTACCTAGCTAGTTCCCTCATTAATTAATGAATGGAATAAACTCTTTGCTAAGTTAATGTTTTAAATTTTTGAATATTTATACTTTGGAAAAATATAGACAACAACAGCAGCAACAAAGTTGAACATGATCCTTTAATGGAAAAATTGGGTAGGATAATTTCTATGTGATCATATCTTCTAAGTTGCTTTTATTTTACATATGGCTCATCTGTTTTTTGTTTTCTAAGGAAGAGGATGAGAAATAGTGTATATTGCAGACAATCTTTTCTCATTTTTGATTATATTTTTTAAGCTTGACAATAGTTGATGATTCATCTCAAGAATACGGAGTTGGAAAAATGTGGACAAAAACGTAATTTAGAGGAATTTGACTCAAAGTCATGGGTGACAATTTATTTTGCTTCTATTTCCCTTTTATATACGTAAGTGTGATTGTGATAATACTATGTCTAAATTTCTTTAAAATTGATTTTAGTAAGTATAAATGGACATTCTAAATGGCAAAAAAAATACTGAGTTGAAGAATTGCAGACAAACATCTGAATATAATGCATTGGCTTTGTATGTGGGAGGACAAAGACATTTGGGAGAGGCAAGAGAAGTCAGGAAATGGAACACATATATAGATATACTAAGGGTCAAATATTATTTCAACCTCAATGCATGGTATATTTTAATTACTGAAAAAAAGTTGTTTTCCTTAAGTAAAGAAACTAAAAAGGATTTAAGAGGGTGGGTTTTCTTCTCCAATTCTGCATATATAGTCAAGATTATTGAACAAATTCCCTACCAGCTAAGTGAAATGTGGAACAAATGAGCAGCATCTAGGCCTTTCTTAAAAGTGGCAATGAATTGGCATGATGCTTTATAAATGACCTATGCAGAAAGCATGCTAAATTATGCTTAGCAAATAGTTTTTCCATACCCTTCAATGATTTACTAGGGCCTTTTTTTGGGAACTCATCAGCAAGTCATTTTAAAGTTATCATGCTGTGATTAACTGCTGTGCCATTTCTCCCCTCAAAATTCATGAAAAATGCAGACTTACTACCTATTTCACCCATTGTATGAGCTTTACAACTGATTTTATCATGGTCTCTCATGCTGGGTTTATAGATTGCTTGAGCTGGGGGTGAGAACTCCTGCTGATACTGTCACAGAGCAATCTAGTCAGGTTCTTCTAAGTGGATCTGTTAAAACTGTCAACAAGTAATAACCGTTAACTTTGACGATAAACAGAGATGGACTCTCTCCTTTAATATATCCAGAAATGGAAGCTGAAAAATAAGGTCTCAATTGTGATAGAGTGGAGTTCTGTTTGTTTTGTTTCCATTCCTTTGATATTATTGTTGAGATTGCCGCTGGAAACTTAAGCCTCAGGAGTCCGGTGATCACTGCCTTTTAATATGAATGTCTTCAACAGACTTCTAGAAGGTAATTGAAGATGTTCAGGATGTACTTTTTACTTGTTTCTTTGCTTCTTTCTTAAAGAAATTTGCTTTGGAGGCAACATATTTTAAGGAACCAATTACACACATAGAGTTGATTCTCATCCACAGCAGTTATGTTCTATAAAACTGCCACAACCATTGCTTTAATAAATACCAAAAACTGTTCTTGGTGGGGAGTTCGTGTATATAGGTTATAAAGTTTAAAAAATCCTAGATTATAATAGATTTTATATTATAAATCCTAAAAACAGCTCATCCTATTAGATTCTAATTTCTTTATTTTACAAGAGAAAATGAGTTTCAGAAGTATTAAACTTGCCTGAGGTTGCCCCACTGAGAGGTACCAAGATTGGGATTCATACCCTATCTAGTGGTCCAAACCAGAGCTCCTTGGTTTGGAGCTCAGAGCTGCTGCCCACTATATCTTCCTCCTCTGGTCATCTCTGTATGAGAACTGAAACAAGAAGGCGTAGTGACACCTTGTTCAGTTGTTCAGCTGCGGCTGGGAACATGCATGTAGGACTACTCATTTTCTCACTGCTCTACGCATCTCTGCAGATGACCATGAAAACACAAGTATTGATTTGGGGTTACAAATAAACTTTAGCAAGTAGGTGAATTTGCAAATGAGAAATCTGCAAATAATGAGGATTAACTATAGTCTGTCTAGATGGCCCAGGGGAAAAAAAAATTTTATATATATATATATATATATATATATATATATATATATATATATACACACACACACACACACACACACACACACTAATAGCAGCAACTCTGAAATGGTATTGTTTGTCTTCCTAAAATGTGAATTACCCAAGGTCAGGGAAGATGCCATATAAACTCTGGACACAGTGCCTATCACAGTATGGCTAGATTGTCTGTAATTCAATTTAAAATTCTGCAACATAGACAGAGGTGGGGGGGCGCAGTATGAGAGAGAGCCAGAGAGTTCTACTTTACATCATACGGCAGTGCTGTAACTGAGAATACAAATCCAGGGTTGCTTGGATAGTATTTTAAAAACTCAAATTAAATCCCATAATCCAAACGTGTTTATTACAAGTGCTGTGGCTATATTTAGTTCTGTTAAACATCAGTTTGTTAATTAACATGCTAAATAGCATTAATTTTTTTGTGTGTGAGATAAGTAGAGTTCAAAGCACACTAATACACTAGAGATACTCTATCAGCAAAACTGGTTTTCATTAATAAGTTTTTATATCGGTCCCTTAGATTTAGGATTGTGACTAGTTTTATGTTCAGCTGCACATCAGAGCATTTTGTTGCCTGGATCTGAATGGAACTTTAGGTAATTCTTACCTTTAAAACAGTGTCAATAATTCAAATATATGTTTCAGACAAATTGATATCAAGATACATAAAAGGAGAAATTATGGGAATTTTTTAGCTTTGCAGTTGGTTCATCAACTCCAAAATATTTTATGTAATACTCTTCTGAAGGGCAAAAGTTTTGTTTTTATTTTCTAAAAAGTCATATTTTTATAAGTTTATAACCTTGGGATCATATTTTTAAAACATTTGTCAAAATTATCAAAGTATAAAAATTACAAAGTAAAATTCCAGAAAATTATAAAAAGAGAGGTTGTGGTAGAGAAAGAGGAGCTGGATGAAGGAATAAAAGCAAGCTAAAAATTTTATTGTATATGGGAAGAGGTTCCAGGTATAGCATAACTCTGTACATTATTGGAAGAAAAGACAGTATTGAAGATGACTCTGTGTGTGTGTGTTTGTGTGTGAGTGACAGAGTGTATGTGTGTCCTGTCCTCATGTTGAGACTTTAACAAAACTACTCCATAACACTGCTGCCTCAGCATCCTTTTTGTGTGGCCAAAATACCTGCAGGGGCCTTGAACTGATCCTAGCTCCTTCCAAGATCACATGTCCTAGAAAACAGCTCACAGATTCACAAGCAAATATAAGTTCCTATATGACCCTCTCAAAGATCCTTGTGATAATCAGTCTTCCCCACCTTCCAGTGTCTTCCCCTGTATGCCCCAAAGCTTGCCAAAACCCTGTTTTGTTTTGTTTTCGTTTCAATTGACAAATACGGCCTTAGCCTGGGCATCCCAAAGCACTCCACCTACAGACCCTAATAAAAGTGTGCTTTAGGTCCTGCAACATTCTCTCTACCTGTACCATGACTTGACCTCCTTATGTGGCCATTCAAGGTCTATTTTGCACATGCTTCAGGGCCTGTGACTAAAAAACCTCTATGAGACCATTTCAACATTATATTTTAAAGTTTTTATGTCTATTCCAATTTTTTTTTAACCATATAAATCTAGAAATGTCTTTAAAAATGCCTTGAAATTTAGACTGGGGTTCCATATAGATCAATGCGGGGAGAACTGACCTCTGAAGAATTTGAGTATTTCAATCCATATACATGGTGGACAAATAATTTAGGTCTTTCTTAATTTCTCTAAGCAATATTACATAGTTTTCAGTGAAAAGCTTGGCCTTTTCTGGCATTTGTTCTTGTGTATTTTGTTTAATACTGATGTAAATAGATATTTTTGCATGCTACTCAAATCTTATTTGACTCCACAAATAAAACAAAAACAAATACAATTAATGTTTGGATAAACAAATTAATAAGCCTATCATCAAATATTTGTTACAGTAACTAGGAAAAAAGGCAGTTAGTTGGTGGTAAAACACTATCACACTGATACATGTAGAAATACTTTAATGACTCAAAAGTGTTGAGTTTACATTTAATGTTACTGTAAATAGATATTCCAATTATTTTCTAATGGTTCACTATTAGTATATAGAAATAAAAACAATTTTTATATATTGATTTTGTATCTCATGACCTTGTTAATTTTACTTACCATATCTAAGTTGTTTTCTAGATTACTCATGATATTTTAGTAAACAATTGGCAAGTTCAAATAAAGGCAATTTTACTTCACTATTTTCTAAAATGTGCCTTTTTAAAATATTTTTCTTTCTTGTAGTAGATACAACATCTAGTGAAATGCTGAATAATAGTGCCAATAGATATTCTTGCTTTACTCTCAATCTTAGCTGGAAAACATTCACTAATGTGATATTAAAGTTTGGTTCTACTAGTCCAACCACTAATCTAGTTCCAAATAAATAATCTTAGAGCAATATCTGAAAAATGACAATTGTTCCTAATACTTCAACTGTGCCTCAGAACAAGTCTCAATAATATGTATAGGAGTACGATTCAGCAATCGCACTACTGGGTATTTACCCTAAAGATACAAATGTAGTGATTGGAAGGGGCACATGCACCTGAGTGTTTATAGCAGCAATGTCCACAATAGCCAAACTATGGAAAGAACCTAGATGTCCATCAACAGACGAATGGATAAAGAAGATGTGGTATATATACACAATGGAATACTATGCAGCCATCAAAAGAAATGAAATCTTGCCATTTGCGATGACGTGGATGGAACTAGAGGGTATCATGCTTAGCGAAATCAGTCAATCGGAGAAAGACAACTATCATATGATCTCCCTGATATGAGGGAGAGGAGATGCAACATGGGGGGTTAAGGGGGTAGGAGAAGAGTAAATGAAACAAGATGGGATTGGGAGGGAGACAAACCATAAGTGACTCTCAATCTCACAAAAGACACTGAGGGTTGATGCGGGGAGGGGGGTTGGGAGAGGGGGGTGGGGTTATGGACATCGGGGAGGGTATGTGCTATGGTGAGTGCTGTGAAGTGTGTAAACCTGGCGATTCACAGACCTGTACCCCTGAGGATAAAAATATATGTTTATAAAAAAATAAAATTTAAAAAAAATTTGCATTTGAGGCACTGCCTTCTTTGCTGTGAGTGACTACTCCTGACTCAGTTATTCAAACAGATGTCTTAGGGACTTCAAATAGACCAAAATATTATACAGTTTCTGCTTCATTATTTTATTTAGATAAGTTCAATGGCATCTATTCAGAATTAGCATCATGATAGACATCATAATCAAATGTTACATGTGAAAGCTTTGTTATTACTTTGTTTCAAGACAGAAGCTAATACACAGTATATAGTGTGCATAAGTTATGTGTATATAAAATTTAAGTCAAGTTTTAAAATATAAGCTTTTTTTTTTTTTTCAATTTCAGCAAGAAATCACAGGTAGTAATTATTTTCTTCTAAGTCAGTTACATCGTGTCAAACTTAAAATGATTGTTCTGTTTTTATGCTTTTCCTTAAGTGAGCAAAATTTCCTTACAATGGAGTGATCATTATTCCTAAAGTAAAAACTTTGACAAATAAAGAACTAATCCAAGGACAATAATATTCTCAGTAAAAATCTTTAAAGGGTCATAAGTATTTTAAATCAAATCTCATTATGTAAAAGAGCTTCAGTTATCAGAGATACAGGTAACCAGGGAATTGACAGGTCAAACAATATTCTTCTTAAAATAGATTGTGAAATTTCATAATAACAGTTTTTATTTAAAATATTATTATTTTGAATATTATCTTAAAGTACTGCTTATTTAATAATAATATGTATGTCAATGTGGTCTTTGAATACAATATCTTAAATAATACTATAAATTCTTTAAACATAGGAAGGATAACAGGTGCCTAGATTATGCTTATGCTATGATGTCCAAAGATTACAAAATAAGATCTTTTCACAATATAACTTATATATGTATATAACTTGTACATATAAAAACTTAAACATATATAAGACCTTATAGAGAAAACAAGTTTGGAAAAATAAGTTATATATAAAATTATTTTAAACACTTAAATATAACTATATTTACTAAAAATCAATTGTATATTAAAGAAAATATAAATATATTTATTACATGTTATTTATTCCTGATTGGCACTGAGGTTTATTTATATTAATATTCAGATACTAACTATTTTTTCATGATCTACCATCTCTAATACTGACACTGACAATAGCTTTAACAGAGAAAGAACTTATTTTCAGCTTAAAGATTCATGTGAGCCTTTATTTTTCATATTTTAAAGGATTTTCATATTCAGATTAGTCAACATTTCATCCTAAAAATGGGGATTTTGGTAAGCTAATTAACTATTGCTTAAAGAACATGACAGATGATCACATGAAATAGTTTTTTTTCCTCCATAATGATAGAGTACCTTCTAAGATTTCATTGTATCCATTTATCATCCTAATATATTAGGCAATTCTTATCTGAAAGTTTGCTCTTAATGTGTAATCATGAAGTAGATTTAACTATTATTTTGATTGTTCTTAGAACAATATAGAAGAGTTGGCTTAATTAATACATCCTGAAGATTGATTCATACAGAAGAATGTGTTCTCTTAAAGTAAATTTTGAAATATTAGAACTGATGATCTTGCCACTTAATAAGTTTGCTATATAATGCATCAATTTTCAGTGTGTCCTTTGTTGATATTTTTCTGCAGTTTCTATCCTGTCTGTGGCATAGGAATGACTTCTCACATGACCTTTGGTAAGAAAAGGCAATTCTCACTTGGATATGGAGCCTAAAATTCCAAATATCCAATGCTTGATGCCAGGAAGTTTCATTTTGTCCATGTCTTTTCCATACTTTCAAAAAATGTGTTTCATATTTTCCCCAAATCCCCAGTAGATCGTTTCCTCTTCTACGTCATAGAGAAGATAGAAACCAACAGATGATATACCATCGATTTTCTGCCACCAAAGACCAATAGTCCCTCATCTCCTCATGCATCTTTATTATAGTTGAAGAACTGTCCTCTGAATCCCAAGTTCTCATTCTGCCTCAGTAACATCATTTTTCCAAAAATTCTTGCTCTTTTCCCATCCTCAACATTTAAACATGCTCATATCTCTCTTATACCTTTGCATTTACTGGTTTGACCTCATATTTCATGATAGTTCTCTTCTTTACTTCATGATTAAATATCTTGAAAGAGTCTTCTGACTTACCATCTGCTTCTCTTCCCAGCTGCTCCAACAATTTGGCACTTTTCATGCCAATGCCATTTTTACCTTCAGGCTCTAATTCAATACTTATTTCTTTATCATTAACTGATCTTTCTACAACATTCTCTCTATTGTTCATGCACTTTGTTGTGAATGGTCTGTTATCTGCCAAGACACATTCTCCTGAATTTTCTCCTACTATTCTGCCTGCTACTTCTCACTTTGCATTTCTAGGCTTCACTTTGTCCAGCTCTTTTTTAAATACTGAGTTTTCCTAGATTTAGATCCTATCCCACTGCTGTTCTCATTTGACAAATTTACTTTGGGTGATCCTGCTTACTACCATGACTTCAGTTATTATCCATATACTTTTGTGACTATGAATTCTAATTCTCCAACACAAATTTTATTTCTAAATTCCTGATCACTGTAACTAATTGCCTCCTGAAAAGCTCTACTTGCTCGAATTGCAGGTATTTGCAGTTTACCATCTCCAAATATCATAAAGTAGCCTTCAATATATAAAGCAAAATAAACGACTGTCCAGAAAACTGAAAAATCAAAACGGTAATGGAAAATTTTGATAGCAGAACAGGATTAAGATGATTTGCCAAGTTTGATTTAAAAAGCATAAAGATATTACAAACTTAAAGGGGAACTGATTATATATTCAGAGAAGGAAAGAGAAAATCATATATATAAATAGATTTTATGTAAAAATAAAAAAACTACAGAATTTGCTTAATAAGAAATTTAAAACCAACAACAAAAACCGAAATGATCATTTTCAAAATAAACTGAACCAGTAGTTTCATATTTTATGTCTCATAAAATAATATCATAGTCATAAATATCATTTTTACCTAAGTTTTCCAATTGTCAGGGACATGCTCTAACTCATTTTTATAAAGCTTGCATATACTTGATTCTAAAAGTAATGAGGACAGTACAAGAAAATTTAAAAACTAAACTACACTTACTGATGCAAAATTCTAAAAAAAAAAATAAACTTAAGAGAATAAAGCAAAATAGATGATCATGAAATAGGTTTAGGTCAACAATACGGACCTGGTTTAACACTGGAACATTATTTTTTTTTCTCTTATTACATCTTCTATTTGCAAATTTCCAAAAAATTAAAGATTCATGGTTAAAAACATCAATCCTATATCCTTCCAACTTTAGGAAGTTTGCTCTTACTAATAGGACTTTTTAGCAGGCCTGTTTTCTTCCCTGTCATTTTTTTCTTTCCATTTGTATTGAGGCATAATTGAAGAAAAAGCCTTGTTTTTGGTGCAAAATAATATCAGTATTACTATAAAAGCAAGGCATTTATTTTTAGAGTTTAGCATCTATTAAATAATATATAATTCTATATGTTATATGTGTAAATCTGGGTAATCTAGGAATAGAAGGGAAATCTCTTAACTGGATAAAGTTTATCTGCAAGAATCCCACAGCAATATCACTTTACATGTGAATATTTCAAAAGGTAACATTAAATCAGGAATAATATAACAGAAACTGCTACCATCACTTCAAAATTTTATTTCATGACCAATCCAATTATATAGAGAATGAGAGAAGAAAGTTTTGAGGACTATCAAGAAGGTGAGCTTATGGGGCGCCTGGGTGGCTCAGTGGGTTGAAGCCTCTGCCTTCGGCTCAGGTCATGATCCCCAGGGTCCTGGGATCGAGCCCCGCATCGGGCTCTCTGCTCAGCAGGAAGCCTGCTTTTCCCTCTCTCTCTCTCTGCCTGCCTCTCTGCCTACTTGTGATCTCTGTCTGTCAAATAAATAAATAAAATCTTTAAAAAAAAAAAAAAGAAGGTGAGCTTATGATATGATTCTCTATTTTAAATACCAAGGAAGTGTGTGTGTGTGTGTGTGTATATATATATAATATATATGCACACATACATATATATACATATATGTATGTATAGTATTATAGTGTATATATACATATATAGTATTATAGCTTATAGCTAAAGAAGTTTAGCTAGTATTCTTGGTACAATTCAATATGCTAAGACCAATTGCTTTTCTACACATCAAGAATAGCTGGATAGTAGAAATTTTCACATTCTTGAGAAGAATGTATAAATACAAATGTGTATAAGACTTTTATGGAAAAACAAAAACTAAGGGAAACAGTAAAGAAGACCTACATTAATGAAAATATATGCACACTAAAAGATTGGAAGACTCATTGTATTAAAGATAAAAACTGACCTTTAAGCTGATATATCAATTCTAAAAAATTCCAATGAAATTTTCAACAGGTATTTTTTAGAATTTGGGAAGCATATAATGAAATATATATGGAAAGGCAAACACTCAAGATTACAAAAAATGAATGATTTAAAAAAAAATACATTACCTGAGATGAACAAGGAAAATCTGCCCCAGCAAATATCAAAACATTAAAAAAAAAGCTATGCATGTAAGATACTGTGATATTACTTAAGGAGTTCCTTTTTAAAGAATTAGGAACAGAACATAGCTCTAATTACTGAATGAATATGAAGGGCAAATTAGTAGGAAAAATACAGAATATTTAATAAGTCATGCTGGGATGACTGTGTATCCACAGATATAAAATGATATAGAACTCTTACAGATTCAAAAAAGATTCTTGATAAATTAAATATGTACATGTTAAATACAGTAAGTTAAAAATCTTTTAAAGTATAGGTCTTGGTTCTAGATAGCATAATATTTCTTTAAAATATCCAATACCCAAAAAGAATTTTTAAAAAAGTTGTCACATTGAGATGCATAAAAATAAAGGCACAGCTAGAGAAAATTAAATGGCAGTTGTGAAATTGGTAGAAGATACTTTTTACCCACATATGACCAATGGGAGTGGGAGAAGACAAATTATATTTATTTTAATTTATTTAGTCATATAAGTGGGAAATAAGGAAATTTATAAATAAATCTATCTATCTATCTATCTATCATCATCTATCCCCTATTAGTTTTAAGTTTAATACACAAAATTATGGAAAATTAGAAAAGTACATGAATAGACATTTCAAAAATAGTATCCATGTACGGTCCATAAAAAATTAAAATCTGCATTTTTCTCCAGGGATTCATAACTACTATTTTGGTAGGTGTTAGTAACACAATAGACAATTAATTCAATAAGCTGAGGAGACAAATTTGTGTGAGCTCTTGAAGATTTGATAATGTGTGTTCCTGGCACACATACAACTTAGGTCTTATGGCTATTTTAACATAGGCATTAAAGAGCAAGAAATTAGATTCAAATCATACATATTTAATTTGGCTTTTCTAACAACAGAAGCTCATTATAAATTTAAGAGTATAAACATTTAATCTTCTATGGGATTTTCTTGCATATTGTTCATACTTGTCATTAAAAAAAGCAAACATACTGCAACATATTTCATTTCCTTTTGTCATACAGCATTCAGCTGACTGATTGAACTGTGTATTTCTACGTCTCTCTTTCAAATAGTTTTCTAAGGCTATGTAAATAAGTCTGGTACAGTAAATTATACCTTCAGTTTCTCTTATACTGACTAGCTGGATTACATCTTCTTCAAATATGGCTGTCATCTAATCATGACAAACTCAGTCTTGACTAATCAGAATTGGGGGGTCATTATTCTTTTGATTATATATGTTGTTTCATGTTGTGCCTTCTTTTACTTACTTAAACACAAGAAGTATATATACTAAATGTTTATGTCCAAGACTCATGTTGAAGTTCCAGTCCCCAAAGTGAATGAAATTGGAGATAGGGCCTGTGAGAAGATGATAAAAGCTAAATAAGGTCATAAGGTTGAGGACCCTAATCCAACAGGGCTGGTGCCCTTGTGATAAGGGGAAGAAACACCAAAGCTCTCTCTGTCATGTGAGGACACGGTGAAAAGGAGGCCATCTAGAAACTAGGAAGAGTCCTCACTAGGCACAGAATTAGCTGACACCTTGATCTTGAACTTCCCAGCATCTAGATTTGTGAAAAATATCTTCCTATTATTTAAGATATCCAACCTATGATATTTTGTTATGATAGCCCAAGCAGAAAATATAGTGACTACTTGATTGTTTTTCTTTTTTCTTCTTTTTTAAGATTTTATTTATTTATTTGAGAGAGAGAACAGGAGTAGGGAGAGAGGCAAGGGAGAGAGAGAAGCAGGCTCGCTATTGAGCAGGGTGCCCCATGTGGGACTCAATCCCAGGACTCCGGGATCATGACCTGATCTGAAGGCAGACACTTAACAGGCTGGGCCACCCAGGTGCCCCATGAGTACTTAATTTTTTAAAAAAGGAATAGGTCAGTTATACTCATCTACAGAAAGATATAACTTACAGTCATTCTAGTAACTTGAAATAAAAATAAGACAACCGTATATGCATTAAAAAACTTCCCAAAGTACAATTTTAGTAGGAAAAAGCAGGGAATGGAAAACAGTGTGTTGATATTTGCACAGAAAATTAAAACATATATTCATAATATGTCCCTGGAAGGATATCCAAAAATGGTTCCTGTCTCCAGGGAGAGAATATGTATAGTCAAGAGACAAAGAAGGGAGAACTTCTCACTCTCTACTCTTCTCTAACTTTTATTTCTTTTTCATGCGAATGTAGAGTGCACTCAAAAAGGTAAAGCTACATAAAATTAAAAGGATTTTTTTGTATAGACACAATCATGTAAATGTTACACATAGCTAGACTATGACATTTTACAAGTAAGACAGAATATGTTTAATTCAATAACTTCATCTCACAGACATAAAACATACGTATCTAACTTTCATAGGTCCTGGAGAATCAAGCGCACTACAAAATCTGTATCCTCAGGAAAAAACAACCTAATAGAAGGTTATTCAAAAGCCAACAAGTAAATCACAATATTAATTCAGCAGATGTGGAATATATGTAGTAAGACTTCAAATACTCTATTTGGGAAAAAATATTAATATGGAATAAAAATGAACTAGACCCCAAAGAAAACCATAAATATTAAATACACAATCAATGCAGTTGCTTAAAATATGGCTGAGGATACACTTATTAAAGATTTAGTAATCAAACAAAACTTGCTGTGTCTATTAACTGTACTAGTCTGAGGTCAATGGAGTTTATGGAAAAAAATATAAAAGTCATTAAAAGACATAACATTTAAGATGATGAATATAAGAAATCCTCTTTTCTTTTTGAAAGCCTAATTCTATAAAATTTTTAAAATGAAACCTTATAGTGGTAGGAAAATTTTTAGACAAATAGTGTTTCTAAAGTTTTCACATTGTATTCTCTAAAGTAGTAAAATAAAATCTGATACTGTTCTGCTGTTTGAATGTTATAGTTTTGTATAAAACTAAAGCTAAATGTGATAGTCCCTACAAAAATGTGTAACAAATGATCAAATACAAATTTAACCTTGATTCCATTACATTATATAGAGCTACTATTTCAAATTAATACAGCTAATGCACTAACCAAAAATTTATAGTGTTAAATACTTCAGCCTAAGATTTTAAGTGTCATGTCTCTCCCCAATAGAGATATTAGAGACCATTTTTATCCTGAAGTAAGCCTGAACTACAGATAATATATTAATATCCCAATATTTCAACCTGTAAGCATTAAAATGTCATCTAATGAATTTTGTGGTTAAGTATAATTGGACATACTTTATTCTTTTCAATTGCAATGGATAATTTTGGTACTTTATTCCAAATTTATAAAAAGTGAATTTTTTAAGATAGATTACTTAAGGAATTATCTGTCAACATAATTAGAAATTAATATATGTTATTAATAGCTTAATCAAAAGGATAGTAAATTGATATGGGGCTTCTTTGCAAGTTCACTGTGGACTTAATCAACAATATTTCATTTAGCCACTGCCTTCTCCCACCCCATCCTATATACATATATATATATGTTTGTCATTAAAAAAGCAAGCATACTGCAACATATTTCATTTTATTCATTTTATTTCATTTCATTCTATACATATATATGTATGTATGTATAGAATAGCTCATGTGAATAAGGACTGACTCAGGAAGAGTTTTAGGGACATGAGATTGAAAAGGCACTATAGATGGAAAGACATTAAAGGAGAATCTCTGAGTTTACTCTACAGCAATTATTTTACTATGGCCTACTTGCAACTCAATCAATTCAAACAAAAATCAAGGCCATATTAGTCCTGTTTCTATGCAATCGAAAAATAATAAATAAAGATCTTTAAACTGCATTGGCCAGAATTAATCTTAGTAGGTGTCAGAAATGTCAGAGTACAGATCTGCCAAGGAAAGATAATAATTACCAATATGCAATGTTAGATGTGCCAGTCAATGAAGGAAATATTGGTGTTGTTTCACAAAGCTTTCTTGGAATCTTTAATGTTATTGTTTATTACTTTGCATAAATTCTATGAACTTGGTTCTTTAGGGATGCTCCTATTAACCAAAATTTTTATTTTATTTATACAAGTAAATAACAAATATTTTCACTTAGACAAAAGACTTGTACATATTATGCTCTTATTAGCAAAGTTAGTAAGTGTTAAAATATTAAAAATAAGATAAAATATATTAAAGGTCTTTTATTAGCCAGACATACTGGTCATATCTCTATCATTACGTATATGGTATTTTAATGAACTATTTGCTTCCTTTTGGTGATTTTTTTCATAAGGCTTTCAAAATCTAAAAGCTTGATGATACTTGATCTTTTACCAGTATTCCAATGGAAAGTAGCTATGAAATTACTTTACTTGTACAAATATTTTGTTATCTCACAGACTCGTGGAATGACATATTAACACATTGCTAATAATGCCTACCAGGGAACTTAATAAACAGCACCTCAATTTTAAAATTCTCCAATAAATTTTTATTCTCCTTCAGCAGTTTATAGAGCTTGGGCAACTTAGATTTCAAAGAATAAAAAACAAATCTCATGTTAACTGTATTGATTTTTGCATACCAATTTGTGCCATGGAAATGTGCAAAACTAATCTCACTTTAAACTGAGATAGCTAATGATAGTTCCCTATCATTGAAAAGAACACTAAAAATGTGGGGGGTAGGGATAGGTTGGCTGGGTTATGGACATTGGGGAGGTTATGGTGAGTGCTGTGAAATGCGTAAGCATGATGATTCACAGACCTGTACCCCTGAAGCAAATAATACAGTATATGTTAATTAAAAAAAAGATATGAAAAAAAAGAATACTAAAAATGATCTTTTTCCACCCTCAACAAATGCAAACACAGTCTTCCAGCACCATCAACACACGAGCATTATTATTGTAGAAAGGACTCCATTTAGGCTATTCCAACAAAGTGATTTATCATACTTGGAATATCACAACCAAGTAATTTGGAAGACTCCTGTGCAAACAAAGCAGATTACATCTGGGATAGATGGAAAAAAAAGACATCTAGGAAATTTTACACTTATTTGATGGACAATTTCTCTCTCTCTCTCTCACGCTCTCTCTCTTTTTTTTTTTTTTTTTTTTTTTTTTGCTTTTTGAATATGCAATTATGTAAAAATGTGTACTGCTGCTATTCAACTTGGACACTTCAATTATAATAACAACAGCTAATATGACAATAGTGTACTACTTCATTTAAACATAATAGTGGCTAAAGGACTGTATTATTGATTTCTATGTTAGAGTTACAAAAATGAAAGAATACTGAGTTTACATAGCTTTTTAAAAAAATCTATCTATCTATCTATCTATCTATTTGAGAGAGAACAGAAGTGGGGGTTTGGGGAGAGGGGTAGGACCCTGAGATCATGACCTAAGCCACAGTCAGATGCTTAACCAACTGAACCACCCAGGAACCCCGTTTACATAGCTTTGAAGTGACCAAAAAAAAAAAAAAAAAAAATAGAATCTAAGGTCTCTAACTCAAAAGTGATTGTTTAATTGTTATGGCATAGTATCTACAATCATTTTCATTTCATTCTTGTTTGCTTCCCTTTCTAGAGGAAAATCTAGGATAAAGTACTCTAGATGTAAAGTGGAGGCTCAAATCTATTTATTTTAACATTATTTTCTCTTACACTAATGTGCCATAAGAGCAATTCTATAAAGGAGTATTAAATATGAAAGTTTAAGGGATAGTATACATTTGTGATATATTTATATTATAATTGCTGTAAGGCAACTACTATGCTTCTCCTTCAGGATAGATTATTTTCTACTAATGGTCAGTGCTTGCCTGCTGTGTCACTGTCAGCTAACGGATTCAAAAACCAAAAGAAAAAGGCAATTCTGGTGTAGTGTTCACCTATAAAGCCTCATTAGTTCCTCGACTGCTGTCTCACTTGAATAACTTCGGAGTCCTATTTACATTAACCTCTCCACAATTTAAGATTAATAGCCACACACAAAAAATGTGGACCTTCAACTGCCAAAACATCAACGACCAATATATTAATAACATGAACCCACTGCTGTAATGGCCTTAAGCAGTCACTCTGTTTTAATAATTAATGCAATTGGGTTTTACTATTCTTTTTTTTTTAAGATTTTATTTAGTTATTTGACAGAGATCACAAGTAGGCAGAGAGGCAGGCAGAGAGAGAGGGGGAAGCAGGCTCCCCGCTGTGCAGAGAGCCCAACGCAGGGCTTGATCCCAGGACCCCGGGACCATGACCTGAGCTGAAGACAGAGGCTTTAACCCACTGAGCCACCCAGGCACCCGAAGGGGTTTTACTATTCTTGTCTTTAACTGAAGGGGTTACTGTTAAGATACAAGTAGATTTCGGGGTGCTTTCGGGGTGGGAACCACTCACATCTAATAGGTGAAGGCTAGAGATGCTGCTAAAGGTTCCACACTACTCAGGATAGCCTCACACACAAAAAATAATTATCCAGCCTGCTGTTCTGAGATTGAGAGACTCTGGGTTAGATGGTATTTTTGATCTCTATATCGTTGATTTTAGGCTGGATTCCTTAAATTCTGCATCACAGCATACAGCAAAGGGCTTGCATGACTCTTTACCAATTAGCTGTGTTTTTATTGGTGTTGTTTTGTCAAACCAAAGGTTTTCTTTTTTTAACTTGATTTTAATTTAAATTAGCCAACATATAGTATATCATTAGTTTCAGATGTAGAGTTCAATGATTTATCAGTTGCGTATAACACCCTGTGTTCATCACACCACGTGCCCCCAATTAAACCAATGACAAAGATCAAAACTTTTCTGCCAGAATCTCTATAAAATAGCTTCAAGTTAATTATTCTTTGAAAGTACTATCTTAAGGCTAATCTTCCACTTGGCAATGTGGAAGTCTGTATTCTAGTTTAAGTTTCATGATATTTATTTGTTCAGTCTTACAAAAAAAGTATCTCATATTACCATAAAACTATAATATGAACATTATGGATAACATGTATTATATGCATTTTTATAATCTGCTTCAAATTATCTCTAAAGTGTGAATAATATGTCTATCTCCCACATACACATACACACAAATACTTATAAATATATATTAAGAATTAAGCACTGTAGAAAGATATACTTATGCATATCTCTGTATACATATGTAAAATATGAAACTATATTTGTTGAAATATACTGACCTATCAATATCCCTCTGTGGAGTTTTTAAACACATATACACACATATATACACGCAATATTTGATTTCATTCCTTTATTTCTGTCCCCAAAATGTTGATTTATAATACTCAATAAAAATATAATTTTATTCAGATTATATTTGTATCTTTTGTTTCTGTTCACAGCTCTTACAGAATATTTTACAAAATGGAAATGTTGCCTGTTGCTATTTTCTTTACTGGAATTCTAAATTGAAATAGTTTAAAGACCATCAGGAAATGGGGGGAAAAATGCCTTTAATTTCTTAGCAAATGTTTAGAATAAAACATTACTTTCATAATTCAAGAGTGCCAAAATGTAAGTACATGAAATGGCTCACAGTGAGAAATAAATGTATAAACACTTACATAAGCCATTGCATTTGATCATTTTCAATATTTACTGGGGTTATAGCTCTTTTGAATGATTATTACTAATTTATTCATCTCTGACCAAGCACAATTATTTATTTAAATGAATGAACAAAGGAAATAAGACAGACTGGCTCATTTTCATGGATGACTGAAGGAACTGAGGACTTGCTTCAAAAATCCTCAGTTCATGAATGTAGGTTGTATAAAACTGGATTGATAATGATAATAAGAAACAATTTACATTAGATTATTTATAGAATAAGCAGAATTATTCTTCATATAAAGAATTTGAAGTTAATAAAAATAATGTTAATTATGTAAGTACATAATGCAATGAAATTGAGTATTATTTCAATTATAGTTTTTAATGTACTTTTTTTTTTTTTTTTAAGATTTTATTTATTTATTTGACAGAGAGAGATCATAAGTAGATAGAGAGGCAGGCAGAGACAGAGAGAGAGAGAGAGGGAAGCAGGCTCCCTGTCAAGCAGAGAGCCCGATGTGGGGCTCGATCCCAGGACCCCGAGATCATGACCCGAGCTGAAGGCAGCGGCTTAACCCACTGAGCCACCCAGGCGCCCCTTTAATGTACTTTTTGAAGTAGAAATATTACCATATCCTTTCTTATAATGAGAGGACAATTTAAAAATCTCTTCAGAACATTAAGGTTATCTTGCATACGAGACTTAGTCACATGACTATATATTATTTCAATGGTGAATGTATGTTACTTAGAAAAAAATACTTTATTATAGAGGGAGATTTTAATAACACTAAACTATATGAGAATCTTAATACAGTTTTTGTTCCAATAGCTAAAATAAAAGCTTATTTTTATTTTGTACTTCACTTATAGGGGAAAATGTTAAAAGATTTAATAACTACTCAATATGAATTAGGCTCTTAATAAAATATTCTTTTAGAAAGAGAACCAATATTTAATTAACAATTCAGGGTTATGCTGCCAATCCATTATTTGGGTTTTTTTGTTATTGTTTTTATTTTTGTTTTTTTTTTCAGGCTCTATTTTGGAAAGTTCTAGATAGAGTTCCTTGGTGACTCTTCAGGAGTCTCTGCACTAGAAAGAATTAGAAGAGTTTGGTTGGATGCTACATCCCCATCCTGCTTTAATCCAAACAATTCTTCCTATAACTGTATACATCCTGAAACTGTGAAGAAGACTTTGACTAAATATATTTTTAAAACAACAAAAAACTGTAGAGAATTTAATATGATGATAAGTTCTGCTGTAACACTGATCTCCTGGCAAAGTCATACAAAATAAGCATTAAAAATAAACTTTGTTATTAAAGTTTATAATTTCATAACCACAAGAGGCAACTTGTGAAATACTAGAGATAAGGGTGTTATGTTTTAAGCCACACAGCCAATGAACAATAAAAGGAGTATTCGTCAATGGAAAATATAACTGTATTTCTTTAACTTGTGGTTTTTACCGGAGGTAAAGTAACTTAAAAGAACTGTGAACATCTGAACAGAATGTACACTTTACAGTGGTAGGTTAAAACAACTGAAGAAAACGTGTAGGAAAGCACGGCTATTCCTTCTACTATATCAGAACTGCATTTAAAAAGTTAAGGAAATATAATTTTCATAGAAAATATGTCTTACTAAGGGGAATAAAGAACTTAATGTAAAATAATGTAAGAAAATAATGTAAAAGATAGGTCAACGGCCTATTGAGTACCCTGTGTACATCTGTCAAATTCTAGGAAAAGAATTTAGGAAAGCCTAAATCAAGGCATTACACTTTCTAATATAGGCAGGTTTTTCTTTAGCCAAGATCCTTTTAATTTTCTAATAAAACACCTCGGCAATTTAGTACATTTTTTTCCTTATATAATAAGTATCATTTAAAATTCAAGTTCTGAATTACTTGATTCTAAACACATGCTTTTCTGTTATTTTCAAAGCCTACAGGAAATGATTACTAGAATTGGAGTGTTTAAATACAAACAGATTGAAGTTTACAGATAATATTCTACTTTATAGATTGCTATTGAGAGGATGATTCTGAGAGCAACATTTTGTAAGACTAAGCATGCCACTTATTTACATTGCAGGGCAGTATGTGTGGCTGGCTCTGTGTTATACTACTGGGCTAATTTCATTATTTATGGGAGTGTCCCAAAAGGTTCTAACATGAATTTTAATGTGATGGTTTTAAAGGCCCAAAATAATCCTTTCTATTGGGACAACATTATATGGAACTAAGAACTAAAAAGAAGACACAGGAAGGCTAACTGTAAACCTTCATTCAAAGGTAAAACTGAGCATATTTTAAAAAATTGTACAAACAATTACATCTTTAAAATGCACTATAAATTTGTGTCAGGTATAACTAACCCATTACATTTGCAGTTTTACAAAATAAGAGATGTGAATAAAGTTCTAATGATTTGAAATTACTCAGCTTTCATCATGAAAAGATAAAAGAAAAGAGAAAAGAAAAGAAAAAAGAAAAGGAAAAGAAAAGAAAAGAAAAGATAAGATAAGAAAAGAAAAAAGAAAGGAGAGAGGGCGGGCACACACATTTACATCTATCCACACATTTGTACGCTCACTCTACATCTTTGGGCAAAAATAGTTGATTCTTGTCTTGAGTTCTGCTTCTATTCTCATTTAGAAATCTGTGTGCTTATAAAGTCTATATGTATTTATTTATTTGTTATATGTATATTCACGTGTGTATATTATATGTTACATATTGTGTATGCAATGTATTTGTTACAAATATTACACATATTCCTTGCTGAACAAGGAGGCCTACACTTGGCTCAAGCCAGGACCTTGAGCCGAAAGCAGACCCTTAACTGACTGAGCCCCTCGAGGCACCTCTGTTTTAGTTGTCTTTATAAAAAGTACGTATCAACTTCTTAATACCTGTTCTTTTAAAAAATGATTTCTTAAATAGGCAAAAAGATACTGCACATAGAATCATTTCATAGAAATGAGCTATTTAAGTTAATGACATGTAAGATATTCTGCTT
The DNA here is from genome assembly GCF_002288905.1 of Enhydra lutris kenyoni. Lineage (NCBI taxonomy): Eukaryota > Metazoa > Chordata > Mammalia > Carnivora > Mustelidae > Enhydra > Enhydra lutris. The sequence goes on along the minus strand of NW_019154112.1, from coordinate 15,504,258 downwards.
GCTCAATTTTACCAACAATAGTCACTACATTTTCTGTCCAAACAAGTAATGGCAGGTGAAACCTTTAGCAAAGGTTGTCTAAATGGATTTATTCTGTCATTATATCTGAATAGCATCCTTCCCTACCTCTACCCTGCTCCTGTCTCTTTCAACCCCCACAGCACACCCTGAACTCCTACCTTGGTCCCTGTCTTTCTCTTTCCCTCTCTCTATTTAATTTTTCTTAGACTGTCTGAATTTAGTTCTTTTGATAATTTCCTGATCAGTCAGAACATCCCAAACATGTCTACCATGGGATACTAATTTTCGAGCCATAAGCCTTTTTAATTGTAAAGTTGTAAGATATTCCTGAAATTTCTCAAAGTTCAGATTAAATAGAGAATTTGGGTAATGGTATTGTTTATGGGACTTCGTTTCCCTCCAAATTGCCATGAAAATTTACACGATTGGAATTTGCTTATTACTAGGGAATAGTTTTTCTATTTATGTGGCCCAAACAGTATTATCTCTCTCTATTTTCTAGGCAACTGCCTAGGGTGTTTGTCTCAATCATTGATGTGCTTTTTAAAAACGCTATTTGAGCTGTACATATGGGGGAAAAAAGTTCTAGTTCCTGACTGGGGAATGAAAATGCATTCACCCAATAAGCAAAAGTATACAGCATAATACATTCTGAGTCACATTATGAATTACCCCATGTCTCTGCAAGCACTGAGGGATTTTCTTGCGTGGTAATTTCCTGCTCTGTCTTGGTTACTCAGGCAGCACTTATGTATCATGTAGAATTTGAATATGAGTTCCAGTCCCATGACTACCTCTTGTTATTGCTGCCTCTGACTTTTCTTCCTCCCCAACTGTCATATATCGCTTGAGCAAGCTACCAGAGCTAACAAACTTTCTTGCATCTGACGTTGATATATATCTAAGATATGGAAAAACTCCTAAAACTTTGTAAGCAAACAAACCAACCTGTAGTTTTACTGTGCTGCCATGTGCTCATGTGTTTAAATATCATTAGGAGTAATTTTAATCATCATTTGCAATATTTTAAATTAACATTTATGATGCTTTTGAGAAAATGTTCAGTATATGTCACTTTCAGTGTCCTTCGATATAATTATTAACAATATTAAAATTGAAATATTAACTCAACAAGTTATTTCACTGTTTAAGCTTTTTTCCCCCCTTTCTTGTCTAGGCATCTATTTCTGTTCTATTGTGGATAGGACTTAATATAAACTTACAAATCAAGGATTTGCTTGGCTTCTGAAAAAAGAAGTCAAGATTTTTTTTCCCCAAAGCCAATTACAAATTACATGTGGATTTATTGTCATAATAAAAGCCCACATTATTATTTTTAGGAATTTACTACTGTTCTAGAATGCTTAAGAAACTAGACTGTATACTATTAATAATTTTTAAATGAAATCTTTGAAAGTACATAACATTAATAGGTCTAATGTATCAGAGAAACATGTTAAATTTTTCTTTGATCATCATGGCCCATCTTTAAACTTTGGTTTGAAGCTTTTTTTTTTTTTAATTATGTCACTTTGGGAGTCAGTTATTTTAAATATACCTCATTAGAAAATTTGAAAAGCATGTGGCTGAGAACAAAACATATGGCAAAGTGAACTCAAAGTGTGCTGGGAATTTGTAAGTATATAACAAAGCAAAAATTATGTCACTGTAGTAGAGTCTGAGTTCTATTTTCCCCCTTATATTTCCACTGTGCTGTTATGTGGGTTCATGAAAATGGTTCTGACTAAAGAGCTACAAGCAGACAAGACAAGTGTCATACTCAGCCAAAAGCAAAGGAAAAGAAGGCTGAATCATTCTAGGTGTCTATTCTTTTGCCCCAGCAACCAAGGAAGCAATGTATATGGTAGAACCTCCATCAATCTGAGACAGAATCTACATACTGCTCACAAAAGACAAGCATGTTAGCAAAGAATCTTTTAGTGTGTTTTTACCCAAGTAAACTGAAGACTATTTTGATCTACACAATGATATATCACGGTTCTTTTTCCTTCCCTCAGTCTTGTCAAGTGCACCTTCTAAATCTATCTTGAATCTATTATCATCTCTTAATCAATTATTCCCTCTCAGTGCCCAGCCCTCTAAGCTCCTAATTTGCACTGAACTGCATATAATGCAACAAAGAATGAGCATCCAAGATTTTTGGAAATAATCACCTTTCTTTCTTTTCAAAGAGTAAAACTAGAAACAGAATGGTTTGGTAACTATATAACTTATTCCTTTCATTGATGTGAACAGAGTAAGTGTAAGAACAAGTATCACAATCACCCTTTTATTTTTTATTTATTTTATTTTTAAGATCACCCTTTTATAAGATAGGGTGTGTATCACATAATTCTTCCTTTCCAGACATCATTCTCTGCCATGTCACATCCTTCCCATGCATCAAACCCCGCCTCCCCACCCCCAGTTTTTCCCACAAGGTGGAACTATTAGACCTATATGGTCCTGCTCCTAATGACTATTTACTTCAGCTGTGTGTGTACACATATGTGTTTTCCTCATCATAATGCCTTTCCATAAGGGTCGCTAAAATTAGAATGAGTACAATACATCTAGCCAAGGTCTTTACCTACAAATCAGAGTGATTGGTTGATTGATTGATTGATTCACTCTTGGCTACTCTCATTGTTGAAAGAATGCAACTGTGCCATATTTCTAGTTTCCCTCTATCCTCTCTATCTCCATCTCTCTCATTTTATTTGTTTACTTATTTTTCTTCTTTATTCTAAAGCTCTGACTAGCTTTTCTGAAACTCTGAATAATGCAAAGTTTTCTCTTGCTTTAACTAGTTTAATCTCTTTAATTATATAGTCCCACACATTAGATGCATATACAACTCCTTCTGTCTGAAACAATTTTTCCCCTTGTTTTTTGCCTGCCTATGTACTACTCATTCTTTAGATCTAAGCTGAAATACCCTTTTACAATGGATAAATTCCCTGTATCCCATCTATGTTTGATCTCGCAGTTATATATTCATATTTTGCCTTCTTAACACTTAACACAATTGAAAATATAATTCTTTGTGTATTTTATAAGGAGTTCTGGTATCTACCATTAAGTTGTAAGTTACATGAAAATAAATGTCATGTCTCATGGTCACTAACATATCTCCAGTCACTAGCAAGCACAATGCTATGACGAGCACATATTAAGTGCATCTAAACATATATATTATGATAGTACTTCAAACTCAAAATTTTGAAAATTATATGTTAATTATAATAACACCAAGCACAACAATGCCAATTTGTATAGTCATACTACCTACTAATTTTGCTCATTGTTTTTCAAAAATACAAATTCTATTCTATAACTTTCAATTTTTAGAGTTAATTTTATTTTTTTTATTTTAATTTTTTATGGTTTTTTTTTTTTTTTCCTACTTTCAACATGGGGCCCAGACTCATAACCTTGAGATTAAGAGTCACATGCTCCAGAGACTGAGCCAGCCAGGGACCCCTCTAGGATTAATTTTTAAAATTTCTAAAAGAAAAGTCTTTTCATAACTTAAAGAAATGAAATTACATCTGTTTAGAGATAACATGATTATAATGTAGAAAAAAACAAAGATTTGACAATAACAAGAACCACAACAACAAGCTGTTAAAACCAGTAAGAAAATTCGGTAAAGTTGTAGGGTACAAAATCAACATATAGAAATCAGTGGTATTTCTATACACAAACTACTAAAAACATAAGAAGACAATCCCATTTACAATAACAGTGAAAGGAATACCTAGGAATAAGCTTAATCAAAGATGTGAAAGACTTATACACTGAAAATTATACATCGATGACAGAAACTTATATACTGAAGACACTGTTGAAGGAACTGTAAAGAAAATCTAAATAAATGGAAGGACATCCCATGGTCATGGATTAGAAGAATCAATAACATCAAAATGTCCAAAGCAATCTATAATTCAACAAATACCCATTAAAATCCCAATGACATTACATTCTTTATAGAAATAGATGAAAAACATTCTAAAATTAAAATTAAAAAACAAAAGACTCCCAATAGCCAAAACAATCTTGAGAAAGAACAAAGATGGAGGCATTGCTCCTCCTTATTTCAAAACATAGTACAGAGAAACAGTAATGAAAAAGTTATGCTATTGGTATAAAAATACAGACCAATGAAACATAACAGAAAACCAGAAATAAATTCACACATCTACAGTCAACTGATTTTTGACAAGGACACCACTAACACATGGTGGGGAAAGGATGGTTTCTTCAGCAAATGATGCTCAGAAAATTGAATATCCACTTTCAGAAGAATGAAACTGGACCCTTATCTCATATTCTATACAAAAACCCACTCAAAATGAATGAAAGAGTTAAATGTAAGACCTGAAACTGTATAACTACTAGAATAAAAAAAGGGAAAAAGTTTCTTGCCATTGGTCTGGCCAACAATTTTTTTAGATATGACACCACAGGCAACAAAAGAAAAAAAACAGACAAGGGGGATTGCATCAAACTAGTAAATTTTTGAACAGCATAGAAAATCAATAAAGTAAAAAGCAACACATAAAATGTGAGAAAATATTTGCAAACCATATAAATGATAAGGAGTTAATATCCAAAATATATAAAGATCTCATACAGCTTGATACATAAAATAAGTAATCTGATTTAAAAATGGACAAAGGACCTGAATAGTTATTTCTCCAAAGAAAACATAAAAAAGACCAACAGACATAAACAGTGATGCTAATCACTAAACATAAGGAAAATGCAAATCAAAACCATAATGAAATACCACCTCAAATCTGTTAGAATGACTATTATAAAAAAAGATATAGGTAACAAGGGTTGACAAGGATGTAGAAATGTTGGTGTGACTATAAATTGGCACAACCATTGTGTAAAACATCATGGAGGTTACTCAAAAAATTAAAAATAGCATTGCCTTATGATTCAGTGATTACAGTTCTGAATATATATAGAAAGGAAATAAAATCAATATTTCACAGAGATATCTATACTCCTGTGTTTGTTGCAACCTTATTCACAACAGCCAAGATATGAAAACAACTTATATGCCCAATGAATGAATGGATAAATAAAATATGGTGTTGTATACAAGGATAAATGTATAAGGAGAAATTTTGCCACATGAAATAACATGAATGAACCTGGAGGACATTATCCTAAGTGAAATAAACCAGACACACACACAAAAATACTGTATGATCATACTTGTACATGAAATCTTAAACAGTCAAACCCATTAAATCAGAGAAGAGCAGGGTGGTTACCACAGATTGGGAGGAGTGAATAATGGGAAGGTTTTGGTCAAAGAACACAAAATTTCAGTTATGCAAGATGAATAAGTTCTGAAAATGTACAGCAATGTGACTATAGTTAATAATATTGTATTGTATACTTGAAATTCACTAGGACAATAGATCTTCTTAAGTATTTTCATCACACACACAGAAAATAGGAAATACGAGGGTTTGCCTCTGACAATTATTTCACAATGAATAAGTATAAATATATCTTATATCAAAATATCAAGTTGTACACATTAAATGAATAAAAGATTTGTCAATTATATTTCAATATGGTTGGGGGAAGTCATTATCAATTATTCTAATAGTATTCAAGGACTTGGGTCAAAAGGGATGCAATGTAATTGATTAATTTTGGATTTACTTAAGTTGGTGACTGACAAATCATAACGTATTATCTGATTGAATCTTTTATATTTATTGTTACTTATTAATTATCACTCGGATGTGTATGTGAAATGTGTAAATTTTCTAAAATTTAAGAGTGCAAGCTAATATTTTAGATGTGGTAATTTTTAGGAAACTAGACATTTTAGTACCACCTTCCTAATTTTCTTGTTTTAATGTGTATCTTTTACCTGAAATAGTTACCCTCAGGTGAAGATAACAACAGCAACACAAAGCACAGTGAACTTTTCTTATTGGCAGGTATGGTACAGTCATTTGACATTCATTATCTCATTTAACCCTTACAACAACCCAGTTAGTAAATTCTACCATGGTCATTTGGATTTGAGGAAACTATATCTCTAATTAGACACTGAGTACTCAATAAGGGGCCAAACTCAAATGCCTGAGATCTTTCCATGATGCACCATTTCCACACTGAATTAAACCCAAATTAAAATACATATATCTTTGAAATTTATCTAAAGAGCTGGGGTAATAAAACTAAGAATAATGATTGTTTACTTTTATTAAAACCCTTTTCTCAAATTTATTGACAATGATGTGTTCATAGGTAAAATCAGTGAAGCCTAGCATGGGCTTTATCACCCTCCCTTCCAAACAGCACCTTATAGCACAATAACATGAAAACAGAGTCTTTTTTTTTTTTTTCTTAATGACTTTATTTATTTATTTGACAGTGAGAGAGAGAGAGAGAGAGGGCACAAGCAAGGGGAGCAGCAGGGAGAGGGAGAATCAGGCTCTGGCTGAGCAGAGGCCAGATGAGGGGTTCGATCCCAGGACCATGGAATCAGGATCTGAACCAAAGGCAGACACCCGACCAACTGAGCAAACCAGGTGCCCCAAGATTGGGTCTTAATACTGCCCAATTTCCAGTGATTCCAAAGATAGGAGTCAATGTTGGAGATATTATGCAAATAAATCTCAAATGAATGCATTTAAATTAATCCCTAAGTATAATAGGAAAGAACAGGAGTTAATTTAACACACAGTCCAGGAAATCCTGTTTCTATTTTTGATTTCTGACGCACAACAATTAAACTTGTACCTTATTAAGAAGTCTAAATGTAAAGTTTCTAGAGAGAAATATAAAGTTTCTAGAGAGAAAAACCCTTTTAAAAACTAGTTTCAAAAAACAAATTTGTATGAACTATTTTCAAATATTTGAGTAGTCTAAGCTATTTGTTAGACATAAATGGAGAAAAATAAGTCCATATTCTTCTGTTCGTTTGCAATCTCGGAGTGAAATTCAAGACTGGTCCCCATGCATGAAGGACAGGGAGAGATGGGACAAAGAGGTAGATCACCCCAGGTCAATAGGTGGCAGGTTTAAAAAACAAGGAACTTGTATATGAGGCTTGTCTTGGGTGGCCATAGGGCCAGTAGATATCTGCACCCGACTTCCAGAATTGTAAAAGATTATACAAAGACCTCAACAGGGGCAATCATGTACCCAGATGTCCTCACAACACATTATTCTTTCAAGGCCACAGCCTTCAAATGACTCCAAATGTAGAAATGATGAGAGAAGCACACATTCCAAGGCCAAGGACAGAGTAAAGAGCCTGTAATTGTCTAGATCCAGCTCGAAGATCAACCAGTGGTCATTACCTCCTGATGACCCCCTTCAACATCTTCAAAGACCATCTTAAAAGAACAAATAGAGACTTATTTCTTCTCTATATTCTTTTACTACTTCTCTAGCTAATATTTTTCTCCTTGCTGACAATCCAGTTGAATCATACAAGCTAGGAGTTGGGAAGCAACATCTTAGGGCACTAGTTTTCAACACTACTAAATATTAGAATAACCTGGGAATGAGCAAATATACAAAGGCTGAAGCCCATTCAGAAAATTTAAGTCATAATTGGATGAGGCCAGGATGTGTTTAGTTTGGAAAGTTTGTCATGTGCTTCTAATACGCATACTCTGATTAAAAGTACTCTTAAGAAGTGAGTAATCACCAACTTCTTATGATTCCCTAAAACAAATTCTAGGTCAGTCATTTCACTGAGAAGTGGTGTTAAAACACAAATTGCTGGACCCCACCCATATTTCTGGTTCAGTAGGTTGGTACAGGGGCCTCAGAATTTGTATATTGGTAAATTCATAGGTGATGCTGTTGCTGTTGGTCCCTAGACCACACTTGGAAAACCCCTGTCCTATAAGATATAATACTCTGTTTAGATAGACTGACTCTAACTCAGGGAGAGATGCATGAGTCAGTCCTACCTTACCAATATGGTCTGAAAGTGAACTTTCCCTTAGATGGAAATTTAAGTGTTGTTTTCAAAGAAAGAGAAAATGGATGGCAGACAAGCAAGACTAATACCCACTAAAATTCCATCTGGCAACTCTTACTCTATTTCCTCTCAACAAGCACAACATCACAGTTACGCTCCAGAGCTTTATGCTTCTGTTTTGAGCATGCCAGGGTTTCCTATCTTGAAGATTTTAATTTTGCCATCCTCTCTGAATAAAATACACTTCCTATCTCTGCATATCAAAATCCCATTTATCTACATATTCCTATACAGGAAATTTCCCTGTGTTCTCTAAGAGACCATTTCCTGATTCTCCCTGCAGACATTAGAAAGGCGATTTGAAACCTCATAATATTTTGTCCTTCACTTTGGGGAATGTTTTTGTCAGGTGTTATAGCTATTTTACTTTTATAATTATGCTGAAATGATAATTTGCATTAAATATTAAACATTTAGAGTATACCAGATAGTGTCCTAAGCAGTTTTACAAGTATTGGCTCTTTAGTATATGTGCTGCCGAAGCGAGCACAGTATTGGCTCTTTAAAGCACTATCAGTATTGTCATTTTATAAAGAAGAATTTCCAGCATTGTGAAGGTCAAATAATTTGGCCCAAGTAGCAGACCCTCGATAGATAACCTCAGAATACTAAGCTCCTTGACTAATAATAAGAAAATACAAATAATAGTTTATAACCCTTAGACCAGCTTCAAGCATAGTGGAAGTGTTAGATTATTGTTAGCAATTATCATCATGATGGTCATCACAACTATTATTATTTATTATGTGATTACAAGTGTGCTAAGTACTGTACTAAGAATTTTAATAGCTGTGTAGTTGTATATGGTTTATTTCATTTTATCGTCACAAAATTATATTCTCATAGCAGTCCTATGAGATGGGAACACTTGTTATCCCAAACAACCTATTTTAGTCACCTAACCAGGAAGCACATGAGCCTAAGGTCAAACTCATATTTAGGATCAAGGGTTGTTTCTTATTCATTTTGTATCTTGTTCAAGATTTAATGTACTATTTCTCAAACAAGTTCTGAATTGAATTGAACTTGGGTATCTGTTTCAAATTTAATTATGTCACTTTATAGAACTTAAAGTCACATTTATTTTCCATTTCTTTCCTTTTGAATTTGTTTTGAATTTGATTTAACATCTCAGCTTGAAGTTATCAAAACAAATCTCAGGTAGTAATCATTCATGAAAAATGTAGGAGAGAAAACTTGTTCTCTCTTGTTAACAATTTAGCATTGAAACATAACTATATGTGTGGTAGGCAGTTTCTAGGATGGTCTCCAATGATTTCTGCCTCCTGATATTCTCACTGTTGTAGAACTCAGTCATCTTGAATCTGTGCAGATTTAGAGACTAGTTTTTATTTATTTTTTTTGTTTCAATATAGTTAACATACAGTGTTATATTACTTTCAGATATACAGTACAGTGATTCGACAATTTCAGAGACTTGTTTTTAATGAATATAGCAGAAGTGATAGGCTGTTACTTCTAAGAATAGGTTATAAAAAGATTGTGGTTTCAGTCTTGGCTGCTCAGTCTCTCTAACTCTCTCTGGAACCCTTCCCTCAGTAGAAGCAAGCAGCTGTGTTGAGAGCAGCCATGTGAGGAGGCCCATGTTAGAAGCAACTGATAACCGTCACCTACAGCCAGTGAAGACCTAAGGCTTGCCTGCAGTCAAGTAAGTTTGAAAGAGAATCTTCTGAGGCCTACTGTAAGTGTTGTTAGTGAGCTTGGGAGTGGGTTATTCCCAGATAAACAGAAATGACTGTGATGAATACATTCACTCCAACCTCATGAGAGACCTTGAGCTAGAGGAACCCAACTGAACTATACCTACAAACTGTGAGATAATAAACGGTCTCTGTCTGTTTTTGTTAAGGCACTCAGTTTAGGGACAGCAATAGATAACTATTTACTTATATTCTGGCTATATAATATATGTAAAATTAATTTTTGGAAGCTTAGCATAAACTTCAAATAGGGACTTATACTGCTAAAGTCAAAGAAGAACAAAGGCCTATATGACTGAATATTGAAAAAGACTTGCTTTTGGTATAAATATCTCATATGTTTAAACAGACAAATATGGTGACCCACCCAAACTCCCAAATTAAAGATAAGTACAGGCACTACACATGACAGGCTTTGATGTGCAGTGATGCTACCCTCACAAGAGCAATTCTCCAAAACATAAATCAGGACAAGGTAGAATAGCAACAGGAATATTTCTTTATGCCTGATAACTTTCGAGAATACCACATAGATTAGCTAGTTTTCAGTCAAGAATTCAGAAGAGTACCTCACTTTCTTCCCTTTTATTCAGAAAACTAGAAATACTCATTCAAATTATTTCATATTTTAAAATTGATACAGATGAAAGAATATTGTTAAGATCTTATTCTAACTATTTAGTGAGATGATAAGATTTTTGTTTCAGTAGTTCTAATAGGACACAGTCATTAATTAGGGAAATAATGGTCCTTTAAGAACATCATGAGAATGATGAGCTTCTGCTTTCAGCAAAAAGAGAAGCCAGAGAATTGAAGCAATTTAAATTTGATACAGATTCACAAAGGACCTGAAGTTCAAAATGAAATAACACATATGAACACCGTACTAGAAATCATTGTATCCAAAACCAGTATTATACCTAAAAAGATATAAACAGGTATGATATCTTAAAAAAACTGGTTCATGCTCAAAAATTCTGGTTAGACACATTTGTTAAGAGTAGGGCTCCCCAGTGCTTTCAATTACTAATACATACAGTTCATCTCCAAGAAGGAGCCAAAAAACAGCCCTCCTGCCCTTCATTTAGGCATTGGGAATTAATTTAATATGTACACAACTAGCCTTGCCCAGAACAACATTTTACAGAACAGTACATTAGGAGTGCTGTTATATATTTTAAGAAATTCATGGTATGCTATAAGACAGTAGGAATCACCCTTATTCACTTCCATTTTATCCCCCGCACTAGCATAGTACCAAGCAAATTACTGAGTGAACAGACGGATAGATAAATATCCCAACAATATAAACTGGGCACATAACAATATAAGTTGCTGAGAAGAATTCCGGGCATTCTTGTTCCATCCTTTTCCCTTCATAATTTCTCGCCACTTGAACTACTGGTCTCTGGAATACCAGACTCAGTCATCCAATTGCCTGTTGGTATCTATTTCAAAGTCAGCGTGTCTAAACTGGAAATCAACTCTGCCATGTCCAGGATTTCACAAGACACAAATCTGGATGTCTGACACCTCCTCACTCTCTTTAGCTAATTTCGTTACCTAATCCTGTTCAGTTTTTCCTTCTTCACTATCTCTCAAATCTATTCACTTTTTCTGCTTTCTCCACTGCTAAATTTGTGTATAATTTCTTTCTCTGGGTACTTCAGTAGTCTTTAAACTGGTCACCCTACTTCTACTGCCATTCTCAGATAATTTTCCCAGATGCCAGACGGACCTTCCCAAAATGCATACTAGGATCCTTACTGCTTTATTAAATCCTGAAATGTTTTATCCAACTAGAAATTATAATTTAAATAAAACCCTAAATGGTCAAAAATTCAACAACTTGATACTTTCACAGCACATATAATTTTCAATTGTGGTCCTGTTTCAAAAATGATTATCTTCACTAAAGCAATTTTAATGTAGAATATAGTTAATAATGAGAAGTGAGTTTGTATGAATCTATTAAATATTATCTATATACATTATGACTGTTTCTGTCATTTCAAAAATCTTCCAGATGAAGAAGAAACTAACAGTTCCAAATGTCAAGAAAATATGTAAAATACCCTTTAAACTTCTTTATGTTCAAACCAAATATAGGGACTTTCTGAGATCCAGAAAAATCTGAACAATTCTATTTAAAGAGCAAATTTAAGGAGCAAAGTAGTAAAAAAAAAATTATGTATGCTTTATTCATGTTTGAAGAGCATTGAGTATGGTCTTCATTATAGAATTTTTTTTTTTAAGATTTATTTATTTATTTATTTGACAGACAGAAATCACAAGTAGGCAGAGAGGCGGGGTGGGGAGGGGGAAGCAGGCTCCCTACTGAGCGGAGAGCCTGATGCAGGCCTCGATCCCAGGACCCTGAGATCATGACCTGAGCCGAAGGCAGAGGCTTTAACCCACTGAGCCACCCAGGCACCCTATAGAATTATTTTAAAGTCAAAGATCATGTGAAAGGACTCCCAGCTTCTAATTAAGATGTAGAAAGATGGAACGATCAGCACTCCAACTTAAACAATATTAAGTAAAGCTGAAAAATCTGCAAAATCAAAGCTTTAATTGAATCTATTGGAAAGCTAAGTTTACAGGACTATAGACCAAAATTAAATAAAAGATAGGTACCTCCAAAGACAGATGAGGCACAAGCTCTGATTTAATCTGTGGGCTGATCACAAGGAAAAAAAACAAAAAAACAAAAAAACCAGAGCCTACATACATACAAGCAATGGCAAGAAGATTCAGCTAAAATTTGTAATGAATTGCTAAAGACTGAATTTGGGCTAGAATAAGAATATAATACTCCTGGGAACTACAGACACAAGGAGGTTCATATCTATGGACCCTCACAGTACACTGTGAGGCAAGAAGCATGTCGTTAATTGATTTGAAGCTTACTTCCCTAAGTGTCAAAAATCAGGGACTTCTAATGGACCTGGGTCCTGATTTAATCCTATTAGCTTCAAAAAAAAAAAAAAAATCCTATTAGCTTCCATCCTATCACTTCTCAGGGTAGTTTCATATTAATGACAACTGTGGTCTCACTCCATCTTTCTGCTAGCATCTCAATACGCCATATCATCTAAAGTAACCATATCAAGGTCACTTCATTAAGATTGGAGGCTCATGTAGCAACACACAGGATCAGGGGAAGGGTATTTTAGAACAATCTGTCATGATTGCTGCTACTAGCAACATTAACCAAGATCTTTAGGTTCCTTGAAAGCTGGTGTCTGTGGAAATTCCACTCCATGTGCATGGTAATGGAGTCATTATAAAGACCGGCACATGCAGTCTCTAAGGCGCAGCAGCCAAATATAAAATTTCTTACTACCTCCACTAGTTTTGTCACAGGGTGGTGGTCACAGATTCCTGATATTCAGGAGACCACTGAAATCTCTGTTCTCTCCTGGTATTTAGGAATCTATTCTTTTCCCCTCTTCCAGGAAAACTGGTATAGTACTTTCAATATGTTTGGGATTTTTCAAAGGACAAGGAGATAAAATAACACTAGACACTTCTGAAGAATACGACTCAACGATTTTTTATTTTTTTTTCTTTAAAGATTTTATTTACTCATTTGTTAGAGAGAGACAGAGATCAAGAGAGCAAGCACAAACAGGGAGAACAGCAGCCAGAGGCAGAAGCAGGCACCCTGCTAATTAAGCAAGGAGCCCAATGTGGGACTCAATCCCAGGACCCTAGGATCATGATCTGAGCTGAAGGCAGATGCTTAACTGACTGAGCCACCCAGATGTCCCTACAATTCAATGATTTCTAACCAATTTTCATTCTAGCTAGTATCCCCTGGGTATGGGCCAATAAGATGATATGAACCAGGTAGTCACATAACATCTACATTGATGTCCTGCTTAATGCAATAGACCCATCTACCGAACTTGCTAAAACATAATTAATATACACCTTGTTTACTCTTAGCCAGCATACCTCATTCCAGAGAAATTTTGAATTTTATCTTATCTGCTTCACAGAGTTTCCTTTCCAAATTGCTTCCTAATTTCTGTTCAGTGTGTGAGCTTATAGGCTTCACAGTACATTCTCAAGTGTACCAAGATCTGGAGCAAAAGAAATAGTATGGTAGTTATGACATGGTATCTGGAACAGAACTTCTTAGGTTCAAATTCACCTCTGCCATTTACTGACTCTGTTACCTTGAATGAATTTTTTAACCTTTCTAGGTAGGTGTTTAGTGTCTTCTTAGTAAAAATGTTCACTCTCTCAAACATCCTTCTCTTCTGTTTGTCTCTCTAAAATAGTACCTCTTGACTGCAGGACGGGGGAGAACCTGACTTATGAGATCTCATGGTGGTGGAGAGTTTAAAAAAAAAAAAAAAAGCGGGGGTGGTGTGGGGGCAGGAGGTCCTTGAGTGCTTGCTATGTCCCCAGCCTCCTACAGTTCCCGAATTATATGTCAAGGCCAGTTACGTCTTGCTGACGTCTGCTAACTAATGACTGTTGATTCTGTATTAAGTATAAATCTCACCTTAGAAAAGGTGTAAAAGTGATGACGTACTTATTTAGCTTCACCTCAGCTTCTAGTACTTCTACTACTTCCACTTATGACATCTGGCTATGATCTTCTTTTCCTCTGGCTGCAGTGGGTGGTTGATTATTTCATAATCTTTTGTGTAAGAAACTTTGACTTCCTACAAGGCCCCCATAAGGCTCTTCATGAATTCTGTATCCTAACTCACTCTGGAACCAAGAGCAGTTCAGAAAAACATTCACTTAATGCCTTTTCTGCCTAACCCTGTTGCCCTGCCAGGTAAATACGGAGGGCCCCCACCCGCATCACCAGTGGTTCAGGTAAACTTCCAAGGGGATCTTTATCCCAGACTCTTGGGACTCTAGGCAAGTTTTCTGCTCAGTGTTAATCCTTCAATGTCTCTAACATATCCCATGGATATAAATGACTCTTATTTAGTCTTGAACTTAATGTTAAACATTAAGTATTATCTCCAGCATCATCTTTGTATTCTCTTTGTAACTTGGTATGCCATGCCAACTCTATTCCCAAACAGATGTGTTGCAATAGCACAGGGCATGTGCTCATAAATGTAAATGATAAAAGCACATAATACCCACCGTATATATGAAGGCCAAGTTCCTGGGAATTTGAAGATCTAGCATCATAAACAAATCTTTATCCCTGAAATGAGGTGAGTACTTGGACTCTAGCATTTTAAAATGTTGTATATGAACTTGTCCTCTAACTTAAAAATTAAAAAAGAATAAAATTTATTGGTATTTATATAATTACATTAGTTGCATTATTTATGTTCCTGAAGTAAAGTTAAACAAAGTATATAAAGAAAGTATATGAAATAAAACAATAGTGGAAATTCTACCCATATCACGATTCACCTTCACAGACTATTCTATGGAATTTCTCCTTTTGGATAAGCCATCAGAATTTTTGTTTTGCAAAGAAAACAATGATACTGGGATTTTAATGTAATTTATATCACTTGGTTTCCATTTCTATCTATGTATATAAATTAGTGATTTCTTCCAAAACATTATCATTTAGATAAAGTAATAGTAATAAGAACATGTCTAAACAGAAGCTGCTTATCATGAATAATAAAGTTACATAATTCAGAAGTTATAAATTCACATCCCAATTTAAAAATGGAAAACTAATATAATTTATATGGTTTCACAGAAACAAATATATGACTCCTTACCTCTAAAGCATAGTCTAAATATTCTAAGATACAATAACTTTTTTTTTAAAGATTTTTTTTATTTTTTTGACAGACAGACAGACAGTGAGAGCAGGAACCAAGCAGGGGGAGTGAGAGAGGGAAAAGCAGACTTCCCACTGAGCAGGGAGCCTGATGCAGAGCTTGATCCCAGGACCCCAGGACCATGACCTGAGCCAAACGCAGATGCTTAAGGACTAAGCCACCTAGGTGCTCCACTAAAATTCAACAACTTAAAATCAACTCATGATTAGTTTTAATTTCATGGCTGCATACTTGAACCATCCATTTTTAGCTTGGCAAAATTATGATAGAAACAACAAAAGAACTAATAATCTTTACAAAGAAACTATACGATATCAATAATATAAAACAATGTAGTAAACTGTTTTCAGTCTCTGTACAATTGTTAAATCCCCATGGGTATAGTCAAGTATGCATTTTTTTCCCCACAGAGACACTAGTAGTACCAATAATATTATAGATTGTTTTGCCCCTTGCTGTGATTTTTACTAATAACTCAAAATAATAAGAAATAGGCCCCATCAAAGCATTTGATAGATGGTAATTCCATCCAAGAAACATTATTAACCTTTCTTCACTGTTAGTCTATCAAATTCATTAGATCTAAGATGGAATAATAGCTTGAAATGAATTTCTCCATGAAATAAATATAGAACTAGTTGTTAATCTTCCTTGAAATACAGATTTATAAAAACTGCAGCTGGTTTTGAGAAGTGAACATGTGGCTAAATGTCAAGTGTGAGACTTTCTTTCTTGACCAATTAGGAGTAATAACATGTCAACATTGAGAACAATAGTGTGGGAAATAGTGACAGTTTTTAAACTTTCTATTTTAGAAATATCAAAACATATCATTATTTTTTTTTAAAACTGGTTAATTAAACTCAAATACCTATTTATTTGTTGTATTCTGCTTTCACTGTGGTCTGTATAATGCTAATATGAAGAAAAGAGCAGTAGCTCTGTTCTTACAGCCTATGAAACATCACATGGCAAGAGCATCTAAATGTCAAATCTTTCAGTAGTCTGTCTTTAGCTGTGTGGGTGCATAATTTAGGGTATCAAATTAAATGTATATTCTTAAAGTATATAATTACATCTTTCATGAAGATGTTCAACAATTTTTATAATTTTGTCACTGTTTTATTTTTCCATTTCTCCTAAAACTTAAGTGGGGAATTACGGATTCAAAAAGACTTGGACAAAAGTATTTCCACTAGTACAAAGTAAAAGTGTACGAATATAGTTTGGAAAACATCCATCATTAAATTAAGTTATAATAGAAACACACATTTTGCTTATGAAATGCATTTTAAGATGTTACTAAATTTGATCCCCTAAATCTTTATAAGTAAATATATTCATTAATTAAATAATTCATAATGCAACAAATATTTTCTGCATATCTACCATATGTATGCTATACAAAACATTCATCCATTCTTTCAACAAATATTTGATGAGTTTCTACAATGTGCGAGACACTGTAACGGTCTGAGGTTTTGGACCCTGTGGTACTTATGTTCCTGTGGTAGAATACTCTGAACAAGAAAGGCGATTGTTGTGAAATTTACAGTCCATGGGGAAGGAGACAATAAACTATGCAACACACAGTAAACAGGGTCAGCACAGTCTGGGATAATCCGAATGAAAAGAGGAATGTGATACAAAGTAACAGGTGTAGTTCCACAGCAGAGAAGAGAGAGGAAATCCTCTTTGAAGTAAAAACTTTGTGGTGTGACACACTGTTTAGTTTTCCCGGAAAAGTTACATTTTATATTTGGTGTGTTGACATTGTATCTGAGTAGCCTTTGTCCCACTCAACAAATAATAAGAATGGCTGGGGGAGAAGTAGGAGATCATTTGGAAGCATTAAAATAGGTAGGCAAGGGATCATTTTCGTTGGGTCTAAGGTGATAGCAGACACGGTCAAGGAATGTAGATATATACAACAAAATTACAGTAAAGAACTTTCTTTTTGATCTAAATGCTTAAGCCATTTATCCATTTAAAATTACTAATTAACATTTGAAATTCTAAAAATAGAATGATCCACCACTTCCTGCTCAAGGGTTACAGCCCATTAGAAAGGGGCAGATGTATAAAGCACACATGCCAATTAGGCTTACAGGAATCCTAGTGTAACTGCCATTGGGAAAGTGGACCACAAAAGAAGGAAAGGTCAGTTCTAGCTATGGAGGATAACAAGAAGATCACAAAGTGACACTAGAGCTTGCATTTAGAAGTAAGTGATGGTCATCTGGGAACAGGGATGCTATCTCTGTAGGCTTAGCAGTACTTAACATTGGTGAATAAAAAATATAACTTCCTTTCATAAATCACCTACATAATATTTTCCAGTAGACAAATGTTTTTGCAATATCACCTATTAACATTTCTTTGAACCTCATTTTACCTGAGAGAGTAACCTATTCTGAATAAAATAATGTGAGGTCTGTGTATTAACCTTGAAACATTTTAGTATGTACCATACTGAAGAGTATCTATTCTATATAATGTTCTGTTAATTTAAAATTAACCTGGGCTTTATTATCTGTTTCTGGTAAACCCCAGAGGTTTCTCTATGATCATTATTAAAAATCTTCCAAATAGGATGTACACATTTTAGATTGTATTTTTCTTTCTTTGTCTCAGTGTTTTCAAAGAAGTTTGCGACCACAACTTGTTGAATACAATTACGTTAGCAAATTGTGTTTGTTTTGAATTGTTTTTGTTTTTCACTTTTTAAAATAAAATCTGTGTTTATTTTATTAAAGACAGCAGGTTGAAAAGCTGTCATACATCATGTTACCCACACACTTTATATTTGTTCAGTTTTTAGACTTGTTCTTGGCAAAAATTACACTTAAGATCAGGACAAATCTAAGAGCTAAATGAATATAAAGTTCATGGTAGTTATAGTAATTATAAGTTGAGGTAATTATGTGTGAAGTCTTTTTACACTGTGCTTTCTAAGCAACAAATAGGGAAAACCTTTGACTACCAACGCACTGTTTCCTCTCCAACAAATACCAATTGTTGATTGGGACTGGTTTTGCTTTTAGTTAATAGTTATAAAAAAAAAATGTTTCTCTTTTGGACTTTCTCTGGATATTGGGGGATGTTACTGATGGCACTTATTATTTCCTTCAACTTAGCAATAAAACAAGAAGAATCTTGTTAAACATGTGATCACACTAGAATTACAGTTACCAGAAGACAAATAAGTAGTTTTATAGTCTTAGTGCACAGATCATTTTAGGGCAGACTTAAAAGGTAGAAAACATAAAAGGGAAAAATCCATTCAACTAATTACATTTTAAAAATTCATATAGCAAAATATTAAGAATTTAAGGGGCGCCTGGGTGGCTCAGTGGGTTAAAAAATATTAAGAATTTAAAAAGAGAAAAGAAAAAGTTAAAGACATGAAATATAAAGGGTTAAAGTTCTTATTATAATCTTGCTTAGGTTCTGGTTATAGATCTGCATGTATTTGTCAAAACTGAGAATACATACTTGGGTTTGTACATTTCTTTATACATTTTAGCACTGTAAAATAAATTAATTAATTACTTTTAAGATTTTATTTATTTGAGAGAGAGCGAGCAAGTGAGAGAGAGAGAGAACACAAGCAGTGGGGGCAGGAGCAGGAGAGGGAGAAGCAGACTCCCCGCTGAGCCAGAGTGCAGCTCAAACCCAGGACTCCGAGATCATGACATGAGCCAAGGCAAATGCTTAACTGACTGAGCCACCCAGGCATCCCTTAACATTGTAATATAAATTAACATATGGCAAGGGTAAAGATTATATGTACTCATTTGTGCTACAGCACATTTAGAAACATATTAGTGGTAAAATCTAGGTGGTAGATCAACACTGTTCATTGTAAAAGACCCTTAGCTTTACTGGATTTGAGACTTTCATAATAAAAGTTGAAAAAATTTCAAATAATGATCTTTAAGAAATATTATAACTGATTCGCAATTTAAAAATTGGTGAAGGGTACCACCAGTATGAAAAACAAAACAAAACAAAACAAAAAACACACAAAAACACAATGAAGAATAAATACATGAAAAAATATACAACTTTATTATTAATCAAAAATACAAATTAAAAATTTTTTAAAAATATTATTCTGTTATCCTAATAAAAAATTTTAAGTAAAGTATAATACAGTGTTTGTGAAGGTGGGGGTGATCAGAATTATACCTAATGCTTGTGTACATGTAATTTTGATATAACCTTTTAGAAATATTCCTTTTTGATGTATCATATAAATTTAATGAGATTACATATGATTCAGCAATCCAAAGTTTAGAAATGCACTTTAATAAAACAATTGGACACAAAGATATGCATCCATGCATCTGTGATTATCAAACTGAAAGTATAAATTCTAAATATTCAACAAAATGAGTTTGATTGAATAAATTTGGGGTGCACCTGGGTGGCTCAATCAGTTAAGCATCTGACTCTTAATTTTGGCTCAGGTCATGGTCTCAGGGTTGTGAGATCCAGCTCCCTGTCAGGCTCCACACTGGAAGTGAAGCCTGTCTAAGATTCTCTCTCTGTCCCTCTCACTTAGCCCCTCCTCCCTTCTCTTTCTCTCTCGCCCCTTCTTAAACAAATACATCAATACATAAATAAATTTTGTGCGTAAATAAAATTGAAGTTTATAATCTTATTAACAGCACTGATATTTTTTAAGCATTGATATTTATTTCTAATCATCAACCTGAAAATATATCCATGTTTATTTTTGTGTGAAAAAAGCAAATTAAAGGGGCGCCTGGGTGGCTCAGTTGGTTAAGCGACTGCCTTCAGCTCAGGTCATGATCCTGGAGTCCCGGGATCGAGTCCTGCATCAGGCTCCCAGCTCCACGGGGAGTCTGCTTCTCCCTCTGACCTTCTCCTCGCTCATGCTCTCTCTCACTGTCTCTCTCTCTCTCAAATAAATAAATAAGATGTTCAAAAAAAAATTTTAAAAAAAGCAAATTAAGAAAAATTATATTGAATATATATACAAATGTGTATATATATGAGTGTGTATATTAATATATATGTGTGTGTGTGTGTGTGTGTGTATACATATATATATACACACACACAAAGTAATGTCTAAAAATTTAGAGTAAAATAAAATTTGCCCTCTCTGGAATGCTATAGGATTGGCAATGTTTACTTTTTTTTCTTTTTTACATCTCTTTTTATGTATTTAGTATTTTGAAAAATAAACATTATAGACCAGAAACAAAAGAGATGTTTCACATAAACTATGATAATAATATTCTAAATATATACTGAGTCCTTATGATTCAAGGAGAAAACTATTAGCATCAATTAACTTCCTAAAAATTTATTTAGATGACAAAATGGTAGGTTCTAGAAGAAACAAAGAACAAGAAATATGTAGTTCTTGTCTTGCGAGTGCTTCAAACCTGGATTCAAAAACAGTTTTTTTAAAAATTCTGAATCACTCTAGGGGCACCTGGGTGGTTCAGTCAGTTAAGTGTCTGCCTTCAGCTCAAGTCATCATCTCAGGGTCTTGAGATCAAACCCTGCCTCTGGCTCCTCGCTTAGGAGGGAGTCTGTTTCTCCCTCTCCCTCTGCCTCACCTTCCCCCCACTCCACAGCTCTTGTGCTCTCTCTCTCACTCCCTGTCTCAAATAAATAAATAAAATCTTTAAAAAAATTCTGAACCACTCTAGAAGATGCATTAATTATCTATAGTCATAAGTATGAAAATGATCATAGTGAATTGAAATTACTTATTGATGTATATTTATATTATTAATCCAAAGTATATTTGAAATTGCTTAAAACAGTCATAATAGGGGCACCTGGGTGACTCAGTGGGTTAAGCCTCTACCTTCAACTCAGGTCATGATTTCATGACCTAGATCTAGCCCCACATTGGGCTCTCTGTTCAGCAGAGAGCCTGCTTCCCCCTCCCCCTGCCTGCCCTCCTCTCTGCCTACTTGTGATCTCTGTCAAATAAACAAATAAAGTCTTAAAAAAAAAAAAGAAGTTATAATAACCTAAAGGAAGGGCTCAAGTTTATGTGAATAGAATACTGTTTTCCCAAAGTCAAATTCTGAGATGAGTTTGTTTAATATTGTTGTGAAAGAGATAACAAATAGCATTTAAATGATATCTATTTGTTTGAAGAAGAAACTGAATCTCTGAATGCAGTACCATTCTACGGCAATTAGATCAATTTTGGAAACTGGGCAGTAGAATTAATTATGCTTAACATTCAGTATGCCATACCACTCAAAGTACAAAAAAAAGAAGAATCTCTAAGATAAACACCCTCCGTGGCTATACAATTTCTGAACGATTTAATGCATTTAAAGATGTTTTGAGTGAATTTTAAGATAGTATTGACTCATAATTTTAATCAGCTTAAGGCTGCCTGCCTATACCTAAACAGAGTGAGTTAAAATGATACAAAAGCTAGAAATCTAACCATAGAAATGCATGGATAAAATAGACAAGTTTACCTGCTCATTAGTTTCTAATATCTGAGTTGAATTAAGAGCCTCTAAAGTTTTTTTTTTTTAGCCATTTTGAAACTACTGGTTATTTTAAATGTTTGAAGAAATAATAATGGGATATAATGTTAAACAGAAATAACAGGAATTTATAATATTCTGAAAATCGGAGTGAAGTATGATAGATTCGTTATGGTGACTGAAGAGCTGATAAAAATGATCTCAACAAAGGCAATTATTTTAGATTTTCATTTGTTTAGTAAATCATGGTTTAATTCCTGGTGGAACTTTTGAATTAATGTTTTCAGGAAATTTAAAACCTCTCTCAACAACTTGCAATTTAATTAGTTATCAGGCATCAAAGCTGTTCAAACTTGCCTCCAGAATCTCATTTATGAGATTTCACCTTGTATCAGATTTTTAGTTTCGCATGAAAATTGGCAGTCTTTGCACAAAATTGTTAAGGTGAAACAGTTGCTTTCCATTACTTCTCTTTTCTATTCATTTTTTTAAAACACTGTCACACCTGACAGAAACCATAGTAACTTCTTTCTAAACTTCTTCCTTCTCAACTTTTTCACCCTTTGGGCTCTTGACAACTCTTCTGCAAATTTCATTGTAACAGATACAACTATTAAGATTCCTCTGCAACTTTCCTCACTCCTCCCTACTTTTTCTGTCTGATTATTTATGCAGGGATTTCTACAATAATAGGATCACCCATGATATTATGGTATTCCTTTTCATCACCTATTGAAACTTAAAATTTTGATATTTTAGAGGTCAGTTGAATCAAAACTCATCTTAGGTTTATTTTATTTTTTACACTCTAAAACATGCATTTTTCTCTGGGATAATCTATTTGCAGTATAATATAAAAATGTTATCCTTTTAATGTTTATATGCTCAGGTTAAAGAATAAAGATAAAAATTAATGATATTTAAAAACACAAATACATCACATAAAGTTTTTTTTTAACCTCACAGACTTTGCATGCACAGGGGTAAATGTCATTTTTACAAGTTAGTTGGAAAATGTAGTTGGAAAATTATATTTCATCTTATGGGTCAATCTCTCAAAGGAAAATTACATAGAAAACCAAAGTAGTATTCCCTAAAATGGGAGAAAGCAGCAAAAGGAAAACTTATTTTCATATCTATATTTTATATTCTATATTTACCTCCTTAAATATTAATTTATCATACTATTCTTTAAAAAATCTTGCTTTTGTGGGAGAAACATATTTTGTAATATTTCAGATAGATATATTCAAGTTAGCTAAAATCTAATAGCAAAATTGTAAGAATTGTGTAAAATTGAATTTTAAAATATATGAATCCTTTAAATAACAAATATTGCTACATTCTTCTGAATGTCCTAGTAGAGTTTCCTTTTTTTCACATGGAAAAAATACCCCAATCTCCTATCATTCTAACAAGAGGTTCTCATTTATTACAACATCATTTCATTATACTGAATATCACCTTTCATTTAATCTGTTCCATTATCTCACACACTTGGAAAGATCTGAATTGCCACCTGGCAGAGTGTTATAATTTCATATTTTAAAATCACTCTTTATCAGATATCTAATAGGGTGATTCAAGTTCATATTTCTTTGCAGCCAAAACTGGAGTCAAGTGCTCGCTTCGGCAGCACATATACAAAAGACTAGAGTCAAAAACTTCTTTAAAAAATCAGTTTCTCTGAGGAGATTCTAACTACATCTCACTTTTCTGAATCAAATGCATAATATAAATATGCTAAATGTTCATAAATAAGTTATTTAAAATTAAACTGTTATGCCAGCAAAAATATAAGCCTCATATCATGTATATAAATTCAACTTTCTTGATGAATTGCATTTCAAATTTTGAAATACAAGTTCACACAATTACACATAAAAATAGATTCATGTCTTCAAAAATACAAAACTGGTAACACCTCTTTTTCACTCTTTTTAATTTAAATTCAATTACCAACATATAGCACCTCAACATTTCTGTGTTTTTTTAAATACATACATCACCACAAAATCGGCAATAATGTTAATTTCTGTAGTTGTTTGGCTTTTAACAAATTTCAAAATGTTATTGCTAACATTACCACAGTAAATTCTTACAAAAATTCTCCAGCGTAAATTTTTCTTATGATTA
This sequence comes from Enhydra lutris kenyoni, assembly GCF_002288905.1. Lineage (NCBI taxonomy): Eukaryota > Metazoa > Chordata > Mammalia > Carnivora > Mustelidae > Enhydra > Enhydra lutris. The sequence goes on along the minus strand of NW_019154112.1, from coordinate 15,480,062 downwards.
AATTATATTTTCCCCCGAATCATTAACTAGTTGGTAGTAGTAGGGATGTAGGTAAAGATAGTGATTTTGAACTGTATGCTTTATGTTTTAAAAAGAATGGAGGTAAAAGAATGAAACTTTTAACTCAAAAATATGTGTACTGGATTCTTAAAAATAGATATTTTTACAGAAAACGTTGTCTAGGCTATGGAAAATAGTACAATCATGATATCTGGTGGGTGGCTTTTGTTTTGTTTTGTTTGAGGGAAGAGTTGAGATACAACAAAGGATATTTTGAAATAGAGAGGAAGAAGCTCCGCCAACATAAGGATCTAAAATGCAGTAAGGAGAGACAAAGTAGCCGAAAGATTAAAGCATACAGGTCAGTAGTTAGAGCTCACTTCTTACTAATACCAGTTTTATGCTCCAGTTACAAGTCCACCTTTTCCTCATATACACCAAAAATATTATCTTAGGCCTTTATATTTTCCTACAAAACACCTTGGTCGGTATGTAGTTTGCTTCCTTACTCTTATTCACTACAGTGTCCCATAGCATAAAAGATAATAAATGTTCCATAACTAGCTTCTGAAAGAATAAATGACTTTTTTCAAAATGGAATCAGGGTCCCAACCCAGGTCTGTTGAAGAAGCCATTCATTTTTAATGGCCAAAATTGCCTATTTGAATTTTGTCCCTCCCCACTCCACAAAGCGTAAGATGTGATAAGACTAGGCTACAGTAGGGCTCAGCGTGTTGGGCCTCTGCCTTTGGATCAGGTTATGATCTCAGAGTCCTGGGATGGAGTCCTGCATTGGGCTTTCTGCTCAGTAGGGAGCCTAGTTCCCCCTCTCTCGCTACCTGCCTCTCTGCTTACACGAGATCTCTGTCTGTCAAATAAATAAATAAAATATTAAAAAAAAAAAAGACTAGGCACAGTAGCTTATTGAGAGTTGTCACAGAGAGCAGGTTAAGTGAGATAGCGAAGGAGGAAAAGCCAAAGAAAGTCTAACCTCACACAAACCTATCTACCAAAGTAAAAATTCCACAGAAGGCCAGGGAATGTGGTACAGGTACCAAAATTATCTGCTTTATCTTCCTCATTTTCTAGATGTATTTTATGTCTTATAGTTGACCCACAGAAATCCAGAGAAAGGTCTATTTTCCAAATTAAAACATTCTCCCAGACATAATTTAAGCTTCCAAATTTTTTCACCCTATTTTGTACAGCTATGACATGCTACTATTTTCTCCTTATTCATCTATATGAACAAAATTAGTCTTACAATTTGACTTAAGTAAATTTCACCTGGGCTATGAATAAGTGGATAAACTATCCCATAAAAAATTGATACGTAGGGCACCTGGGTGGCTCAGTTGGTTAAGCGACTGCCTTCGGCTCAGGTCATGATCCTGGAGTTCCGGGATCGAGTCCCGCATCGGGCTCCCAGCTCCACGGGGAGTCTGCTTCTCTCTCTGACCTTCTCCTCGCTCATGCTCTCTCTCACTGTCTCTCTCTCTCTCTCAAATAAATAAATAAAATGTTTAAAAAAAAAAAAATTGATACGTAGTTATTTGTCACTTCTAACTAAAATCAAATTCAGTTCTTAATATTTAGCTTCTTCAATTAACTTCATATTTATTTACTAGGTGTCTACCCTGTGTCAGAGACTATGCTAAATCCTAAGGTTCAGCATGAATTAAACAGGCACCATTCCAGTTTCCAAGAAACCCAGAGTCTATTTTCCTTCATACATCAGAATCTATACTCAGCTTGGCAGGAATGACTTCATTTTTCCAAACATAGGTGTGTACAGGGATTATCTACCTTCATTAGTACTGATTCCAATGCAATCCAAAGTGAGGAGGACACAGAGATGGACACAAACTGTGTTCAATAATTTAGATACATTTTCATGTTTATGTTTTCCTGTTATGAAAATTTAAAGTTTCTAGAACTATAAATCCTCAGACCTCCTACCTTCTTCTATCAAGTGGTCCTTTTCCATTGTAAGTTTCCTAAACTATATGTTATTAAATATAAAAGGAGTACTGTATATATAAAGGAAATTCTTCCATCTCCCCTGTTATGGGCAATATCTTAAAATCTTCCTAACTCTATTTATTTAAAACCTCTATAACTCTTCTAGTTTTATTAAGGGATTAATTTTCACAAAAATTATTTTGATGGCTACAATATTCAGCTTCTTCATGATCAAAGTCAATTCTAATCCTATTTACTCACAAGCATACTAATTACTTTTTTAAATATAATGCTTATAATAACCAAAGTATCTCCCTGTGTAATTTATTCTTTTTTTTTCTAGCAAAAAGCTCATTAGCAGTCATGGGACTCAATAATGTTAATATTCCCTAGATGAATGATACAAAAGATTCATTATCTTTAAGCCACACTGGAATCATTGAACTGAATCATTTTATATCATTATAATTATCTTTCAAGCAATGTACTCATATAAATTTAACTAAATGCTTAAGTGGCCTATTGACCCAAAGGGCACTATTAGTCTCTAGTTTGATAATTTAATACATAATGCCCAGGAAATAATGCACACATTTTTATTGCAAAGTTTTCCCTGTTTTCCTTTGAATCAAATGTGTGGGTATAATAAGAATTTTGAAAAAAAATTAAAAGTTTCCTTTCTTCTTGGCTAACTCTCTTGATAGAAAGATAAGATATCCTTCATTTATTATATCAAGAATTGAGATGATTCACTCTATATAAGCCCATTTTTTCTATAATTGCAATTTAACACTTTAAGTAACATGTTTCCAACCAGTTTTGATGAAACCCTTTCTAATATAAAATATTAAATGGATTATTTGAAAAGTCATATCAATTTTCAACCTCCAAATGTTAAATATAACATGTATACATTAACAAAACTATTTGCTAATTTTCTCATTAAATATTTTCTTATTTTATGTTAATTTTTCTTTATATCAGGAAACTCCTGAAAGTCCTAAGTCAGAGTAAACAGAGAAATACTGTTTTAAAAGATTCAGAATCCAAAAAACCTTTTTTTGTAAAAATGACATTGATCAGAAAGAATTCAATACTATATTCTCAATATAATAAAAAATGAACAAAAACCCTTTAAATTCCCTTTTAAGACAAAGAAGATCATGACAGCATGGATCCTAAGATCTCTATCTCTATCCTCTGTATTTCTCCACATTAGCTGCACACAGAAATTACCCACAGATCTTTAGAAAATATTAATGCATGGACCCTCATATTCAATAATTCTGATTTGCTTAAGGTGTTGCCTATTCATCAGAATTTTCAGAGATTCCCTAAATGGTTCTAATGTGTAGCCAGGAACCGCAAGTAGGAAACATCTCAGGAGGTATATGAAGAGAGGACTATAGTCTAAACAAATGAAAACTAGACATTTCTTTTAAACTTAACATATTTATAATAATGCACTGTACTGATGCAGAAAATCTAATAATCATATATAGAAAAACTTGATAAAGGCCCTAGCAAAGCTAATTATCTTAATAATTTCACTAATGAAGTAAAAAAGGAATACTCATAAAATATAGTGAATTATTTAAGTATATCTTCCCAGTATTACAAACAGCTAATAGAATGATAAAATAATAGAATGTCACTGTGTCTGGACTGGCCTGCTTCTTTGAATGTTGCTTAAACTGTGTGCATATGTATATGTGTATTTGCTTATGTTTTTGCTGCCTCATTTATTTATTTATTTTTAATTTTTTTTGTTTTTTTAATATTTATTCATTTGAGACAGAGAGACAGAAAGAACACAATTAGGGGGAGAGACAGATAGATAGGGAGAAGCAGACTTCCCAATGAGCTTGGAGCCTGACATGGGCCTCAATCCCAGGACTCTAGGATCATGACTTGAGCTGAAGGCAGATGCTTAACCATCTGACCCATCCAGGAACCCCTATTTTAAAAATTTTCTAAGTATAGTTGACATATATGTGAAATATAGTTACATATAAATCCTAGATCACTACAATTTGAATAAAAAAACAGTTTAGAGTTTGATACTGATTCAAATTGTATGGTCCATCTAGCTGATAACTGCTCAAAGGAAAAACAGAGAAATCTGGAATTTACTATGCACTGACTGAATTGATCCCTTAAATTTTATTTAATAACTGTGTAGTGGAAAGAAAATATTTCACTCAAAATCTGACCCCTTACAAAAGGAACACTTTAATTTAAATGATTGAATTGATGAGTTAACTAAGAAATAACTACACATTCCACAATGTGTTAATATCATTTAGTTAACATGTATTGTGGATAATTTATTACATAATCAATCATCTTTATAGTATTAATCATAAATGTTTGCTTTCATATATATTACAGGAGGTAATTAATCTTAGTTCTTGTGTATTATTCATTAGAATTTAAGATTTAAATAATCTCACATAAATTAAAATAGTTTGTTATTTTTGTAGGAAAAAGTTGTTCATTGTATTTCTTTTCCTTTTAAATTTTTTTTCTTTATTCACTTGACATTTTCTTGTTAGAAGAAAAGTTCATCAGTTATTAACAGAAACATTAGAAATAGTCAGATGAGAATTCTTCTTGAGTTTTATGATGTGAACAAGCTCAATATGTAAAGAAAACAGCAATCTCAAAATCTGAAGTTATTTCTAAATATCCCAAAAGTCTCTTAAATGAAATATATAGGGGTGTCTGGGTGGCTGGCTCAGTTGGTTAAGTGTCTGCCTTTGGCTCAGGTCATGATCCCAGGGTCCTGGGATCAAGTCACACATCAGGCTCCTTGCTCAGCAGAGTCTGATTCTCCCCGAACCACCCCCCTCATCTATGCTCGCTTTCTCTCTCTCTCAAACATAAATAAAATCTTTTATAAATAAATAAATAAACTATGCAGTTCAGTTTATGAACAGATTTGGTTTTGAGGACATTAGGCTGTCAGTCATTAACTTCTCTCTCATCACTTCCAATTTCTTACCTTTATTATCAATATAATAGTACGTATGAGATATTACTTGTGTTTGTGAAGAATAAATATAATAAATTAGTAACATCTGGCATATAATAGATATTAAAATAATGGTGTATTTATTGAATGAGTTAATTTCATTACTTAATATTGTGGTAACACTTCAATGGATGGTGTTGGAGGACCTAATTGAATATTTTCCAAGCAATCTGGTTTGTGACTGACTGTTCACTATAGTGGGTATAAATATTTAATATGGAGAAAATACCCATGATTTTGGAAATTTGCATTTGAAACATTTTAAGTCACATGTGCTTGGATGAGATCATTTTCAAGTGGGAGAGTGAGAATAAAAGGAACCCAAGGAGATTCTGTATATGTGTATCAGCAGGAATTCAAATGATTGATCTGATTGCTAGACAATAGACTTTATTTAAATCCATTAAAGGAAAATAGGATCACATGATTTAGGAAAATATTTTACAGACACTACAAAATATTGGATAACCTGTCTTTGACTGTAAACTGTATATGCACAATGGATTGTAAGGATCTTGGCAATTCTGTTGGGGTATGGTTATTAAGCAAAATTATTTCCTATTAACCTAAATTAGTAAAGTCAGTAACTTTTGTGAACCTTTCCGATATTGAAAATTTTAAGAAGCAATTTAGTCACTAAAATTGGTGTCACTTGGTGTCCATGATTAGTACAGATCCAATTGTTAGAAGTGCCAGCCCACTAGGATATACACTGAGATAAACTTAAAACAAAACAAAACAAAACAAAAAAAATGCAAAAAACAAAAAAAAAACACTTGTTTCAATTTCCATTGTCTTTAGATTTATTTCATAGACATTACCTACATTTTCACCATTATCTGAAAACTCTACTAAATGTGCATTATGAACTGTTTGGGGAGATCTGGACCTAAAAAACAGATGGTAAGATACTAAAAAATTAGACTACAGTATAAAAAATTGTTCTAGCTATACCCTACTTTACTAAAACACACACCTAAAAATTTCAGTCTAATTAATGAATCTTATTGTCTGGTATAAAAGCTTGCATTTACTTAATTGCCATGTAGTTGGTGAAAATGAAAATGTCTAAAAGTATTTCTAGAAGAAATTGCCACCTGGCAATATCTATACTTGTAAAAATGATCCAGAATAACTTGTACTTACAAATCGTATAGAATTATTGAAGTCCAACGACTATCAAGACTCACAAGAAGCTGTATTAAATCACAGATTATCACTGTCTTAGTGTAAATGTGTATGTGGGATAAAATGTGTAAAAATGAACTGAGTGAACTTAAAATTGATTCAAATGAGTTTTACTCTACCTAGGAAGAAAAACATTTATATGCTGAGATAGAGAGAGTGACCATATCAAATGTAGCAAATATGACAGATTTTGTGTCTTTTTTTAAAATTTGTCATTAACTGAAGTCTTTCCAGTGGCAAAATGGTTAATGAAATAGTTATAGCACACATTAATATGCCAAATATATTCAGTAATGAAGTATTGTGTAGTAATCTTTAAAGATCATGCAGAAAGGTTTTATGTAAATATACATGCTCATACACACACTCATACCAGGTCTTGAAAGAGAGAAGAGAATTTGGCACAATGTTTCTCATTGCACGTTATTATTCAAGGCCACTAGATCAGCTCTGTACTGTATGAAATCATAAACAAAACTCTCTAGAATATACTGAAGGTGAAATTCATTCATTTTACTAATTATATAAAAAATCTGAAAAGTGTTGCTTAGTAACTAGACTGTAAATAGATACTTTACTGAATTCAACTAATAATTTTTAAATAAGTGCTGGAAAACGCTGTCATTTTATCTCTACACTATTTATTTTCATTTTATCTCTACATTCTTGATCAATAGCTTGCTTGAGACAAGGTATAGTTTACTACCTAGTTTTCATTTCTTCAGCAGGACTAGCATGTAGTAACTGTTCAATGAATATTAACTAATTTAAATGAATACTCTTACTGAACAAAATAATGTTTTTTAGTTAATATTCAAAACTGAGTTTGTGATAAAATTCTAGAGAATATATATTCTCAATACACATATTCTGTGCATAAATACAAGTTAAACAGTGTTTTCACTGCCATATTTTTTATTGTCTTTTAGATAATAATGATTTTCTAAATGTGTCCTATAGATCAGATATATTCAGTTATTTTTTTAATCTAATTTTCCTCTAAGGTATCCCTATAAATATTATTTAGAAAAAAAATGTCCCAAACAGTATGAACAGAAATTAGTTTCACATTAATTCCTCCACACAGAATTGTTTTTAGTTAAAAAAGACAAAAGGACAATGTTAATATAGTAGCATCAGCTTTTAAAGATTAACTTTTTTCCCAGAGGTCAAGCTATATTACAAAGCTGTAGTCATCAAAACAGTATGGTACTGGTACAAAAACAGATACATTGATCAATGGAACAGAATAGAAAATGCAAAAATGGACCCACAACTATATCGTCAACTAATCTTCAACAAAGCAAGAAAGAACATCCAATGGAAAAATGATAGTCTCTTCAACAAATTGTGTTAGATAAACTTGAGAGCAATGTACAAAAGAATGAAACTAGGCCAATTATACCATACACAAAAATAAATTCAAAATGGATGAAAAACCTAAATGTGAGACAGGAAACATCAAAATCCTAGAGGAGGACATAGGCAACAACTTCTCTGACTTAGGCTGTAGCAACTTCTTATTAGATACATATCCAGAGGTAAGGGAAACAAAAGCAAAAATGAATAACTGGGACTTCATCCAGATAAAAATCTTCTGCACAGTGAAGGAAACAATGAAACTAAAAGGCAGCCTATGGAATTGGAGAAGATATTTGCAAATGACATATCTGATAAAGGTTTAGTATTCAAAATCTATAAAGAACTTATCAAACTCAACACCCCAAAAATAAATAATGCAATTAAGAAATGGTCAGAAGACATGAATAAGCATTTTTCCTAAGAAGACAATCAGATGACTAACAGACACATGAAAAGATGCTCATCACTTATCATCAGGGAAATATAAATTGAAACCACTATGAGATACCACCTCACACCTGTCAGAATGGCTAAAATTGATAACACAGAAAACAAGAGATATTGGCAAGGATGTAGAGGAAGGGGAGGGGAACCCTCTTGCACTGTTAGCAGGAATACAATCTGGTGTAGTCACTCCGGAAAATATGGAGGTTCCTAAAAATGTTAAAAATAGAACTACTCCATGACCCATCAGTTGCACTACTAGGTATTTACCCATGGGCACATGCACCATGACATTTATAGCAGCACTGTCAACAATATCCAAATTATGGAAAGAACCCAAATGTCCATTGACCAATAAATAGATAAAGAAGATGTGGTACACACACACACACACACACACACACACAAATACAGACACATGAGAGATGGAATACTACTCAGCCATCAAAAATAATGAAATCTTGCCATTTGCGATAACATGGATGGAGCTAGACTGTATTATGCTAAGTGGAATGAGTCACCCAGAGAAAGACAAATACCATATGAATTCACTCATGTGGAATTTAAGAAACAAACTATGGAAAGAGCCTAGATATCCATCAACAGATGAATGGATAAAGAAGTGGTGTGTGTATATATATATATATATATATATATATATAAAATGGAATACTATACAGCCATCAAAAACCAAACTCTTGCCATTTGCAATGACATGGATGGTACTAGAGGGTATTATGCTCAGTGAAATAAGTTAATCAGAGAAGGACAATTATCATATGATCTCTCTGATAGAAGGAATTTGAGAGGCAGAGCAGGGGCTCATGGGGGGAAGGGAGAGAAAAATGAAACAAGATGGTGCCAGGGAGGGAGACAAACCATAAGACTCTTAATCTCAGGAAACAAAGAGTTGCTAGAGGGGAAGTGGGGTAAGAGGGATGGAGTGGCTGGGTGATGGACATAGGAGAAGGTATGTGTTACCATGAGCTCGGTGAATTGTGTAAGACTGATGAATCACAGACCTGTACACCTGAAACAAATAATATATGTTAATTTAAAAAAGCAGATGAAATTAAATTAAATTAAATTAAAAAACCGATGAACATAGGGGAAGAGAAAAAAGAGTGATATAAGCAAACAATAAAATACTCAACTATAGAGAACAAACTGAGGATTGATGAGGGGAGATGGGTAGGAGATGAGCTAAATGGGTGATGGGTATTAAGGAGGGCACTTGTGTTGAGCACTGTGTGTTATATGTAAGAGAGGAATTACTAAATTCTATGCCTGAAACCAGTATTATACTATATGTTAACCACCTAGTATTTCAATAAAAATTTGAAAGAAAAAAGATTAACTTTTATAGTCATTGCATTTTTAAGTAGCCAACTTTCATGAAATTGTACCATGGTATCATGGAAGGTTAATATCTAATCTAGAAAGTCAGATTTTACTCTGTATGTTTTCTTCACTTTTCTAATATAATGCAATGGCATTTTTTTAGTGGGTAATGATCACATAAAGTGTTTGTACTCTTGGGGCACCTGGGTTGCTCAGTCAGTTAAGCATCTGCCTTCAGATGCCACATCGGACTCCCTGCTCCCTGCTCTTGAGTGAGTTTGCTTCTCTCTCTCCCTCTGCCCCACCTCCTGCTTATTCTCTCTCTCAAGTAAATAAAAATAAAATCTTAAAAAAAGTTTATATTTTGAGTTTATTTGCCAATTCATTCTTATGTTTTAGCCATTTTTTATTTTGTTTTACTTTACTCATTTATTTACTCTAGAAATTCATTACTCTTACAAATAACTGACCAGTATTTAAGGGAACTGATGTGTTAATCAACCTTGTTTGCTTCAAATGATGAAGCTACAAGTTAGAACAATTTTAAGACTGATTTTACTAAGATTCAGAAGTTTTAATATAACATTATTTGCCTCTAGTGTTTCAACAAATAGTGCTTCATTTTTTAATAGGGGAAAAGAAACAATATTTTTCCTTTACTAAAAGAAACTATATTTTTACCTTAGTTCATATTTTAAATTTAAATGGTGTCTGACCACAATGACTCAGTAATACATATAGGCTTCTAAAAATGCTATTATTTCATTGGTCTATTTATAACAATTCAATATTGAACAAGCACATGGACATTAAAACAGGCAAATCTAATATACAGTTATAAGAAATGACTTCTTGAAATAAGTCAGAGAAAGACAATTATCCTATGATCTCACTGATATGAGGAATTTGAGAAGCAAGACAGAGAATCATAGGGAAAGGGAGGGAAAAATGAAACAATATGAGACCAGATAGTGAGATAAACTATAAGAAACTCTTAATCTCAGGAAATAAATTGAGGGTTCCTGGAGCAGTGGGGGGTGGGAGGGATGCGGTGGCTGGGTGATGGACACTGGAGATGGTACGTGCTATGGCGAGTGCTGTGAAATGTGTAAGACTGATGAATCACAGACCCGTACCTCTGAAATAAATAATACAATATATGTTAATTTAAAAAATTACTTCTAATATTAGAATATGGGCTTTTTAATGAATAGAGACATTTTTATGCTCTGGCCTTCAGTTTAGGTGATTTTGAGTAAATTTAATGAGCTTGATTCTACTGATATTCATAGAACATCAATAGTATCAGAAAACTCTCTGTGACTCAGAAATGTTGACTTGGAGAAAAAGAACTTGTTTTATCACTGATCTAGCCTTGATATCAATCCATCAGGCTGATACTATAACTTAAGGACTTAAAAATAAACATATTAATTTCATTATAAGGGGCTTAAAATTTTTAATTTGCTAATGACATCCAGAATGCAGAATGAAATAGAATGAAATAAAATGATTTGTTATTATTTCAAGAAATAGGAAAAATAGGAATAATGTTTAAATGTTTAATGATATCTGAATTAAAATAATGTAAAATTAGTAATGCATATCCTATATAATAAGATTATAGGCTGTTTTTCAGGATTTTCATTTTTAAATGTTTCCTCAATGTGTTTCCTCTATTGAGTTCAAATATTATGAATCACCAAAATACAGATAATTATAGCATTCTATGAAGAGAAGCTCACTGAGTTAGTCACCGGGTATTTATAAAGCTGTGGTGTTAGACTGCCACTTATCTCCCCTTGTGGCAACTACTGCTACAAGTTATAGAAGGAAAGTAAAAAAAGCAAGTAGTTCCTAAGTCTCCAAGCACAAGAGAGAAAGAGGCCTATACATTTAACTGAGCAATTTTTAAGGTTGATATCAGCAATAAAGAGATATCTAATTTGAGGTAAGAATGAAGGAGAATTGTTTGTCCTTAGTAATTCTCAGGGCCTCTTTCTCTCTCTTTTGCCAGATGGTTAGTCTATTATTTTCTTCTTAAATGTTGGAAACCAAGGGAATACCTTTGGAAATGAGAAATCTGTAGTTTATTTTGGCTTTTCTTTTCCTTCTTCATTATTATAGGCAAGACTGAATACAGTTGCCTTGTATTAAGTTACCTATAAATGAAGTTTCTAACTTAAAATATCTTGAAATACATGAGATTTTCATTACTTTCCTGATTTAGGGATTTCAAAATCACTTGTGCTATTATACTGAAGTTTCCTTAAGAATATCTTCTATTATTGGGGCACCTTGGTGGCTCAGTCAGTTAAGCATCTAGCTCTTGGTTTCTGCTCAGGTCATGAGCTCGGGGTCCTGAGATCCAGCCTCTTGTTGGGCTCCATGTTCATTGAGAGTCTACCTGAGGTTCTCTGCCTCTGCCTCTCCCTACTCTCTCTCTCTCTGTCTAATATATAATTAAATCTTTAAAAAAATAGAAAACTTTCTATTATTACCTTATGACGATAGTAGTAATAGCTGCATTCCTTATAAATTTACTAAAATACCTTATATACATGATTTCATTGTAGTAATTTTTTTTTTCATTTAGGTTAGGTACAACAGTTTTATGAGATGGGGATATTAGAATTACTTTTCTTTGGAATAGTAATTATAAATATTTAAAATGTCTGGTTTGAATCTCCATATTAGAGAAAAATACATTACTCAATAGATGTCTACTGTAAAAATGTCTCAGATTTATTGGTATCTTGAGTAAATCAGGAACTGAATATATATTTTAATGAGTAGTAGGAATCACTGTTCTGTTCTAATACCTTAACTGTGAGATGATAGCCTGGCAAGTAGTGGGGCTTACTTCTGATTCTAGAACTGAGAGGAAAGAAAAAGTCTGAGTTCTGGGTATATAAGCTGGTGTAGCTGACCTACAATCTTCCTTTTGGATAACATCCTAAAATTTAGCTATATTATTCTCTCTCTTTTCTTTTCATAGGAACTTACTAGGAAGCAAGAGTCAGCTGTGTCATTATTAAGGAGGAAATAATATGACCAATATTTTGTAGTATTATTATTAAATAATCAATCTTGATAATGTTTAAATTCTCCATATATAAATTAATGTTCAACCCTTGAAACTAGTCACCTTAAAATTTAATGCAGATCTTTCTGGTGCCTCCATAGCTCAAAATAATTCAGATAACTTTTCAAGAATTATTTAAAATAAATTCATTTGTCTTGGCAGCCTAACTCATAGGCATAACTTCGATGAATTGACACTTATAGATTCTTAGTACAACACTGCTGTGCCTAGGAGAGAGTCTGAAACACAATAGGTATTCAGTTAAGAAGTAACTTTTGAAAGAAGAGTTGGAGAGAAAATGGGCTTTGGTACCAAATAGATACCTAATTTAATCTTGGCTCTGCCACTCAATCAGTTTAGGATCTTGAGTCCACTCATTCAATTCATTTTTTACCAAATGTGTAATTATTTATTTGAATTAAAAGTAATGTTAAAAATTAATGTATATAAATCTCTTAGAATACATGTAGCATAGAGTAGATAATTAAATACACAATGAATATACATTCTGTTTACTTTTGGAGTAGAATGGGATAGAGGAGATCTATCCCTCTTTGTGCACTTCTTGTATAAACTATGTAACTCACCTTTCTTGAACATGAGCTATTGCTAACTGGGAAGCAAGGGAGTAATAACTTAGAAGTATGTTCTTCATTCAAGAATTAATGTTTACTATCTTTATGATATTAACCACAGATAAACCAGGGATAGAATAAATACATATACAGATATTCTATAGGCAGATACTCTAATATAGATAGCAGTTGAAGTAAAAAATATATATATAAATACATATATATGTGTGTGTGTGTATGTATATATATAAGTGTGTGTGTGTGTGTCTAATTAAATACTTCATAGTACAGTTTAAGATTTAAGAAAATCTTCGTTTATAAAAGCATAATATTAAGCATAGAAGAAAGACAGGTGGCAATATACACATCTCAAACTCATACAAGAGCAATGAAAATTCCTTTGAGAGTTGTTACCAATAATTGTAACATAATGTTTAATTTAAACCCAAACTATATTTTAGAATGCCTGGTTTGGCATTTGACACAGCCATGAGACAAGGAATGCCTACAGTCTCTAGTGGCTAAGAATGACCCTAAGCCTACAGCAACAAGAACATTGAGACCTCAGCTTTAGACACAATAGACTAATGTCTGCTAACAATCTGAAAGAACAGGAAAACAGAAAGAAACAGATTCTCTCTTAGATACCCCAGCCAGTACCTTGACTTCCCTGGTGAGACTCAGAGCAGAGTAACCAGCTGAGCCCACCTAACTTCTGACTTATTAAAACAGTGAGATAATAAATTTGTGGGGGTTTTTTGTCACTAAATTTGTGGTAATTTGCTGTGGCACCAACAGAAAACTAATACAGGTCTAATGGAGAATTCAGACAATTACACATTTCTATACCTTTTATTTGCTTTCTTTCAGATCCTTCCAATATGAAAACAGAAATACATTAATAACTTTGTACCTTTTCTAAGTCGACAAAAAGAAAATTCTGGTGTAAATATGTAAATTTAATACCACATTTTAAGCAAGAAGAAGTTTTAAAATATTCTCATATAATTATAACATACCTATTTCACATTTTCATGTTTACCTCATAAATAAAATTTAAAAAGTTAGAGGTAAGTTTCTGAGAATGAAATGCAACTGCTTATATGCAAATTAAGAATTTGCATCATTATTTGAATGCCACTATTTTGTTTTGAATTTGAATCTATGCTGACAATGATTTCCATTTAACTCTGAAACTATCAAAAAAGACAACCTTCTCAAAAAAAAGTTCTTAACGTAGATCCTGAAAGTTAAATGTGATAATTTTCAATTTAAAACTACACTTAGAATTCTACTGTGAAGTAATCATTTGCAAATGTAATACTATTTGTCAGTTGCCAAAACTATTTTACATTTATTGAACTTTCTTGGATATGTTCTGAAATTACTTTCAGTACCCTTTAATGCAGATTTCTCAAATGCAGCTTCCAGATAGTAGCTGGGTATCCTATTAGCAATCATGATCAAAATAACTGAGACTGTACAGTATGTGCTAGTGCCAAGAGAGTTTCATACGTATCATCTCATGTGTGCATTTTGTACCTCCTAAAGCTATCATGCAAAAGTACTTAGAGTCAATTTGTTCCATTTTTTTTTTAAGATTTTATTTATTTGACAGAGATCACAAGTAGGCAGAGAGGCAGGCAGAGAGAGGAGGAAGCAGGCTCCCCACTGAGCAGAGAGCCCGATGTGGGGCTCAATCCCAGGACCCCAGCATCATGACCTGAGCCGAAGGCAGAGGCTTTAACCCACTGAGCCACCCAGGTGCCCCAACTTGTTCAATTCTTTAAGTTCCTTAAGTTCTAAGAACCTTTAGTTCTAAGATATTTCACAGTGATTCTCTTGTCCTAGTATATGTTGCTCAGCAAGTCACACAATTATTCAAATCCTTTTGGAACATCTGTTTCTGGCTCAGACAGACCTTGTCATCCTTTAAGAATTAAACCAGTGTTGCTCTTTGACTACACCCTATAGCCAAGATCAAACTCTTCGCTTTTCTTGTTTTTGTTTTTTTATCTCCTATTTTTTTGTCTCATCACCTGAAAGTCTAGAAGATACAGAAGCTTAGACAACATACTGTAAAGAATTCACATGGATCCCTTCAACAAGAGTAAGATTGTATATAGGAAGAAATTGAAAAAACCTAACTGCAGTCTATTCTCTATATACTTGAGTCAGTGTTTAAAAGAACTCCTGTTTCCACAATTCTATACATATTTCAGCGCTCAAGATAAGGCTACTCCTAATCCCCTTTACCTATTTCATACACACCCACCCACCTCCCCTCTGGCAACCACCAGTGTGTTCTCTATATTGAAGAGTATGTTTTTATTTGTCTTTTTTCTTTGTTCATTTGCTTTCTTTCTTAAACTCCACCTATGATTGAAAGCATATGGTATTTGTCTTTCTCCACCTGACTTATTTCACTTACCATTACACCCTCTAGGTCCATCTATATTGTTACAAATGGCAAGAGTTAATTCTTTTTTACAGTTCACTAATATTTCCTTGTGTGAAAATATATATATATACACATATCTATATATATATATAGATATAGATATAACAACTTCCTTATCCTACTGTATACTTGAAATAATATAACACTGTTAATTATACTTCAATAACAAAGTAAATAAATATGCTTAAAAATAAAATTAATAAATTATGTATTCCTAAAAATAAAACAAAACAACCCTATTTTTTCTAAATCTATTTCCCTTCTAAGAATAGAAGTAAAGTGTTTGGATAAAGCTACCATGGGCTAGAGAAATACATAGTTCTGAATGAGGAGTACATGAAAGCTAGAAAACAGGTATGGACTGATGAAGATACAAGTTCAGTAAAAGTGAGGAATGACTAATTTAGAAAATAATAAAAATAAAGAAATAATGACAAATATTCCAGCAAAAAGTGAAGTTAACAATAATGGCGGTAACACTACTAATAGATACATATTGACCATGTATGTGCTCAGTATTGTTCTATCTGCTTTCTTGATTCAAGAAAGCAGAGCCCCCAGCTGGCTGGCAATGAAAATATAATGAAAAAAAAAAAAAAAGAAAGAAATAAAGAAGGAAAGGAAAAGAAAAACAACCTGGAAATCTTTGTGATTTTTTACAAAGATTTCCAGGTTGTTTTTCTTTTTCTTTTCCTTTTTCTTTTCCTCCCTCTCTTCCTTTCTTCCTCTCTCTTTCTCCTCAGTTTATCCTAATAATAAATATTATAAGACATTAGTGTTGTAATAACAACAATAAAATGAATAGTGCACACTTGAGAGCTGAACAATGAGCAAACAAGAGAACTCATTGGAGGTTGTAAGGATGGTGACTTGTATTATGTTTCAGTGAAACACTTGCTAAAACTGTCATTTGTGGTATTTGGGAAAGCAGAAAACATCCCAGTGAGCTTGTAGTGTCAGGCCATAAAGTTGGGCAAATTTATAGCAAGTTAGGAAAGGCAGTTCGTAATGGTTTATGTTTGTAATGGTGTTACAGGAAAGAGATGAGAAAGAAAGGAATTGACTGGTTTTTAAAAAGGAATACCATGGATAGTTTAGAATTTTATGGGTCTGTGATGTCGGACAAAGAAACTTCTGAGTGCAAACAGTAGAAGATAAAATTGAGAAATTTTTTGACCAAATAAAGTTATTTAAAATTCAGATTCACAATAAAGATAAAATCAAGGGGGTGTCTGTCATACTCACTGTTAAAACTACTGAGTAGGTTAGTTGAACAAATGGCTTTGTGAAAAGGGAATGGTGGTGAGGCTGTTCTCCAGAAGCCTGGAGGGTTCAAGGTACCAAAAACAGAATCGAAAGGTAAGTCATATTATTAAAAGAAGAGTAGGTGTGATAAGCAGAACTTAAAAAAGACTTAAATATTTAAGGAGGTTAAAGGAGATTGTGACTGTTAGAGATTTATAATGATCCCAATTTTCTGAGGATGTGAAAAAAGCTTTAAAAACAAACTATACAACCTTCACAGAAAGCAAAAACCCAAATTTCTACTTTTGATGTCATCAAAAAAAAAAACAAAAAACAAAAAACTGGAAAACTAGGGAACTGCAAGAGGTCAAACCCAAGGAGCACAGAGAACAAGGTATTAGAGGATGCTAACTCCCAGAAGTAGAATCAAGGTCTAGTTAAGGGACCCAAATCAGCTCCAGTTTAAGGGCCCCTTATAACTTCCTCACAGCTGGATTTTAGAAATGCCAATGACCAAGGGCCTTGCATTTCGTTTTCTTCTCAGAGATGAATGTTCACTGTAGTTGTCCTGATTCTCCTTCACCGCTCAGTATTTGGCTTGTGTAATTACACCCTTGTGTAATTGACCCACCAATCAAGAGAAATCACATTCGGACTTCATATAGAGACGAGAGTCACTAACTAGAGTTCCTGAACTTCGGTTAGGTAGTAAGACTGTTGGAACTTTGCACTCTCTTTCTGGGAAGGCAGGGAATATATACAGTTATACTTTGTGGAACATCTTCCCCATTAACATTTTCTTGGCAGACTATCTCTCTGCTTTTCATATCCAAAATGCTAAGATTTATATATTTCTCAGCGTAGTTTTTGACTATTATGTATCTGGAAAAAATTTCAAAAATGCAATAATACAGCATAATTTTAACAAAAAAATAATATATGGGAAGAGTCTGAAGTTGCACAACGAATTCAGCTCATGGAACTTCTAAATTATATGCATATATTCTGAAAACATGTACATTAACAACAAAGGAGATGCCATTCTGAGATGAAATGCATCACAGTGTCATACCAGTTGAAATATTCTCTGTGATTTTGTGCTTGTGTTGCACATCTCTGCACATTATTTTTCTTTTTTTTTAAATTATGTTGTTATTTTCATAATAACTATAGTATTTATCTAGTAGACTAAAACAACCCCCTCCACAAAATGAAGAAAATACTACAGAAGTTTGCAAAGCTATTGAGAAACACTAGACCGATGGGAGAAAAATGTTATTGAATAAAACACAATTGTTTATCAACAACCATAGGAACTGTTTGGTAGTTAGGAAACAAAGTTTTGAGCAGTGTGCATACTATCACTGTAGTTAATTATACTTAACTGCAATTTTGAAGAAGTGTGTTTGTTTTAAATATTAGACTGATGTATGATTCATTATAATTTGCACATTTATCAAGAAATAGACTGTTAGTACTTTCATGTGTGACCTCTAATTTAGAGGAATAAATCACTGTGATGATTTGGAGATCCTATAAAAAGGAGAGTGAACCAAATGTTTGGTGACAGTAAAGAGAGATGTGGACATTATTAATATTATTGACAAATATCCTCTTTTCCCACCCCCATTCTGGGCACAGGGTATGACTGCTTTTCCTGATTCCCTGTGGAGGGTGGGGGTATATAGGAAGTTCCAGTTAATGAGTGGAGAAATGTACATCATTTTTGGACAAAACACTGAATTCCTCTGTGATATACTCTGGTGTCCTCTTTCCCTCTGACACCATGACTATAATGTTGTAGATAA
The DNA here is from genome assembly GCF_002288905.1 of Enhydra lutris kenyoni. Lineage (NCBI taxonomy): Eukaryota > Metazoa > Chordata > Mammalia > Carnivora > Mustelidae > Enhydra > Enhydra lutris. Next base: position 15,461,557 of record NW_019154112.1, on the reverse strand, counting down.
GGCTGCTTTTTTAGCTTGGTCCTGGATGGGTACAACAAAAACCCTGGAATAGTGGCCCCAGCTGAACTGTAATAGAGAAATAATCCTTTCTTATTTTACACATTTGAGATTTTCAGACTGCTTATTTCTGCAGCATAACCCAGTCTGAACAGGCTAGTTGTAGCCTCAGAACTGTCCTTGCAGCTTTTGAGTGATGGGGAGATAAGCTTTACTTTAAAAATATATTTTAAATATTTCAAAATATTCTGAACTTTACCATTCATTTCCATCTTCATTATGAATGGATAAGTACAAACATTATCATCTCTGGTATGATTTCCTATAATGGACTTGTAACTGATTTCTCTTTTATTCTTGTTCTCTACCCCCCAAAAGGCTCTCTACATAGAGAGTGAAATTTTATTGATGGTAGAGGTTCTAATATGTGGTTGTGCCTTAAAGCATTGGAGTAGAAGGTAAAATTTACTAGTGAAGTGTTCAAGGAACAGTGAAGCCAAGGTTTGTAAAATCCATCATGTGGATATTGGGGATTCCCAGGCATAAAATAGAACAATGGATGAAAACAAAAGTCATGATTAAGTAAATACTCACAATGGGGCAGATACTGTTCAATTCTCACAACATGGGACTATCCATACTTTACATATGAAGAAATGTAGTCATAAAAAAAGATCATGGCAAGCAACATGTTCTTGGTCACACAGCCATTATGTGATGGGTAGAAAGGATGGGACTCAAAGTTATTTTAAAGCCTCAACACCTAACACCTCCTATCTCCACTAAAGAAATGAACAAACCAACAAACACCCTGAGAATTCCATAGGCAGCAAAAATAAGAAAGGGCACAATGACCTGTAAGTCAATGATAAAGAGAGGCTATGAAAGTGGCTGCCATGATGCTGAATATAAAACACATACGTAGTTTGTACTTACCGCTCTGGCTTTATAGATACAAGGTTTTCTCTGCTCATTCACCAATAGGCAGATGGATGTTCTCAGCTTCCACTTTGCAAATTAGTGCATTCTGGAAGTATAAATAGTAGAATAAGATTAAAAATCGTTTTTTCAGTTGTATGAAGGGCTTCCTTGGTACAGGCCTGTATATTATGGTTTATATTCAATCATATTCCAGATTTTATTTTATGCTGCAAGTTGGCATATCAAGCGCCATTTTCAGATTCCACTAAAAACTTAGTGTTGCTTTTTATGTCATTTTTTGAGGATGGAATATGCATTATGAGCAAAGTGTTAGACATACATGAAATTATTAATTACTTGTTATGTTGTCCAGTGACTATAAGGATATAATATATGTCACCTGGTAAATTACTTTTTTCTGAAGTAGAAACATAGAACTGAGGAAGTAAAAGTATCTTGAGATATACTTCAACTTCCACATTCTGAAGGTGAAGAAATTGAATCCCAAATAAGTTAAATAATTTGCTTGGGGTTTTAGAGCAGACTAAGAAATAGGGATAAGTTTAGAATCATAATTGAGGATCCCTAAGTCCATGTTCTGTATGGCTGTATAATTAATAAAATGAAAACATCAATATTACACAGAAGTCTAAGTACAGAAACGTATTAAAAGCATAATAGCAAATGAGAGGTAAAAAGATCTGCTAGCTTAAAGACACCATAAAATGTATTTTTCTTCTAAACTTTAACACAACCATTACATTGTTACAGTTATGTCTTTTTTCTGAACTATCCATGGTAACCTTTATTTTTCTTATTTTTGCATTTCCATTCCTTTATCACTGAGGTCTTCCAATAATTCACATCTGAGTTCACTCTCCTTTCCTTATTTGTCTCATCAGAGTTAGGATACAAAAGTAACATTTTACCTCCTGCGGTGTGTTATATTTCATTATGTAATTGTATGAAAAAGATACTTTTGAAAAGGAGGAAAAAAAGAAAAGGCTGAATATACTTAATAATGCATTTTATGCCCAGTCTTCATATACTTTTGAATACCAGGCAGTTTTCAACACCATTTTCATTTCATTACATAACTTCACTTAATTTTCCCACCAATATGTAGAGGTAAGCAAGATAAATTTTATTATCTTTGTTTCGTTGATGTGAAAACTTGGCATTATAAGGTTAAGTGACTTCTCCAAGGTCCACATTAAGTGGTGGAGTGAATGTGAAGCTCCCTCCAGAGCTTATTGAGATCATCATACCTAATATATAGTAGCTACTTGGAACGTATACTGTACAATAGATAACTACACCGACCCCCACCCAAAGCCACACCCAAACCCTTTTTCCATTCCTTAAACTTCTATACAACAACCCACAAGACAAATATATTATATATACATTTACATTACAGACAGTATATACAACAGGATATACAATTGCTTAAAAATACATACATATACATATGCATGTATACACACACACAGAGGCTGTTTTACCATTACAATGGCAGAACTGAGTAGCTGAGACAGAGACCACATGACCTACCATATTTACGATCTGGACCCCTACATTAAGAGTTTGGTGACGCCTGCTGAAAAACATGGAAAGCTAAAATTCATTCCAGACTGTCTTGCAGCTAATTCCGTAAGAAGCTGCAGAATTCTCTGGATAGGGCTTCCAGTAAATGATTTTAAAAGGGGTTGACTTGACTGGCATGACTCTTTCTTTCTTATCCTCTACTTCCTTTCCCTACCTGTATTGCACTAGGAGTTGCAGTTAACTACAGTATATACATGAAGTGACAAGTATAAGGACAGATGATGACTGGACAGAAGGAAGAAAAATGGTGACTAACAGTATCATGCAGCAATCTTAGCAGCAGCCTTAAACTTCCTGGATATACAAAGAATTCCCTATGTCTTTAAGACATGGTTAGTAGAGTTGTTTTGTTCCCAGCAAAAAAAAAACAAAACATTTCTAATGGAATGTACCAGAATCATAATATGGTGTTAGTTGCTATATTAAGACCATTTAATACTGAATCACTCTGGAGTTCAGCATCTTTATCCCTCTGTGCATGCCCACACCACTGGTAAAATTATCTAGTCTCATGAATTCTCATGTATTGACCCTATTATGTGATTAATCTTAAATCTGTCATAACCCAAGTCATATATCCGACTTGCTACTCAGCAACATTACGTGGATGTTCAATAATACATTAAACTCGACAGGTCCAAAAGCTGGTCCTCTTGAGGATTCTCCCATTCCAAATAATAATAATTTTATATTTACAGTTGCTTAAGCCATTCATCTACATTCATTCATCTCATTTTTTACTTTCATTTCATTCTTACCCCACATTCAGTATGTTAGAAAATATATTTGACACCTAAAATATACTCAGAATTTAAGTTTTCCTCAAAACTAGCACCCTTGTCCAAGCCACCACGTCTGCCTGGATTATTACAATAACCTAATTCTGCTTCTACGCTTGTCTCATTCAGTCTATTCCCCATATCACAGCCAGTAAAAAACGAATGAAAAAATAGATGTCACTTTTCTGCTCAAAATATTCCACTGATTTGCTATCCTTCTTAAGTAACAGCCGCAGTCTTGACTAAGACCTACAAAGCACTTTGCAATCAACCCCATCTCCGGTTCCCATCTTTGCCCTGTTATCTCTCTGAACTTGTATTATACTCTCCCTTACCACACTGGCTTGCTTGCTGCTCTTGCAGAATATGTCATTTGCTTTCCTGCCTCTGAGTCTTTGCACTGGCTCTTCTTTCTGTTCACACTGCTCTTCATCCAAATAGTCACATGGACATCTCCCTGTTTCCTCTGAATTTCTAGTCAAATGCAATCTCAGTGAAATCTCTCTTAATCATTCTGTATAAAATTGCAAACCATTAACCACATCCTCCACCATTAGAACTGCCTACATTCTTTATCCCCTTCTATGCTTTCTTTTTTTTTAATCACATGCTTTTTTTTTTTTTTTTAAGATTTTATTTATTTACTTAACAGACAGAGATCACAAGCAGGCAGAGAGGCAGGCAGAGAGAGAGGAGGAAGCAGGCTCCCCTCTGAGCAGAGAGTCCAATGTGGGGCTCGATCCCAGGACCCTGGGATCATGACCTGAGCTGAAGGCAGAGGTCTTAACCCACTGAGCCACCCAGGTGCCCCTATCACGTGCTTTTTAAATTTAAGCTGTATAGAATTTATATACTATAAAATATACTACATTTAAGTATTTGTTTCATTTTTATTTTCCTTCTTAGTACTCATTTCTTCTATAATACCATATAATTCATTATTATTACTATTATTATTATTATTGTTACTGTTATTATTTTTCAATCTCTAGGACTTGAATATAAGCTTCATGAAGGGAGATTTTTGTTATTTTAAAATCAGGAGAATCTCCTGATCTTTGAACAGTTCCTGGCAAAGAATTTACTGTACACTTTCTCACTCAATTCTCAGGTACTGGCAAATTAAATAGTTATTATCCTCACTAAAAAAAAATAATAAACTAAATCTTGTTATATTTAAATTACTTGCTATAGATCACATAGCTAGTGAGTAGTTCTGCCAAGATTTCAACTCAGGAGTTGTGAATTAACAGGAGAGTCTCTTAATAATAACGTTCTACTGTCCTCCTAGCTGTGAATATAATTCAGACAACAAAGAGTACATTTCAAGCAACAGACAATGTACCAAAAATGAAATGAGGATTAGTAGAATAGTGAAGCAAGTAAATAGCAAACTATTTTAGAGCAATGTTCTCATAGTTGTTAAATCCAAGAGGAAAATAAATAATCTCATGACAGAATACAGAGAACAAAAAATTAAAAAAACAACTTACAGTTAATAAAATAAGATGATAGAAGAAAATACTACATTTAAAATTACTTGTCAGTAGAAGGAGAAGGAGGAAAAGAAGAACCATATTAAGAGAAGTTGCGGCTAGAATTTCCTTGTTTGGAAAAATAAGAAAAGTTATTCAAGGAAGTACAAAAGGGTCATCCTTTTCCCTTTCTTTTCCTTCCTCCCTTCCATCCTTCCTCCTTTCCTTTTTCCTTCCTTCCTTCCTACCTCTCTATTTTTCTTTCTTCCTTCCTTCCTTCCTTTCTTTCTTTCTTTCTTTCTTTCTTTCTTTATTTTTCTTTCTTTCTTTCTTTTTCTATTCTAATTCCAGTTAGTTAGCATACAGTGTTATATTAGTTTTAATTGTACAATATTGTAATTCAACAATTCTCTACATTACTCAGTGCTCAGCACAAGTGTACTCTTAATCCCCATCATCTGTTTAACCCATCCCTCTATTCCCCTCCCTTCTGGTAATTATCAGTTTTTTCTCTATAATAAGAGTCTGTTTTTTTGGTTTGTCTCATGAAAGAGCTATTTCTAAAGGACAGAACAACATGTGTATGTTTGTTTATTCACTCAAAAAACATTCATTCAAGTCTTCCATATAGTGAGTATGGATTAGCTAAATGGATCTCTCTTTTTTCCCAAGGCCCCAGTTAAAGTCTGACAAAATAACAGGAACATGAAAACTCAAAGAATTGTGACAACAGTAATTGAGACATTTCAACACATTTTTAGAAGATCAAAAGTGATTGTAGGAGGTGGTAACCATTTAGCAGAGCCAAAAATGGTGAGCTGGGATTCTTTAGAGTGCAACACTAATGGACCGTGAAAGGCTCTGAAGCAGGAAGCAAAAGTTACATTGGGAAGCAGGGGATGAAACAGGATTCTGAAAACACAGAATCTGTTTAGTTCCTCAGGACCCTTATCCTTATCACAAGTGTGTAGATCCACTTACTTTTTGAGATCAATGTTTTATTGGCTAAACAGATATGAAGCAGAGTTTTCAGACATGAGTACCGAAGTATAGCTGAGAATGAGACAAAAGGCTAAAACAAGGGAGGGTTAATGAAAATTGGTTTGTCTTGCTCAGTTTGTGCTTATCACTCATCATCTGCCCATATTAATACATCTTGTGGAAGAATCTGATCTCTTGCCTCTAAACTAACAAGTATTCCTTCCCTTACCTGCACTTTGATATTTTTGTCTGTGTAATAAATGAGAAATAACAAGTGGATCAGCAATGAACCTACAAACTGGCAGCATAACTTCAAGGAACTCCTTCAAAGCCTCCCATAAAAAAGAAAACAAAACAAAAATCCTAATAGTGATTGACATGTAAACATTCTACAAATGAAAGTAAGTGTAAGATCAAATAGTAAAATAGTATATTGCTACTTATAAAATTTTTCCCCATTCCATTATATTTTAAATATATGGACCCATATGTCATATTGGAAAGAAATATTAATGAAATCTCAGCAGTTGAAGAAGTAATGAAAGAGCTTCAACACTCAAGAATCCCCTAAACTTATATTCAGTTATATTTGTATTTTCATAGTGATACTTTTCATAAGAGTATCACTAAATGAATTTCAAGAATTCCTGAATAAGAATTAGGGTTTTTAAGAAAGATTTTAATAGCACAGGATATTTGTGAACTAGGTCTATGGCTCCAATAGCCATTAAAAATAGGATGAGCTACTTTTGTGTCTGTCTGAAAGTATTTTACTGCATTGTCATTCCCAAGGGATATTTTCAAGACATATGCAAATCAATATTGAGAGTTTTGTTGTTGTTTTTCCATTTTTTTTTCCTTTAAGCATATTCAGAATATGATTTCTCTATTTCCTGGTTTTTATTGGTGCTATTGACAAGTCACCTCTCAGTTTAACATTTTCCTTTGTGCTATTAAAAAGATAATAAGATTTTTCATTGTGCATATGAAGAACTACAATTTCATTTTGATGCTCCAAGTTGTAGATTTATTTGAATTTCTTTTTCTTAAAATTACTTATCAACCTTGGTTCTGTCGATGTGCCACTGAACATTTCTGTAAAATACTGGCAGTAAGCTTTTCAAATAATATCTCTGACCCATTCTTTCTCTTCTCTCCTTCCGGGACTTCAATTTACATCATGCTGTATTTTTTCACTCTGTCCTCTATATTTTTATCCTTTTTTTTTTTTTTTTGTATTTTCCATCTTTTTCTCTGCCATGCTTATGGTGGCTTTTCACTGAAAACTTAGTTTAACTAGAAATATGCTTCCTACACATGCCTCCCTGTATACGTTTGAGTTGTATCCAACTGAAAGACAAATTTGTACAAGATTTGGAAGACAGAAAGGAAGCAATAGCCATCATCTCTGTTGGTTGGTGTGGCTATAAGCTGTGAGAAACAGAAGCAGCAACTCTTGGAGAAAGAGATTCAGTCAACACTGGCCACACTTTCCCCCACTCTATATTCACAATTGTCTTCCATTGACTTTTTGGCCCTCTTGACCAACAGTGACCTCAGGCCCACCCAGATATATAAACAACACCCTTCTACAGACTTCACAGGGCTCCTTCACTGACTAATTCTGGCAGTCAGCCAGGGCTGGTTTCTGAGATTCTCTGGCAAATTCCGATGTGTCTACCTGTGCCAGTGTTTCAGAGAGGAGGCTATTCTGTTTCTGTCATTGGTGTTGTTTTTCTTAATCTTCTGCCTTACTCATTCTGACCTTACTTACCAGTGTGTTCCACACTTGTGTAGTTTACTATGATAACAAATATCCTGTTCTCTAGTACTCATAGTGCTTCTGCTTCCCTAACTGGACCCTCACTGTCCGGGCACTATTTTTCTTCATTCTCTGTAACTTTGTTAATTTCCCCTTCTGCTGTATATAATTTACTATATGGTCCATTCATTTTTTTTTCATTTATTAAATTTTTGAAATCTTTATGTTCTTTACATTCTTTTTCACATCAGCAATGTCATTTTTTAAATATCTTCCTGTTCTTATAGATATACTCAATCTTTGTTTCTGATTCAAATCTTTAACCAAAGACATTTAATTGTTGCTCTGACCTTTTAGGTTCTAATGGCCACTCTGGTCTTGGTTGGGTCCTGTATAAGCTTCTAGACATGGAGTAGCATCATGAAAAGAGCACAAACTTTACAGCCTGACACAACTGGACTAGAACTCAAGCTCTGCCCAGTGTTGTCCACCTGAGACCTTAGAACATTTTCTTTCTTTTTTTTTTTTTTAAAGATTTTATTTATTTATTTGACACAGAGAGAGAGATCACAAGTAGGCAGAGAGGCAGGCAGAGAAAGGAGGAAGCAGGCTCCCCGCTGAGCAGAGAGCCCGATGCGGAGCTCAATCCCAGGACCCTGGGATCATGACCTGAGCCGAAGGCCAGAGGCTTTAACCCACTGAGCCACCTAGGCGCCCCCAGAACATTTTCTAAATAGTAAGTTCTTGTCTGTCTTATCCCACTAAAATGTAAACTCCTTAAAGGAAATAGGATTGTTTATTTCATCTACTACTGAACTTGTAGTGCCTAGAAGAGTTCTGAATATCTAGTAGTTGCTCAATACACATTTGTTCAATAAATAAATGACCCAGAAAGGATAGAGCTATTTTGTCATCTGGATCTGATAATTCCAAGAGGACATATTTCTGGGTCTGTTTCTTTTGTTGCTTCCGCTTCTGTTGGTTCATGTTCTTAGTGTGCTTTTAGTTTGTGACCTGGCTACTTCTGATGTGCTAAGTATTGCACTTTAAAAATTATGTGTAGGGACAACTTGAGGACTATGATGAAAGAGGACCTTTCTCTGAAGAGAATTTGTGATTGCTTCAGTCCATCATAGAGACATTACCTGTCCTCACCCACATTAAACACTGTTGAATGCCTCAGGTTACCTAAAGGATTCAGGCTTTTAAAACTAGACCTTAACTCAGCAAGCAGGCCAGTCCTGTTTTATATACCTTTTCCCAGAATGTATATTCTTTAGTGTAGCCTAATATGGGACATTCTCCTGTTAGATGCCTTCCTTCATGTAGTCTGGGCTTTGTTTTATATTCCATACCCATAGATCTATGAAAATAAATGTTCACATTTTCTGCAATTTACAAGTACCTTTCTTGGTTCCAGTTTTTCCTTCAATTTTAGATTAGTAATTGTTTCTTTCCTCATTAGATCATCAGTGTTTTCAAGAAAATTTTTTCAACATGTACTTTGCCCATAAGTTTAGAAATTTTCAGTGGAAAGGTTGGTCCTTTTAACCTGACCTGCCATTATGGGAAAACTGAGTCTACAGAAGATATCTTCAAGAAAAACTTAAATTATAAAAATTGGTAACACTTGCAAGACTCAACATATTCTACAGATTTCCCATTATTCTAGAAAGAGGTTTTTTGATGATCATAGCATTAGTTATGTCCAATAAATATGTCCAATGTTAAAACATACACACATATATATGTACACACATACACACACACACATACACACAGGCTCATATATAATAAAGCTAAAAGAAGCTGATTGCTAGCAATTATGAACCTTCTTTACTTTTCACCAAACATACAATTATCATCATATATTTACTTAAGTGATAAATAAAAAAGAAAGAATTTCATAAGTTAAAACTGAGGCCAGGAGACATAAAGACCATTTGCTAGTTTTTGGTAAATACTTATTTGACCCATCAAAGATTGATACATGCAAACAACTCCATTTGTGATTCCCTCAAAGTAACACTCTATTCTTTTAATTTATATGATTGATGAGTTCAGTTCTTTCTCCTAATTGGAGCTACTTAGTTTATCTTTGTGAGAGCATAAGAATTCGGGATGAAGGAATGGTTGTTCTTACTCTGTTGCTAATAGTTTTCATGTAATGTTGCAGTCGATCCCCAAATAATTTCTATCACGAGTAGCAATAAGACAAAAGAAGTGAATCAATACACCTGTAGATTATAGCAGGTGGAAGATAATACATATCAGCTTACATAAGAATATGAAGAAAGTCAAAGGGGTGAAAATATGAAAAAAAACTCATTAAAAAACTAATTCTAAAATGAAGAGTAATTGTATAAAGTATCAGTTAAATATACAGTATTAACTGAAGAATTATTTACAACTAGGATTAATTATATAGAAGTGGATCCATTTGCCAGAAATAGCATGTTTGTGTTTTCAGTGTTTTATCTGAATATTTTTATGACCTACATAAGTTTCTCTGAATAAAGCGAAGGCAATATTTTATCTGATTATTCTCAGTATTATCTGAGTACTTTCATTGCCTGCATAACTTCCTCTGTGTGATAAAAGTCAAAAGGTGGAGGAAAGGTTCATTCACTGTGTGTCATGTGCATACACATATATATGATACCATAATAACATGCACAGAAAACATAGTCTTTTGTTGTAAATTTATACAATGAATACTGGCCCAGATAAAGTTTCTTCCACTCAGTGCACAAATGATGTACCTGATGCTTGAAGGATGTAAGTCTATATTCGTAACAAAGTCTCAGCCTCACAACTAAACTAAAATCTAGGCTTAAAGAGATCAACACTATTTAGCATGCTGGGCTAGTTTATAGTGGAGCAGTCACATGTTTATTTACTTTGATCTTAGACCTGAAATGTATTACAGATCCTCAGTGAATTAGAAATACTGTAGGGATTATTGCAAAGTACTTCGTGTGGCTTTAGTGTTATTATGTTAAAGGTGAACACAATCCTCTGTTTCAGCATTGACACTGACAGGCAAATATGAGTGAAAAATCATTGTTCTTCTGTTCTTGCATTTTTAGACAACTTTTGTTGGAGTCCAGATCTATACGAGTTGGAGAAGAGTATTTCTTCTAGGCAAACCAAGTATACTATAGTCCAGGCTGAGGCTAGGTATAAGAGCAAAGACAGTTCTGCATGCTGAGAGCTCCATGTGTCCTCTCCTATTTGCCTGTCATTCTTACTTATTGTTTCATTTAGTTTTTTTTAAGATCTTATATCTCCAAAATAGTGCTTTAAAAATGCAAATAAAATGCCTAAATGGGGGAGTCACTGACTTCATTATCATTCATTAACACCTTAGCAGGGAAAATTTTATCACATTAGTTTGCTTCAGAGAGCTAAGCCAGAGGAAATGGGACTCAGTTCAGATATGTTTTGAAAATGAGAAGTCTGGGTAACACTATAACAGAATTCTCAACAAATTTAAACAAACTTCTATTTAATATGTTTGAGTGACTACTAAAATATATAATGATAAAAATTATTGAGAATTCAGCAATATTTTAAACCTAGCAATTATAAATTGTATTGGAGAGAGCCACTCTTGACAGAAAGGAAACTGAAGAAGCCAGTCATTTTCCAAGGGAAGTCCTTCCATGCTTTTACCTAAAGGAACTGTTTCAAGTTATTATATCAGTGTAATAAAAAAAAAAAAAGCTAAAATTGGACTAAAATATATTTGCTACTTGCTTTTTTTTTTTATGCTACTGCCAGAAAATGCAGAAATGTAAGAACGGATTATTTCTATAAAGGAAAGGAACTTAATTTTCTTTGACAGTGATTATAAACTAGTGTTTCTGTGCATACATATATGACAATAACTTCTGTTATCTCTCCATATCATATTTCCTGAGTCCCAAATCTATATTTAATCTCATTCCATCTCCATTTGTGTGTCCTATAGATATCTCACACTTTAACTTTCAAAAATAGAATTCATCATTTCCACCCTCCAGTCCCAAACCTACTCATTTGTTTCAAATATAAATGAAACCTATGACAACCACGAGAGGATACAAGTCAGAAACTTGGAAGTCTTTCTTTCTTTCCTTTTCTTATCAGGTCTTCCTTTCTAACTTGATCTTGAATCTATCTACCTTTGTCCTTTCCTATAAAAATTACGGAACTTCAGGCTCTACTAATACCCAGTTGGGAATGCAGGTGTAGCCCTTTAACCAATCTCTTTAAATACACTCAGAGTTCTCCAAGGTCCATTCTCCATGTTTTATATAAAAAATAGCTTTGGGACAATAAGATATCATTTTTACTTTAATAAGAGTTCTATATAAGGAAAAAACAGTTCATTGTATCATCACCTAAACATTCTCTGCACTCAACATAATTTTTTTAAAAAGTTGAAATATGAGTTAATGTGAACCACAAAAATATAGCAGATGTAAACTGGAAGCCTCCCTTTAGCCACTCCTCTCAGATTTTCTCCATAAATAAATATTAAATTTTGACATACTATTATCCCATTGTTTTATAATTTCCTGTTTATTTCTAATTATCTGTGGTAGCCAACTTCTAAAATGGCTCCTGATGATCCCACCTTCCTGGTGTTCACTCGGTATGTTCTCTTTCAATGTGGGCTTTACCTAGTGACTTGTCTCTAATGCACAGAGTGCAGTAAAAATGATGACGAGTCACTTTAGAGATTAAGGTAGAAAGGGTCATGACTTCTGTCTTGCTAGTACACTTTCTCTGGCTCTTTCACTTGCTTACTCTACAAATGCCTTCTGTAGAAACCAACATGTGAAGGAATTGAGTAAGGGCAGCCTCTGGCCATCAATCAGTGAAAAGCTAAGGCCTTAACAAAAAAGTCTGTAAGGAACTGAATCCTGCAACCCAGAACATGAATAAACTTGGAGCAAAACCTTCTCCAGTTGGGCCTTGACATGATTGCAATTTTCTAAAACACCTTTAGATGGGATATCCAGCTAAGTCAGAACTTGATTCCTGACCTAAAATGTTATTAAATAATAAATCCTATTGATAAAATCACTGTGGTTTGGGATAATTTGTCATGTAGCAATAAACAACTAATACACATTGAAAACTCCTATATGAAAAAATATTTTGCTTTACACTAAATCCCAAACACCCATCTCATTTGGATGAAATGAGGCAAAACAGACGAATTGTGCTCTTGCTATATATAGAATTCAAAGAAGCAAAAGCAAAACCTATAATTAAAATAGCAATTAGATGTTTGTGATTTGAGCGAGGAACCAAGGTGGTGGAGGAGGAGGAGACTGAAATGGCATTAGGTCCCAGGAGTTCAAACCATTCTGAACACCTACAAACTCAACAGGAGATAGAAGAGAAGAAGAGAAACAACAGTAGGAACAGAAAGTTGACCACTTTCAGGAAGGTAGGATGTGCAGAGAAATGAATCCAAGGCGAAATACAGGAAGATAGACCACAATGAGAGGAGCCTGTACCCAGCAAGAAGTGGAACACAAAATCAGAACATTCAGAATTCTGCTCCACTGAGGGACATCGCTCCAGAGACTAAGTGGGAGTGGAGCCCTCACAGAGACAGTGTGGTCTCAGGACCCATGGGGTCACAGAAAGACCAGGGGTGTCTGAGTGTGGCAGAGCTGCCAGGTATTGAAGTGGGGAAGCCAGTTACAGAAATGGAGCCAAGGAGTGGGCTCTCAACTCAGGGTTACCTTAAACTGTGATCCAAGGCACAGTTGGGCCATGCTCTTCAAGCAGGGACCCCACAAGTGGCAGATCCAAGGAGACCACCTCCTTCCTCCTCCAGGAGGAGTGGCATGAGAGCATATGTGGCAGGAATATGCTGGGTTTGGAGACTCCAAACGGGGTCATGCACCAGAATAGAAATGCTCGGTCACAGGCCAGGTGATCAAGGAGCATGGCCAGAGACCAGGGAGACTGGAGGAATTGACTGCTTTTCTCTGAGGCCACAGTGAGGACTGTGCCCCAAGATCGTGGCTCCTCCAGGTCTGAGACTGGGAGGCTGCCATTTTCATCCCCAACCTCCAAAGCTCTACAGAAAGCATTCAGGGAATGAAAGATACCAAGTGAACCCGAGCAGGTTACTAGCCCACAGCAATGGTGGTGCAATTCTACCTCAGGCAAAGACATTTCAGAATCACTGCAACAGGCCTCTGCCACAGAAGATCAGCAAGAACATCCAGCAAAGACAAAGATATCCAATCAATGAGAAGAGTGAAACTCCAGAGCTAGGGGAAAGCAACACATAGAATTCATGTTTTTTTTTTTTTCATGTTCCTTTAGTCTTCCAAAGTTAAATTTTTTAAATTTTATTTTTCCTTAGTCTATTTTTTTTAACTTTTCCTCTTTTAATGTTTTGTAATTATTTTATCTTATTGATATATTTTAAAAAATATGTTTAAATTTTCATTGTTGGGGTGCCTGGGTGGCTCAATGTATTAAAGCCTCAGCCTTTGGCTCAGGTCATGATCTCAGGGTCCTGGGATTGAGCCCCTCATTGGACTCTCTGCTCGGCGGGGAACATGCTTCCCCCGCCTTCTCTCTGCCTGCCTCTCTGCCTACTTGTGATCTCTGTCTGTCAAAAGAATAAATAAAATCTTAATTTTTTTTTCGTTGTTATAGTCATATTTTATCCCTTCATTGTATTTAACCTTATTTTTCTTATACATATAGGTTTTTATTTTCTTTAAAATTTGGGGGTATAATTTCTTCTAATAGATCAAAATATACCCTCAATATAGCTCCAGCTTGATCACATTTTCTCTCTCTCTCTTTTTTTTTTTTTCACTTTTTCCAACCAACTTACCTTATCAATTCCTTTTTTTGGAATCTTTTTAAATTTACAAACTTACAGTCATATTCCATCCCTTCATTGTGTTTACCCTTATTTTTGGTATATATATACAAGTTTTTCTTTAAAATTTTGGAAGGTAGTTTCTTCTAAGAGACCAAAATATCTCCAAAATCATGTGGATGGATCTGTTCTATTCACCAGTCTAATATACATATATATATATATATATATATATACGCACATACACACGTGCATGCACACACACACACACATACATATATATACACACCCATACATACACACACACACACACACATATATATATATTTCATTTTTTTTTAATTTTCCCCTCTTTCACCTCCCCCCAGTTTCAGGTCTCTTCTGATTTGGTTAGCATATATTTTTCTGGGGTCTTTTTCACCCTTTATTATTTTACTCTTTCATTCATATAGTCTTATCTGGATAAAAAAACAGGGTGGAAAAACTCACCACAAAAAAAAGAATAAGAGTCAGTACCAACAGCTAGGGACCTAATCAATATGGACAATGGTAATATGTCAGAACTAGAGTTCAGAATGGTGATTATCAAGGTGTTAGTTGGGCTCGAAAAAGGCATGGAAGATATCAGAGAATCCATTTCTGGAGAAATAAAATAACTAAAGTCTAACTAAGTTGAAATTAAAAAAAAAAGCTATTAATGAGGTGCAATAAAAAATGGAGCCTCCTACTGTTAGGATAAATAAGGCAGAAGAGAGAATTAGTGATATAGAAGACCAAATGACAGAGAATAAAGAAGCTGAGCAAAAGAGAGACAAACAACTGAACCACGAGGGGAGAATTTGACAGATTAAGTGATACCATAAAATGAAACAATATTAGAATTACTGGGATCCCAGAAGAAAAAGAAAGAGAGAGAGGAGCAGAAGGTATATTGGAGCAAATTATAATAGGGAATTTCCCTAATATGGCAAAGGGAACAAGCTTCAAAATCCAGGAGGCACAGAGAACCCCCCCCCTTAAAATCAATAAAAATAGGTCCACACCCGATCATCTAATAGTAAAATTTACAAGTCTTAGTGACAAAGAGAAAATACTGAAAGCAGCTTGGGACAATAGGTCTGTAACATAAAATGGTAGAAGTATTAGATTGACAGCAGACTTATCCACAGAGACCTGGCAGGCCAGAAAGGACTGGCATGATATATTCAGAACACTAAATGAGAAAAATATGTAGTCAACAATATTATATCCAGCTAGGCTGTCATTAAAAATAGAAGGAGAGATAAAAAGAAGGAGAGATAAAACGTTTGGTTTTAGCAAAACTAAAAGAATTTGCAAACACCAAACCAGCCTGAAAGGAAATATTGAGAGGGGTCTTCTAAGCAAAGAGAGAGCCTACAAGTAATAGACCAGAAAGGAACAGAGACAATATTAGTAACAGTCACCTTACAGGTCATACAGTGGTACAATATTCATAACTTTCATTAGTTACCCTGAATGTAAATGGAATAAATGTTCCAATCAAAAGACATGAGGTGTCAGAATGGATAAAAAAGCAAGACCCATCAATATGCTGTCTATAAGAAACTCATTTTAGACCTAAAGACACCTCCATATTTAAAGTGAGGGGGTGGAAAACAATTTACCATGCTAATGGACATCAAAAGAAAGCTGGGGTGGCAATCCTTATATCAGATCAATAGATTTTAAGCCAAAGACTATAATAAGCGATGGGGAAGAACACTATACCATACTTGAAGGGTCTGTCCAACAAGAAGATCTAAAAATTTTAAATATCTATGCCCCTAACATGGGAGCAGCCAACTATATAAACGAATTAATAACAAAATCAAAGAAACACATGGACACTAATACAATAATAGTAGGGGACATTAAAAGCCCCATCATTGAAATGGACAGATCATCTAAGCAAAAGATCAACAAGGAAATAAAGGCTTTAAATGACACACTGGACCAGATGGACATCACAGATATATTCAGAACATTCCATCCCAAAGCAACAGAATACACAGTCTTCTCTAGTGCACATGGAACATTCTCCAGAATAGATCACATCCTGGGTCACAAAACAGGTGTCAACCAGTACCAAAATATTGGGATCATTCCCTGCATATTGGCAGACCACAATGCTTTGAAACTAGAACTTAACCCCAAGAAGAAAATTGGAAAGAACTCAAATACATGGAGGCTAAAGAGCATCCTATTAAAGAATCAATGGCTCAACCAAGAAATTAAAGAAAAATTTTAAAAAATCATGGAAAAAAATGAAAATGAAAACACAACTGTTCAAAATCTTTGGGACCCAGTAAAGGTAGTCCTGAGAGGAAAGTATATAGCAGTACACAAGCCTTTCTCAAGAAACAAGAAAGGTCTCAAATATACAACCTAACCCTACACCTAAAGGAGCAAGAGAAAGAACAGCAAAGAAAGCCTAAAAACAGCAGGAGAAGAGAAATAATAAAGATAAGAGCAGAAACCAATGAAATAGAAACCAAAAGAACCACAGAACAGATCAACAAAACTAGGAACTTGTTCTTTGAAAGAATTAATAAGATTGATCGACCCCTGCCCAGACTTAGCAAAAAGAAGAGAGAAAGGACCCAAATAAATGAAATCATGAATGAAAGAGGAGAGGTCACAACCAACACCAAAGAAATACAAACAATCATAAAAACATATTTTGAGCGACTATACACCAGCAAATTTGACAATCTGGAAGAAATGGATGCATTCCTAGAGATATAAACTACTAAAACTGAACCAGGAAGAAATAGAAAACCTGAACAGAACCATAACCAGTAAGGAAATGGAAGCAGTCATCAAATATCTCCTAACAAACAAGAGCCCAGGGCCAGACAGTTTCCCAGGGGAATTCTACCAAACATTCAAGGAAGAATTAATACTTATTCTCTTGAAACTGTTCCAAAAAATAGAAATGGAAGGAAAACTTCCAAACTCATTTTATGAGGCCACATGACCTTGATCCCAAAACCAGACAAAGATCCCATTAAAAAGGAGAATTATAGACTAATATCCTTGATGAACACAGATGCAAAAATTCTCACCAAAATACTAGCTAATAGGATCCAACAATACATTAAAAAGATTATTCACCACAATCAATGGGATTTATCTCTGGGCTGTAACGTTGGTTCAACATCCACAAATCAATCAATGTGATACAACACATTAATTAAAGAAAGAACAAGAACCATGTAATATTCTCAATGGATGCTGAAAAAGCATTTGACAAAGTGCAGCATACTTTCTTGATCAAAATTCTACAAAGTGTAGGGTTAGAGGATACATACCTCAATATCATCAAAGCCATCTATGAAAAACCCACAGCGAATATCATTCTCAATGGAGAAAAATTGAGAGCTTTCCCCCTAAGGTCAGGAAAACACAGCAGGGTTTTGTCCACTATCACCACTGCTATTCAACATAGTACTAGAAGTCCTAGCCTTGGCAATGAGACAGCAAAAAAAAAATAAAAGGCATCTGAATCAGCAAAAAAGGAGTCAAAACTCTCACTCTCTGCAGATGATATGATACTTTATGTGGAAAACCCTAAAGACTACACTCCAAAACTGCTAGAACTGATACAGGAATTCAGTGAAACATCAGGATACAAAATCAATGCACAAAAGTCAACTGTATTTCTACACACCAACAGCAAGAAAGAAGAAAGAGAAATTAAGGAGTCGATCCCATTTATAGTTGCACCCAAAACCATATGATACTTAGAAATAAACCTAAGCAAGGAGGCAAAGAATCTGTATGAAGAAAACTATCATATACTCATGAAAGAATTTGAAGAAGACACAAATAAATAAAAAAAAAAAAAAGCTTCCATGCTCATGGACTAGAAGAACAAATGTCTATGCTACCTAAAGCAATCCTCACATTTAATGCAATTCCTATTAAAATACAATCAACTTTTTCAAAGAAATGGAACAAATAATCCTAAAATTTACATAGAACCAGAAAAGACCCCAAATAGCCAGAGGAATGTTGAAAAAGAAAATCAATTTTGGCAGCATCACAATTCCAGACTTTAAGCTCTATTACAAAGCTGTAATTATCCAGAAAGTATGGTACTGGCACAAAAACAGACACATAGGTCAATGGAACAGAATAGAGAGCCCAGAAATGGACCCTCAACTCTATGGTCAACTAATCTTCGACAATGCAGGAAAGAATGTCCACTGGAAAAAAGACAGTCTCTTTAACAAATGGTGTTGGGAAAATTGGACAGCCACATGCAGAAAAATGAAACTGGACCATTTCCTTACACCACACACAAAAATAGACTCAAAATGGATGAAAGACCTCAATGTGAGACAGGAATCCATTGAAATCCTTGAGGAGAACATGGGCAGCAACCTCTTTGACCTCAGCTGCAGCAACTTCTTCCTAGAAACATTACCAAAGCCAAGGGAAGTAAGGGCAAAAATGAACCATTGGGACTTCATCAAGATCAAAAGCTTTTGCACAGCAAAGGAAGCCATCAACAAAACCAAAAGGCAACTGACAGAATGGGAGAAGATATTTGCAAAGGGCATATCAGATAAAGGGCAAGTATCCAAAATCTTTAAAGAACTTATTAAACTCAACACCCAAAGAACAAATAATCCAAGAAATGGGCAGATGACATGAACAGACATTTCTTTTTTTTTATTTCATTTGAATTTTTTTAATATTCTAAAATTCATTGTTTATGCACCATACCCAGTGTTTCATATAATACGTGTCCTCCAGAACAGACATTTCTGCAAAGAAGACATCCAGATGGCCAATAGATACATGAAAAAGTGATGCACACCATTTGGCATCAGGGAAATACAATTGAAACCACAATGAGATACCACCTCACATCAGTCAGAATGGCTAAAATTAACAAGTCAGGAAATGACAGATGCTGGTGAGGATGTGGAGAAAGGGGAATCCTCCTATACTGCTGGTGGGAATGCAAGCTGGTACAGCCACTCTGGAAAACAGGATGGAGGTTCCTTAAAAAGTTGAAAATAGAGCTACCCTACAACCCAACAATCCCACTACTGGGTATTTACCCTAACGATACAAATGTAGTGATCCAAAGAGGCACATGCATCTGAATATTTATAACAGCAATGTCCACAATAGCCAAACTATGGAAAGAACCTAGATTTCCATCAACAGATGAATGTATAAAGATATGGTGTACACACATACACACACATACAGGAATACTATGTAGCCATCAAAAGGTATGAAATCTTGCCATTTGCAATGACATGGATGGAACTAGATGGTATTATGCTGAGTGAAATAAGTCAATCATAGACAATTATCATATGATCTCTCTGATATGAGGAATTTGAGAGGCAGGGCGGGGGGCTGTGGGCGTAGGGAAAAAAAATGAAACAAGATGGGATCTGGAGGGAGACAAACCTAAGAGACCTTTAATCTCACAAACAAACTAAGGTTTGCTGGGATGTAGGGGGATAGGGATAGGGTGGTTGTGTTATGGACATTGGGAGGGTATGTGCTATGTTGAGTGCTGTGAAATGTATAAGCCTAATGATTCACAGACCTGTATCCCTGGGCCAAATAATACATTGTATGTTAATAAAAATAATTGAAAAGAGA
Organism: Enhydra lutris kenyoni; assembly: GCF_002288905.1. NCBI lineage: Eukaryota > Metazoa > Chordata > Mammalia > Carnivora > Mustelidae > Enhydra > Enhydra lutris. The sequence continues at coordinate 15,441,535 of NW_019154112.1, read as the reverse complement.
TTGTGACTTGAACTAAATATATCTATCACTGAATACCAATATTAAATTGTAGATGTCAAGGTAGTTTTATAGTCAACTTTGGAAGTTATATTGTTTTGGAAAAGAGAGGGAAAATAGTGATATACAAATGAGGCTATTTGGGAGGAAATGTACTGAAGCTAGAGAGGATAGAAAATGGGATACAGGAAAAAGAAAAAGAGAGAATTTCCTACAGAAACATAATGGAAGTGATATTGGAAGGTTTGTTCATATCATTTTCCCAATATTTTGAAGTTTTTCTTTCTTTCTTTCTTTTTTTTTTTTGTAATGTGTATACAATTCACAGAATGGACTGATTCCAATTCTGAGTAGTTAGTCCAAATACAGACAGCACCTATTCAACTGAAAGACAATTAATAGGCTTAAATAATTCAGTAGGAGGTAGAGCTCTGAGCTAGAGTTCACTGCACAGAGAGAACCCCAGAAATTTAAAGACATCCTAGGAAGAATATTGGACCTTCCCTTAACAGTGCAATAGAACTTTGAGCTAATGATATCTAGATCTTAAGAGCCGGAAGGACTCAGATATCAGTTACATATATTAACATGAGCCTAGTTATATAAATTATGACTGTATTGATGATAAATCCCTACATTTTAAATCATTCCAGACTACCAAAATAGTAGAGACCACTTCAAGTATTTCCAACAAGAGGACTTTTAATTTGTTTACATAGATGATAGAGAAACTGAAAATTAAACAACAGAAAGCCACTACCAGTTAGGAGGGATAAAATGAAGAGGAGGTTTAACTCAAGCCATAGGTCAGTGTTAACATTTATCTACATATATCTCCAATCAAGTGAACATATTCTGAAAGCTGAAGATGCTAGACACTGCTCAATGCCTAGGAAGGTATGAGGGTGAGTAACCTATATTTTCTTGCATTCTTTCCTATCTATGCCTTCCGTTGTTCCAAATCAACAGAACCAGATGATTGTGTTGCCTGGGAAATACAGAGCGAGCATTCCTGTTACATAGAGCAGAGTAGGGGATAACACATCTGGCTTGGCCACAATTTATATATAAGGAGGATAGTGTTGCTAAATAACTTCTAGAAAAAAAGTTAATCTAGAAGTATGAATTAGCAATGAAGACAGAATTGCCATCAAACAATTTTTCCCAGCAGTAGCTGTGATCTACACTGATTTCAGAGCTCACTTAGGATGCCACTGCTGTTAAGGAAATTACATTTGGAGAGCCATTTATGCTATGTAAATACCCACTTCAGCTTAGATCCCATTGCATTGCTATATTCCTAATCTTTCACTGATTCTGGAGCAGTGTAACTTTAATATTTAAATTAATTGTATGAATCTTCTAGATATAAAGCAACCCAGTATTGAACTTCATTGTTGAATTTTCATTCCATTCTAGGATCTCTTTATGCTCAGCCATATATATCAAGACAGGTGAACAGAGTCATATTTTTGAAGTAGCTGAAGACTGGTGAATTTAAGACGTCTTATCCCTTATTCTAAACATCTTGCTAGGGAATAACCAATTACTAGTATCTTAAGTTATTTGGTAAAACTAAGAACAAAACCCACTTCCACCTCCTTCATCTTTTCTGTTAAGGATTAGGAAGATAACTTCCAGTAGTAAAGACAGGACTGTACCTTCCTCTTTCACCTTTGAGGTCAATATAGTCACTATAATCAAAGTGTTCTCACCTTTATTTTTCACTATGAATACCTGACAGTTCCTCACACCCAAGAAAATAAGTTTCACTGGTGTTAAAGTCACAAGATGATTAGATATATTTATATCTATTTTTGTTGTTAACATTCCACTAAAATACAGTTAGTAATAAATTGACAGGATAGCCATTTGATTTTATCACCCTTATTACTTATCATTACTTATTAGTTTTCAAAATATTTTCTTTATAACGTGGAAGTTTCTATAACATAGGTAGCATGAAAATTTCAGCTGGAAATAGGCTATGAATTGATGGTATATGTGTGAGTTTGTTTTATTTCTTCTTTATCTTCTGTCACAGTTACTCATAGATCTGGGTTTCAGTGATTGGCTTATTTTATAACTTAGAATAAATGTGATTTTATTTATGACATGCTCTATGAGAGGAAACTATAGTTCTTGGGTTTGGATATTGCTTTCTTGTTTTGCTTTGTTTTTGGTTTTGTTTTGCTTTTGTTTTTTGGGGGGGGGAATCTTTTTTGGGTATTATCTTTTGAAAACCCAAAGTTTTCTCTAATGATTAACAGATTATGATTTTATTTACCCTTGGGGAAAACTTATTTTCCTGAATTTGAGGTAATAACTTCCTAGTGTTAGACTTCCTAGTTTGCCACTGTAGGCTTGAATTCAGTTTTCCTCCAAACTGATAGATGTCAGAAAATCTATCAAAAGTGTTAAGGATTCTGAGCTCCACAGTACTGGATGTCAAAAAGTTATAGTAACATCTCTGCACCAGGTTAAGAGTCCATTAGAAAGGCCACTCAGTTCTGTTCTTGCAAGTGCTGTTCATTAAATCGAGTCAAGATATGCTCAATAAAAGGAAAAAAAAATTAAAGCTGTTCCTGACAAAGGTAGATCACCAAAAGGAATGATTCAGGACCACAGCACTGAGAGACACAAAATAGTCCCAGGAACCAATTCACTAAATGTACAGTATAGCAGGATGGCTATTTGGTTTGAAAAGAAATTATAATAAGTCAAGAAAACTTCCACACATATACATATGTCCAAATTAAAATATGCTTGTCCAAACTGATAGATCAGGGACTAAGAATTTCCCTTCCCAGGAGAGATTTTCCTCTGTCTGTCTCTCTCTCTTCCCCAAACCCCCCACCCCCAGGCCATCTGGCTGAAATTCCTTTCACTCTTTGTCCATCAAGATCCTAATGTTTTTGGAGCTAATTTAAATGTCTTCACTTCCCTAATTTATAGCCTCACATTCATCAATCTGCTGAGAAACTTGAAAATATTCTTTTAGATCTGTATTTTAAAGAAGGAAGTAAAATTGTGCAGAGAACTACGTTTTTCCTCTGTCACATCCAACACATATTCAGTTTTCTTTTTTTTTTTTTTTTTTTGAGGATTAAAAAAGTAAAGCAAACATTGTTTTCAACAGTCAGCGTCTATTGTGCAAAGTGCTATTTGGTAAACACAGCTTTCTGAAATCAAACTGGGTAAGATTCAGACATTCAGCAAGCTATGAGGTGAAAACTAAAATATCAGAAAGGGAAGTGTCGAAATTTAAGACTAGGTATCTCACTTTAAATCCTTGCCTGTGGTGATCTCCATGATTGAGGTTGTGAACTTGGACTTCCATTAAAATTAAGAACAAAACAAAACAAAACAAAAAAACTTACTAAGTTTTTGAAGAATTTTATTACTGGTGTAACTATAGTGTTCCCGAAAATTTTAGAAATATCTGAGACACTAGAGATAAAATTTATGATGAGAACTAGAAATACTCACTGCCTTGAATTTATATACTATGGAAAATATTTCACCATCTTCTCAGCTACTATTTTTTTTATTACTATTGTACTGTCTATAGGATTTTTCTTTTAAACCTTTTTTGCCAATTCACTATTTTGTGTGCTCTGGTCCATTATTATGCAACAAAAACATATATTTTTTTCTTTATTTTTTTAGTTAATTAAATAATGCACATGGGTTATTATTAATCAAATTACTATAGCCAAACAATTTGAATTTTGTAGGCTATAAGGTTTTTCAGGAGCCCATCCTAGATTATGAAAGCTGTTTGAATTCTGAGGAATTTCTGTGAATTGGCCAACCGCACAAATAGGTGTCTCTTATAATTGTGGATAAGACTGTGTACATAATTTGCAGGGCCTGCTACAAAATGAAAATGTAAAGCCTCTTCTTAAAAATATTTTCAGACTTTTAAGATGGTACCAGCAAAGCTTGAAACCAAGAGTGGGAACTTTCTAAGCTAGAAGTCCTATAAAATTACACAGTCACAGGCCCATAGAGCTGGCCTTATATGTGGACAGTGAGAATTATGAAATAATATTCCTGTTCATTTGGTAACTTTCTGATCTTTTGTTTTAAAGATTCATCCATAAACAAACTATTTCCTTCTGTTGTTGTTGTTGTTTATTATCTCATCTATTATTCTTTCTTTTGAACTTCTCTGTATGTTGTTGTTGTTGTTGTTTCTCCAAAGCCTTAAGTGAATGAAATGTGGAGAGAGGGTAGTTCAGAGTGGTAGCACATAGTTATAACTAAGGAATAGGAAAGTCCTCCATGGCTTTTTTCCCCACTTTAATTTTTAATCTACCTAGCTCTCTGTACCTTTATGAAATTTCTCCATAGAAAGATTTCAAACAATTGAACATCTACAGGCAGATTATGTGTGTTTCTGTATATATAGGTGTTGAATTTCAAATTTGGAAAAAGAAAGATGTTTTCTTTTAATGTTGAGGGATGTACACATACATATATATGTATATATGATCATGTACTTTCAATTTCCTATTATGGTTGACTGTAAGGAAAAACAAAAATAAACAATGTAGAAAATCGACATATTGATTTTCTGATAATGCAGTTCCCTTGATTTTTTGATAATTAGTTCTTTTTGCATGTGAAGTTTTGTAAACTTTTAATTGAGTTTTGGAACTCAAGAGTCAACTAGAAAGAACATCAGGACTCAAAGTGCCCCTATTTATTGGTTTGTATATAACACACTTCTCTGGTTTAATTGCCTTAATTCTCTACTATCAAGTACTAGTGTGATGATAATTATAATGATAATGATGAGAGTGGAGGAGATATTTAATAACACAAAATTGTATCTTGAAACAAGCTGGCAGTAAGTATAGTCCACAGAGCATAAATGTTAAAAACTCAAAAGGACTCATATTCTCTAAGTGGGTAGTCTTTTATTTGATGTTTGGTTGAAGCTCCTAAATACCTTTCAAAATATATTCTGAAAGGGCTTATAATGGAAAGCCTGTCTGCCTTATCAAAGAAATTATTAGATCCTGTTCCAGACCTAGGAAATGTATCTCTACTCCCCCAAGAGCCACACTTATTTAGGTATATATAACCACCATATATAGAGTATAAAATACTAAATGATTAAACCAATTGATATCTTTTGAGAATTTTTTCCAGGTTCTATCAAAAGCACTTTAATTTGTGTGTGTGTGTGAGAGAGAGAGAGAGAGAGAGAGAGAGAGAGTGTGTGTGTGTGTGTGTGTGTGTGTGTTGGAGGGAAGGGCAGGGGCACCTCAGTGGCTCAGTCAGTTAAGGGTCCTGCTCTTGGTTTCAGTTCAGGTCATGATCTCAAGGTCCTGAGATAGAGCCCTGCATCTGGCTCTGTGCTCAGCATGGGGTCTGCTTGAGATTCTCTCTCCCTTTCCCCCTCCCACCCCCCCCTCAAATAAATAAATGTTTAAAAGTTTGTTTTGTTTTGTTCAGTGTTTTGTTTTTGCTTTATTTTCTACCACACCCTAGGAGATAATGGTCATAATTATACTTACAATGAAGGAACTGAGGCTTAAGGAAGTTAGGCAAACTTTAAAAAAAGTAAATTTACACAAGATGTTAAAATATTTTTGTGACACTTTATAATTTACAATGTGTTTTCTTATTTAGTTTGCTATAATAAATACCTCCGGGCAGATACTCTTATACTCTAACAGTAACAATTTTTGGTAAGGTATTCTCCTTGCCATCGTGAAGCTTACACTTTAGTGGAAGAGAAAGAAATTATGGTATGTACTATATTTCTATAATTGACATGTAAATAAGTTGCTATGAGAGAATAAAGGAGGGTAAGGCAAACCAGGATCGTTTCATAAGAGAAATGCCATTTGTGCCACTTCTTCCAGGCAATATTAGTATTATACAAGAAAAGGAAAGAGGATGATAAAGTTTGTGTATGCACAAGAAATAATGGAGTATACTTTGGTTAAAGACTTGAATGCAAAACAAACAAAAGTGGGAACTGAACCTGGAAAATGTGAATTATGTGTATTAGGCAAATTTATAAAGGCCTTTAATTTCTAGTTATGTACATGGGATCTCTCTGTAGAAATGGTAAATAGAGGAATAGTTAGAAGTAGGATAGGCAAAAAAGACATTACTTAAAAGGCAAAAGTTAACAAGTACCAGAAATAAGGCAGGAGTGAAGAAACTTGGCTATGTTCACCAAGTCTATTTCACTTTTCTCCTGGTCACAAAGTTGGATCATATTGATGAAACTCTTATAAAATTACTATTCAGAAAATGAGACAAAAAAATTGTTGGGACATATACATAACTGTGCAATTTATTATGCAGACAAACAAATATATATATATATATATATATATATATATATATATATATATATATATGATAAAATTCTAAACACTTTACCAAATTCACCAATGAATTTATGGAAAAGGTTTACCTTCCATTCAGATTTGGTAAAGAAGGAAATCCATGGTGGCTTTATGAAATGCCTCATCTCCAAGGCAATGTTTGACCTCGTACCAGCTAAAGTGTGACTCCAGAACACATTAAGACGATTTTAATATTTTTTCTCTCAAAAACACATCAGCCTTGTGAAATAATATTTTCTCCCCAAAACAAAGGGAACATAAGATGTTGGATTAGAAACAAAAAATAATTATGTAAATATATTTTTCATTGTTAGATATTATAAAGTTGAGTTAAATACTTATTTTATTTTCATCATTCATAGGATGGTTTATAAATAAAATTTCTTCTTAGAAATGGATCCTTTGTCACTTATTCTACCTACCTGCTCTATAATCCATACCCAGAGTGATCTTGGAAGCCTTATATAAAAAATGGCAGTATGACTAAAATCTGAGTCTATTAATAACTACACGTTCTACTTCCTGTCACCAATTAGCAGAATTCACTTTAGAATTTTCATTAATGAATAACTTTTTTTTATTATTTTAAGCGCTAAGATTTTGGGGGTGTATCTTTAATAACTGTTAGCATTATCTTGATATTCAACAGTATTACAGAAAGGAAATAAGAAGATGGGAGAAACATAGCAAGTAGGTCAAGGTGGTTTTTATAAAATTGAGAAGATAAATAAAACCATGATTTTAATTCTAAATAACGAGGATCATGAAAATACAATACCAAAAATGGGATGCATAGGAAGACAATAAATTCCCTCTGAAAGATAATCATGCACAGTCTGGGTGTACGATTAGGGTTTAGTGAGAGAGGGCCACCAAAATATTTAAAAAAGAAATAAATAATATTTTGGAAGCGTTTTTGATAGCTTATTAAATCAGCAAATTAGTCACTATATGGGGACAATCACAATTTTTTTTTAATTCCCTTACATGTACTGTACAATATAGTATTGTTTATAAATTACACACTGGGAAGGACATATTATTTTTAACTTTTAGAATATTTATAAGTTTCATGCTGGTTTTTTTAAGAGTAGGTCTATGTTCCGGTATCTAAAAGGACACCTAGAAATTTGGAGATGATGCTCAGGAGAAAAAAACAATTCTGAAAGTATAAGACATAGTAGTCATCCTCTTAGAAGTGATAGCTAAAACCATGGGTTTGCATAATCTTTTAAAAGATACCATAGTAAAATAACAGAATGTCATCAGTTTTACCTCTATTTAGTAAATAGGAAGAGTATTAGCAAAATTAAGAGTGATAAAGGAATGCAGCCATCCAAAAAAAAAAAAAAAAAAATCCTGCCCTTTGCAACAACATGGATATAACTAGGGGGTATTATGCTAAGTGAAATAAGTCCATCAGAGAAGGAAAATTATCATATGATCTCACTGATATGATGAATTTGAGAAATAAGACAGAGGATCATAGGGGAAGGGAAGGAAAAATGAAACAAGATGAAACTAGAGAGAAAAAAACTAGTGAGACTTGTGAGAAAAAAAGAGTAATCAAGGAGTAAGAGCAGAAGATAAAAAAAGAAGAGAGATAATAGCAAATCCCACCATCTTGAATGTCAGACTCACACCTCTGGGACATACCAGGAAAATCATTCTAGCTGGTTGGTCAAAGTGGACAAAAAATCTGCCATGATTTATATCCTGGTCCAAAAGCAAGTTGAACCTACATAGATACATGATGAGTAGATACATGATGAGTAAAGCCCTGTTCTTTATACATTTCAACTAATATATAAAGCAAATACAATGAAAGAATCAGAGAATGGTCACTTTCACCAAAGGTTAAGCCCCAAATGTTATGGCTATGGCATACTTTGTCTACAAGAAGAAAGGGGGAGCTGAGATATAACTAGTTTCTAAGGATTTGTGGAGAGCTATGGAAATGAAGGTCTTAGAAGGAAGAAAATCAGTCCTGGGTCTAAAACATCAAGGACAATTTCAGACAATGCACTTTTCAAGCTGTGAATATTTTAGTATGCTAGCTGAGTGAAACACATATTGTGGAAAGTATAAGAGAAGAATTTCTGAAGAACATCTAAGAGGAGTTTGGAAGGAAAAAAAATACTTTGACAGAAAAAAAAAAAAAAGAAGAGAACAGCATGAATAAACACGTAATATGTACCACAAACATGCTAGAGAGGATAATGGATAGATTTCTCTCTCTCTCTCCTTTTTTTTTTTTTGTTTTGTTTTTTGTTTGTTTGTTTGTGTGTTTGTTTTTGTTAAGAGAAAGAAAATGACAGTGAGTGACCTGAGTTGAAATCAAAAGATCAGAGTAGAGGCTTAACCAGCTGAGCCACCCACACTCTCTGGGGCACAGACAGACTTTCTTGGTTTAATATAAAGCATCACAATTTATAAGTTATTTGACCATAGGCAAGTAATGTGTCCCTCATTTATTCAAGAGTAAATAGGTAAACGAATAACTTGTTCAGATGATACGTTTCAGAAAGAGTAAACAGGGAACCTATTAATAATTATGATGTAACCACAGCTACCTAACTTAGACAAACTAGGGCATCTAGTCACCCTATTTAGTCAGCAAAATATTGAAGTTAAGAAGATTTGTGTTTGCTGTTTTCTCTCTTCAGTGTTTTCAGTGTTCTTTTTATCCCAAAAGATAGCTCAAAGTCTATATAATAAGTTCCACCAAAGTCTATATAATAAGTCTATATAATAAGTACTGTACTCTCTGTATTCTACCCACCAAAAAATGAACTCCTAATACTCGAAGCTAACCTTTTCTGTAATCAAACCTATCCAATTTCCCCCTTCAGGCTTGTGACCTCAGCCATCATTTATTTATTTATTTATTTTTCTTCAAAGAGGAGTTAACAATATAAAATAACTTGATCTGATAATTCTATGGTTATCCTTTTATTATAACTGGGCACAGAGTCATAATGTCTTAAATTCAAGGATAAGGTATGAGAACTAGATGACAAAGAAGGAATCCTGTTTGTGCTACAGGATGTCCTTAAATCCCTCAGGTCTTTAAATCCCTTGGCACAGACAAGTGTACTTCTCTTCTTCACTAACCTTTTAAAAACTTGCTTGGGAAACCCTGGGGATAATAGCCTAGTTTCAAATTCAGTATTTGTTCATAATAGCTACGATTCCCCAAGAAACAGTGAATAATCTTTGGTAAATTACAATTACCTCAACAATAAAATGAGGTTATTTCCTTAAAAATAGTACAATGTTTTCATGAATATAAGAAATAGATATGTTGAATGTTTAGCATATTGCCTGATATATTGAATATTCAATATATGCTACTTGGCTATCATTAATATTATATCAGGAATTGTGGGTATTTATGCTGTTTCCTAATAAATAGTTTAAAAAATGTATAATGCCTTCCAGTGAGGAATTCCTAGATATTTTTTGTTGTATTTCATTCTTCTCTCCATTATTTGTATAAGGATTCAGAAAATGAAAAAAACTCTGGGGTCTCTGCTCTTTAAATTAACTACTGTCATCCCAGTTATAAAATTATACAACCATCGTAAACAAATTTTCAAATAAATAAGTATGGATAAACTCAAGACTTTCTATTCCCAAGATACAAATAACACTCAGACTATAATGAGGGCCATTTTTTCATCAATCGTATATACTCTTAGTTGCTAGTGTTAGTGTTCTCTCTTGCACCTGATGTTTCCCAATTTAAAACATGGTAATATTTTTTCAGTTTCCAAAGTGAATTCTAATTTGTCAGTTTGTAGAATTTTACTTCTCTGGGCAGTGGACCGAGAAAAAAAGTGTAAAAAAGTGGACACATCTTACAGTGGACAGTGGGGTATATTCATATTTCTTTAAAACTAAGTCTTCAATCTCATTTCCATATAATTAATATTCCATTATTCTAAAGCAAAACAAGAAAAAATATAAATTATGTGCATTCATTGAGAAGAAAAATGAGAAATAAGCAGTGGAAGCAATGTAACAGACCACCAAACATCGTTCTCATTACATCTGTAAACACATTAGCTAGTTCCCATCTCCAATTCCTATTTGTTGTGGTCTCAGCAAGACTCATAATTTCTTTCAGTCCTGGTTTTCTCAGTTTTAAAATGCTGTTAATTATATATACTTTACATAGCTATATATTCTTTACATAGTTATATATATGTTATGCACTTAGTATAGTAATTAAATGAGTTAGTTTAATTAAAGTTTCTAGCAAAATTCCTGCCACATAGCAAATGTCCCATAAATTGAGGTTGTTTTTGTTTTTGTTTTTTGTTCTTTGTATTTTTTAAGTTTTATTTATTTATTTGACAGACAGAGATCATAAGCAGGCAGAGAGGCAGGCAGAGAGAGAGGAAGGGAAGCAGTCTCCCTGCTGAGCAGAGAGCCCATGCGGGACTCAATCCCAGGACCCTGAGATCATGACCTGAGCAGAAGGCAGAGGCTTTAACCCACTGAGCCACCCAGGCGCCCCTAGATTGAGGTTGTTAATAGTATTATTTTTTTATAGGTTCTTCATTGCCTTCCGTAGGTATTGATTAAATTGAAGATTTGGAATATTTAAAACTTTGGTTATCACTGATGTATTAAAATGTTCTAAAAAAGTTGGTGCGTTCATACTAATGCAGGAACCATTCTGAACTTAAAGCAATCTCAGCATTCCATAGCCATTTTCCTCTGGAATCCTAGATAAAAGGGCCTCTTTGTATATTGTTTTTTAGTTTATTTCATTAAACGGAGAAAGATTTAGGAGAAATACTCTTGAAAATAAGACAGAATTAATAGGAAAAAAAAAGTTAAGACTGCAAGTAAGGTAAAGTGATTATAAAAAGGCTAATACATATAATCAATATCTTGTTTGGGTTATTGCCACCACCTCTAATCCATTGCCCTACCTTGGTTTTTGCCCTTCTATATTCGACTCTCTCCCTAGCAGCCAGAGTGCTTTTTGTAAAATACAAAATAAATTATGTGATTGTTCTGTTAAAAATCCTCAAGTGCTTGCATTACATTTAAAATACAACCTAAATTCTTCATCTTGGGTTACAAAAACCTACATGATCTATTCCTTGACTAACACTCTCACGTGAATGCAACCCATTCTCTTCCTAGCTCCTTAGACTTCACCCTTTACTTTCTATTCTTGGAATACATTTATGTTCATTCCCAGAAAAGATACTTTGTACTTGCCATTTCCTCTTCCTGGAAAGCTCTGGGTCTGGATTTCAGCACTACTGTGATATTTTTATAATTCAGATCTTAACTCAATGATGTCTCTTTTGAGAGGCATTCCAAAACCACCAAATCAAATATAGTTTAAACCCCTTCCCTGTCCACAATTCACTGTTCACAATATCACTCTTGCATTGTCTTAACATTTATTCCTTTCTGAAATTCCTATTCATTCACTGTCCTACCCGTTGACTGCAAGCTCTCTGAAACCAAGTTTGTTGCCTTTTCCACTGTTGTATTTCTAAGCATGCAGAACATTATTTCCTAAATGGCAGTAACACAATACATATTAGTTTAATGACCCGGTTTAAAAAAAATATGAATTAGAAGTTTGTTTACAGAATTTCGTCAGTAAATTTGAAAAAAAATTGAAGGAAAAATATTCAATGGCAGTAAGCAAGGCAGAGAGTGTCTCACCCTTCACAACCTAAAATATATTGTACAACAGCAGCAATTTAAAAACAGTAGGTATGGACAGAAGTATTAATAAACACACCACTGAAGTAGTGTAATTGGTACACCACCAAAACAATTCATCACTAAATTGTGTATAGTCTAATTCTTCCTTTTGGCCCTTCCTCTGGATCCCCTTTGACATGCCTTATTTTAGGTTCTCATCATCCCACCCTGTCTTTTAATTAGATAATGTCTTTAAAATATGAATTTTATTCTTGTTTGAATCCAGCATCAGTGGAAAATCATTCTGTTGTAATCAAACTTTCTTATTCACATATACGTACTAAACAGTGCTGTAAAAAATAAAGTGAAAACCTTACTTTGTTTTTTACAATGTCTTTTAAAAAGTACTGTATCATCACCTTAATAGGCAAAACTTAACAATATTTTATTTGATAACGGGGCTGGGAAAACTAAGGCTATGGACCAATCCAGCCAGCCATCTGTTCTTCCAAATAATATCTTATTGAATCACATCCACACCCATTTGTTTATACATCATCTATGGTTGCTTTAATGTTACAAGGATAGAATAGTTACAGAGGAACTATATGGCCTACAAAGTCAAAATATGCATCATGTGTCCCTTTACAGAAAAAGTTTCCTTGTTCCTGCTTTATACCATTGGTTTGTAGTGATTAGAGGCCATACGCCATTCAAATCATGTTGTTGCAGCAGCTTTATAATATATACCTCTCTTTCTTCTCCCATGCAATGTAAAGATTACCTCTTAAGAGCCCTTATTAGCCTTTAAACATTGGTGACATTGGCAAACAGACATTACTTCATTTTGACTAGCTTCTTAATAAAACTGTATATTGACAAGTTACCTTGTTTAGCAGAAAGCCAATAAAACACAGCATAAATCAGTAGATTATGCTATTTTAAGCTTCCAAAGAAATTATTAGTTTCTCTGAAGGGGTGGGAGATTACTGCCATTGCTAAATAACTTTGTACCTAGAAACAAAGATTAATTTGTTGCACACAGCCGTCAACACACAGCCTCTTGACACAGTGTATATACAATAAAAACTGCAGATTATAAGAAAGTTTAAGATCATGATGTTTATATAAAAGTACAAGGTTTTGATGCTTTTCTAAACTTTCATTATTAATTTTTTGGCATTTCATTCATGGTCATTGGAAGAGGTCTCATTTGGAAAAGAAAGGTAATTTTGACAACCCACACCAGGCAAAGATCCCTTTGAGGGGATCTTGAGATCCCTGTTTCCAAACAATATCCACAGAAAATGAAAATTGTAAATTCACTGGTGATTCCCCATATATAAATAAAGTGGCTAATATAGTCAAAATGAATTTTATTTGGAACTAAGGTCCTTTTCTAGAAGCATATAACTTATCCATTAAAAAAATGTTTTGTTTTGTTTTGTTTCGTTTTTTAATTTAATTTAAAGGCTTCAAGCTTTTTTATGGTGGGGATTATAAAAGATGGAATATTTTTCCTTCTGTAATAGAGTTTCTAGCCTCTTTAGCTCTTCAAAAATATTAGTTATGGGGGCACCTGGGTGGCTCAGTGGGTTAAGCCTCTGCCTTCAGCTCAGGTCATGATCTCAGGGTCCTGGGATCGAGTCCCACATCGGGCTCTCTGATCCGCAGGGAGCCTGCTTCCTCCTCTCTCTCTCTCTGCCTGCTTCTCTGCCTACTTATGATCTCTCTCTGTCAAATAAATAAAATCTTTAAAAAAAATATTAGTTATGTCTTAGGATCAGAGAAAAATAATACCAATTGTCAGAGATTGTTTTGTCCTTCATCATGTCAATAGCCATTCTTCACTGGTCATTCTGATCTCTTCTTTAAACTTCCTTGCATTTTCTCTGCCTACACACAGACAGTTATGATTCATAGGACACAAATTTCAGAGCTAGGCATGTCAGCACCACATTAAATTAATGGTCATTGTTATCAAATGATCCTTAATATGGCAAAACAATCTTGCTTCCTTTTCTAGTCAAATTGTTCTTTCCCTCAGTGCTATAGTTACTTGAAAACTATTCAGCAAAACAAAGTTGTTGATAACCTGCACAGGTTGGACACACGTGAGCCAACTATGGCTTTGAAACATAGGTGATCTGAAGAAAAGGGGTTAAACTCTTTACCTCTCAACTTTCTTTTCTGAAAAATGATGATAATAATAAACCTATACCATACACTTGTAATAGCATTAATGGCATCTGGTATATAGTTAGCCCTAATGAAACACATTATTGTCAACATGATGCCCATCACCCTCCTTCTCCTCCTCATTTTCAAACATCTAACTCATTTGCTTCTCTTCCATTGAGAAAGTAGATCCAACTCAATAAGATTGCCCCTATACCTCACTGTCTCCCCTTTTATCATGTTTCTTCCTATCTAAAGCCTATCTCTTTCAATCCCCTAGTCTCTATACCTTTCTATGGGATGCTATTCATTGTTCAACTACTTGCTCTTTCTGGATCTGTCCTGAAAGACATAAACATTTTTCATCAAAAAATAAATTGTGAAACTACAAAAATTCTGTCTTATGACTCCTTTGCATGAACTCAGCTTTTGGTTCCCCTTGCCTTTTTGGGATTTTCACTATTATTAATCACTGGGTGCTTCACCATCTGTATAGATTCCCTTACCTTGATCACACTTCTATAAATAGTTCCTTCATTGAAATGTCATATTTAAACCCTTTGTGTGTTCTTCTGCTTTGTGCCAATGTCACGAGTGACACCAATACCTGTGAGCTTCATGGAGTCAGCAGGAGTACTAGGCTAACAGTTTCAAGATATTTTGATCATTCAAACTCTATTGGTGGCTTAGAACATGTAAGCTACTAAGAATATTGAATAATCTACAATGAATAGTGACTGAAGACTAATAGGAAGTAAATGACCTATATTTCATGTATTTATGTCTTTCATGGGAAAAAAAAACTTGCTTTTTATCTCAGGAACTAATTTCTCTTCCTTGCCAAAATAAACACCATTTCCAATCCTCACTTTACCCTCAATGCTAGAATATTTACTCTTCATCATTACATATTTAAAAAAAGAAGCAAATGAATCACTATCCTTGTTTCCTTGGCCACAATTGCAGCTGTCCCACAGAGGAAAAGGCACATTACATGTAAGAGGCACCTGTATTTCTTTTCACTAAGACACTTTTAACTACTCATCTTTTGAAGCACAAAGGAAGCATAAAACCTTATGAAACACACCTTTTCAAATGTTAAAAATCAATTTGTCTGATAATTACATTGTGGGATAGTTCTTATTATAGTAATTATACACTTAAAATTCTATGCTATGTTATATTTAAATTCTATGCATCTACTTTCAGTTTTTCTTGTTCCTGCCTCCCACATCCTATGGCATTTGTGGAGATTACAAAATTGCAAATGCCAGATGGCAATATGATCATTAAATTTAAGCCAATTTCTTTTTCAATCATGAAACAGAAAGATCAAATTTGTAAATGTTTCTATTCTGGTTATTATTTCTATCTAATGAGAACAAAGAGTTGGACTATTTAAAAACAAATTATATCCATAGACTATAGTATTTTCTTTTCTCAACTAAAGTCACATTTATGGTTCTTAGGTTTGATTGGCTAAACCTCTTCTTTTGCAGATTAATGTAACAAAAAGATGCTAAATAATAATCTATCCTCTGAACAGAGAAAGTAATATGAAGTATTTTATTCTACATAGCTTATTGAAAAAACAGTTTTGATAGCATTTGTTGATATGCAAGTAAGCACAAAAAATTCAGCAAAATAATCATTCCTCACTGAAAGGTAACATCAACAAGAAAGTGGAAGAGGAAGCCCCAAGCCCTTCTTTACCCACCAAGATACCCATTCAATATATATGGACCAATTCCTATTATAAGAAACCCAGAAATCAGTAAAGAGGCTCCTATACCCCAACTGAACACAAAAGCAGGCACATCAAAACTGGTAGGACAATTTATAGTACCCACTTGCTAGAGTCCCCCTGCCAGGCTCAGCAAGGTACAATCAGAAGGAAATGAGAAACTATTAGATTCTCCTTCAGGAGGGAAAGAGAAGACTGGAAAAGACAGTGAATATTCAGACTTTTTGAAGGACAAATCAATGCACTGGTTTCTGTCTTATTTCAACTAAGTACTACAGAAAAGAGCATCACTTTGGAGGGCACTGAGAACAAAAGCAATGGTTTGAACTAACATGAAACTCACTTGCCATTGGCCTTCCCCCTGGTCTAGCATAGAGTCTTGCCCAATTCAGAGCACTGATGGAAACCATCATACTCTAGATCCCTTGGGGGCTGCTGAACATACAAAAAGTGAGCTCCAGTGGACTGAAGTACAGAAAACACAGGCCAATAGTTTGGTGCTTCTTCCAGGGGCGTGGGCGTGGAAAAAGAGTGGAACATATGTCCAATGCTCTGTCTCTTTGGTTTGTGCCTAAGGGATTAGTTTCTATCTCACCATCTTGAAGTGCTGAAACCAAGCATAGCACAGATGCCTGGAAGCCACTGAGAACAAAAAAGAACTGGGTTGCTTATGGAAGTCCAAAGAACCTGCAGCACTTCAGATAAATGTCACATGGAACAAGGTATTAGAAACTCTTGGAAAAAGGAAACTGAGAAAACCTCTCTAATTGGGAATTCACACACACATACAAGTACAGAGAAGGCTGATCTACAGAAAAGGTTTCAGAGGCCTCCAGAATCTCTAGAGGGGCTGACTGGTAGAGATCTTTTTATGAAGCCAGTTCATAAGGACTGGGAAATGGGGTCTCCTTGATCAAATATGGGGATCCTAACACAAAGTAACAATGCACCAAAAAAAAAAAAAAAAATTGAGAAAAGATGGGACAGAAAGCTTATTTGAAGAAATAATGGCTGAAAACTTCCCAAACTTTGCAAGGAAATGAGCATTCAGATTCAAGAAACTAAACAGACCCAATTAGGATAAATTAAACTAAAATCAATCAATCAACTATTGAGACATGTTATAATAAAATTTTTGAAAGTCAAAGACAAAGAGATAATTTTGAAAGCACCAAGAAAAAAGAAATTCATCACATAAAAGGAGTTACCATAAGCTTATCAACAAAATCAGCCAAAACCTTACAGACCAAGGATGCCTGGGTGGCTCAGTCTGTTAAGCATCTGCCTTCAGCTCATGTCATGATCCCAGGTCCTAGGATGGAGCCCCGCATCAGGTTCCCTCCTCAGTGTGAAGTCTGCTTCTCCCTCTCTCCTCCAACCCTGCTCATGCTCTCTCTCTTTCTCTAGAATAAATAGATAAATCTTTGGTGGGGTGGGGGAGATAAGACAAGACAAGACAATAAGACAAGAAACCTTATAGCCCAGAAGGGAGTGGGATGACATACTGAAAATGCTGAAAGCAAAGCAAAGCAAAATAAAATCTCTACCAACCAAGAACACTATACCCAGAAAAACTATTCTCGAAAAAGAAATAAAAATAAAGATGTCCTCAGATAATGAAAGCTGAGGGAGTTTATCACCACTACATCTGCTTTACAAGAAATGCTAAAAAGGAGTCCTTCAAATTGAAGTGAAAGTTCACTAGACAGCAACATAAAACCATATGAAAATATAAAGTTCACTGATAAGGGTAAATATATATACAAATACAGATTACTATATTAATGTACAAATTATTTTGGTGGTATAGAATTTAAAAGACAAATATAACTGAACTATAAAATATGTTAAAATGGGTATGCATGTGATTTTTTACATCAATAACAAAAAAGGGTGTGAGGAGAAGAAATAGAAGAACAGAGCTTTTTGTACATGTTTAAAATTACACTATTATATCTAATGCAAGTCTCATAGTAACCACAAAAAATGTCTAAGAAATATACACAAAAGAAAATGAAAAAGGAATCAAAGTATGTAACTATTTTTTTAAAAAAGCCAATGAAACACAAAAGAAGATAGTAAGAAAGGAAAGCAAGGACAAAAAAAAAAAAAAAAAAAAAAAAAAAACAGAACAAAACAAAACAAAACAAAATCCCTGCAAAACAGAAACAAGATAGCAATAGTAAATCCTTCCCAAAGGCTGATTACTTAAATATAATGTATTAAATTCCTCAGTCAAAAGACAGAGTGGCTGAATGGATGAGAAAACAAGAACCAACTATATGTTACCTATAAAAGACTCTGCCTTTTATAGATATACAAGAATACACAAAGGCTAAGAGAGAAAGGATAGAAAAAGATATTTCATGGAAATGTTAACCAAAAGAGAACAGGATTCACTGTACTTACATCAGACAAAAGAGACTTTTAGTCAAAAACTCTCACAAGACCCAAAGATGGACATTATATAATGATAAAAAGGTCAGTTCACCAGGAAGATAAAACAACTAGTAGATATGCAGCCATTATCAGAGCACCCAAACATATAAAGCAAACACTAATAGAACTAAACGGAGAAATAGCAACAAAACAATAAGAGATTTTAGTATGTCACTTTCAACTGTTGACAGAACCACCAGACAGAGGATCAATAAGAAAGCAGAGCATGTGAACATTATAGACTTAGCGGACCTAATTCCACCCAACAGCAGCAGAAAACATCTTCTCTAGCGCTCAAATTTTCTCTGATATATCACATACTCAGTCACAAAACAAGTCTTCAATTATGAGGGTTAAAAATCATGTCAAGTATATTTTCTGACCACATGGGATGAAAATAGGAATTAATACTAGAAGAAAAACTGAAAAATTTACATGGGAATATTAAACAATATATTTTGAACAAGGAATGGGTCAAAAAAGAAATCAAAAGGAAAAAAAGTTTTTTTTCTAATTTCTTGAGAAAATATCGAGACGAATGTATGAATGAATGAATGAATGTAAATGAATGTATGTATGAATGAATGAATGAATGAATGTAAATACAACACCAAAACTAATGAAGTGAATGAAAAGAGTAGTAAATGAGTCTATAATGGTAAATGCTTGAATTTAAAAAGAAGAGAGCTCTCAAACAAACAACCCAACTTTTTATCTCAAGGATCTGACAAATAAAAAACAAAATAAAACAAAACAAAAACAGACTAAGCTGAAAGTTAGGAGAAGGAAGGAAACAAAAGATTAGGGCAGAAGTAAATGAAATAGAAAATAGAAGAATAATATGGAAAAAAAAAGTTGGTTATTTGAAAAGATAAAAACAAAGACATATCCTTAGTTAAATTAACTAGGGGGGAAAAAGTCTCAAAACCAGAAATGAAAGAGGATACATTGCACTGATGCACATAAGAGACTACTGTGAAAAATTATGCCAACAAAATGACTAACCTAGAAGAAATGGATTCCTAGAAACACATATCCTACCAAGACTAAATCATGGAAATAACAGAAAATCTGAGCAGATTAATAACTAGAAAGGAGATTGAATCAGTGGTTAAAAACCTTCAAAGAGAAGCCCAGGACCAGATATCTTCCCTGGAGAATTCTACCAAAGATTTAAAGAAAACTTAATGGCAATCCTTCTCAAATTCTGCCAAGTAATTGAAAAGTGGAAACACTTCCAATCTCATTTTGTGAGGTCAGTGTTACTGCAATAGAAAAGTCTGGCAATGACATTGCAAGAAAACAAACAAACAACAACAACAAAAAAACCCCACAAAAATAAAACCTAAACTAATGTCTATTATCCTTCATAAAAACAGATGAAATATTTCAACAAAATACTAACAAACCAAATCAGATAGCACATTAAAAATATCATGAATTATGACCAAGTGGAATTTATTCATAAGATGCAATAACTATTACCCTACAAAAAAACCATCATTATGGCATACCATATTAATAGAAGGATAAAAATCATATGATCATCTCAATAATGTGGAAAAAGGATATGACAAAACTCAATAACCTTTTATATTAAGAACATTTAACTTACTATTAATAGAAGGAATTTACCTTGACACTAAAAAGGGCATATGTAAAAAGCCCAAAGCTAACAACAGTAATCAATAGGGAAAGAGACCCAAAATGTTTCTTTCCTTTTTTTTTTTTAAGATTTTACTTATTTATTTGAGAGAGAAAGAGAGAGAGAGAGAAAGAGAGAGAGAGAGGTCAGCAGGAGAAGCAGACTCCCTACTCAGGATCCTGATGTGGGACTCAATCTGGGGACACCAGGATCATGACCTGAGCCAAAGGCAGTTGCTTAACCAACTGAGCCACCCAAGAGCCTGAGACTCAAAACATTTCTGCTAAGGAACAAGACAAGAATACCAAATCTCATCAACTGTATTTCAAATAATATTGGATGTCCTAATTAGAGCAATTAAACAAGAAAAGGAAATAAGAAACATCAGTAAGAAAAAAAAAAGGTGAAATTATCTCTGTTCAAAAATGATATATGGGCACCTGGGTGACTCAGTTGGTTAAGCAGAGGTTGGACTATTGAGTTCAGCACAAATCATGATCTCAGGGTCTTGGGATCAAGCCTCATCCCCTGCTCCAAGCTCAGCAGGGAATCTGCTTAGGATTCTCTGTCTCCTATTCCTGTGCTCCTCCCCAGACTTGCATGCTGGTGTCTCTCTCCCTCTCTCTCTCTCAAATAAATAAATGAAAAAAATAATTTTATAGGATGACATAATCGTATATAGAGAAAGCCTTAAAGATTGCACACAGAAAAATGTTAGCGCTAATAAGCAAATTCAGCTAAGCTGCAAGATACAAAATCAACATAGAAAAAATATCTGTTTGTATATACTAATAAAGATCAATCTGCAAAGGAAATTAAGGAAATAGTCTCATTTATAATAGCACAAAAAGAATAAATTACTTAAGAGTAAACATAAGCAAAGAAGTGAAAGATTTATACATTGAAAACTACAAAACATTGCTAAAATGATTTGAAGAAGACATAAATAAATGGAAAGACATCGTGCGGTCATGGATAGTAAGAACTGATATTGCTAAAATATCAATTCCACTCAAAGTGATGTACAGATTCAGTGGAATCTCATACCTCTTAGTATAGCCACTATCAAACCCCTCGCCAAAGCAAAGACAAACAAACAATAATAAAAATAACAACAAAAAAGTAACCCAGATAATAACAAATCATGATGAAGATTTGGAAAAATTAGAATCCTGTACACCATTAATGGGAATGTAAAACATTATGGAGTCTCACCAAAAAATTGTAAATGAAACTACCATATGATCCAGCAATGCTACATCTGGGCATTTATCCAATAGGATTGAAAACAAGATCTCAAAGAGATATTTGTACTTTCATGTTTACTGCAGCATTACCCACAGTACTGAGGAGGTGAAAACAAGTTAAATGTCCATCAGTGGATGAATGGATAACAAAAATGAATAGGCAGACAATGGAAAATTACTCAGACTTAAAAAACAAAAGCCTGTCATATGCTACATTGTGGGTAAAATTTGAGGACATCACACTAACCATAATCAGCCAATAACGGAAGTACAAAAATACTGCATGACTTCACTTATATGTCATGTTGACAGTGGTCAAACACAAGAAGCAGAAATTGAAATCATGGTTGCCAGGGGTTGAGGGAGGGGGCTATGCAAAGTTGTGCAATGAGTTTGGAGTTTCAGTCATGCATGAAGAAAATGCTCTAGAGATCTGTTCTACAATTGTTTTGTAGCATATATAGTTAACAATACTATATTATACACTTAAAAATTTTACCACAATAAAAACAAATATTGTTCCTTGTGACTAAATCAGAAACAAGGAAAATTTCAATCTGTGATTACTATCATTTTTATTATTATTTTATTATTTAACTATCATTATTATTGTGTTAACTGTTCAATAAAATGTTAGGCACCCAATCACTATCAACTTGAAATACCTCATTATACACATATTTGAATTAAAATAAAGTTTAATGTAAATCAAATCTAAAATAAAATAAAAATATGAGAGTGAGCATTAGGAGACCTAAATTCTAATTCCAGTTTCAGCAACCTGGGAGTCATTAGGTTTCAGTGTTTTGATCTATCACGTGGACATAAACTGTTCTATTTCATAGCACTCTCCTAATAATGAAATATTATATTACAAAATACAATATACTAACACAAAAGAAAATTATACAAATGAACAATAGCATTTGAGCAATGATTTTCAAGTAGGCAGCAGAATTTAAAGAGTAAAGAAAACATAAAGATTCTTTTCTTTAAAAAAAAAAAAGAAAGAGGATTCTTTTCTTACCTATGTCACTGGATGCCTTAAGTAAGTCACTTATTGATTGTTTTGCACCACGGCATCAACAGAAGGCCAGCTCCTACCAAGGGTTAAAGCTGAAGCCATCCAAGGCACCTGGGTGGCTCAGTGGGTTAAAGCCTCTGCCTTCGGCTCAGGTCATGATCCCAGGGTCCTGGGATTGAGCTCCACATCGGGCTTTCTGCTCAGCGAGGAGCCTGCTTCTCCCTCTCTCTCTCTGCCTGCCTCTCTGCCTACTTGTGATCTCTCTCTCTCTCTGTCAAATAAATAAATAAAATCTTTAAAAAAAAATAAAATAAAATAAAAAAATAAAGTTAACACCATATTTTAGATTTGGACTTTGATTAAAAAAAGTGAGTCATGCATCTTCACTGAACTCTTCTAATCTTACTAATCATACTTGATAATACTGCATTCAGTTCTAGGCAATGAAGTACAGTTACTTATAGGACAGTCACATTATAAAGTAGATCCAACATTAAGTATGATCCTGATAATCATACTCTGTTTCTTTTATGTCTCAGAAGAAACATCAATTTAAAAAGCAAAACATTTTGGTTTTGAACACTATTAAAGACATAATCATCATTTTATTCATCTATAGTACTGAAAAGAATCTAAAAGCTCGAAAGTCTACTAACAGCAGTATAATAAACTGGCTCATTTTGTTTTCTAATATGTAAGAAAAATGGATTATTTGCATAGTTAAACTAATAGTTTGAGGTCCCTTTATTATTAACTTAAAAGGAGTAAATATGGTTTAGTTACCATATCCTAAGAAAATATAATTTTTTAGGATAGCTCTATGGTAGACTCAAGTTCATTAGATAAGCTCAATTTCAGTCTTCTACTATGTATGACCTAATAATAAATACTAGTCAAATTGTAAATACTAATCCATATTTTATTCTTTTTAGTGTAAGTTTTATTGTACAAAGTTTAATTTTACTGACAATATGAAATAGGACAATAACTTCATTAGTTTAATCTAACAATATGTTATTTCAATGCCAAATACATTAATTTACTCTTTACATAAGAGAATAGTCTTTGAAGAAAAGTTTACTTGAATTAAATCAACATTAAGACTTCCAGCAAAACTTGAATGAGGAAAGGAATTTAATAAACATTTTTTTTTCTTTATGCTATGATTGTCATGCTATAGCATAGCTGAATTTCAATGGCAGATTTCAAGCCTTTATCCAAACCAGACATGAACAGTGTACTGACAGAAGACAAGAGCTTTCAGGTTCAGAGACAAAGACTTATTTTTCCTAGCATAACAAGCCACAAGAACATCAATTCTCCTTGTCCTCTGATCAAGATGGCCTTAGCATTACCCTTAGCTTAACTAAACTTTAGACAGGTTTCTTCCTGACTAGAGGTCCTGACCTCCCCTTTCTTAGAGCATTTACTTTAGAAAACTCAAAATTATAAATTATTTCCCTGCCCTTTCAGATGTAAATTTGAATGCAAATCTCCCAGCTTCTTAACTAGTTTTACAACCCAGGAATGTGTTATCAATGACCTGCGAGCCATCCCTTTGAAATGTAATTACCATGAAAGATAGTGCTCTTATCTCTCAGTCTCTGCTAACAGAGCAGAAGCCTAACTTCCATAAACATGAATTAACAAAGATGACCTAATCCCATTGACCAACCTCCCCCCCCCCTCTAAATTTCTCCAGCACTTTTCCACTAGCTAACACCAATGCTTAAGAACTCTCTTGCCTTTGGGGTGCTCAGTGGGTTAAGCCTCTGCCTTCAGCTCAGGTCATGGTGTCAGGGTCCTAGGAATGAGCCTCTCATGGGGCTCTCTGCTCAGCGGGGAGCCTGTTTACCCTTCCCTCAGCCTGCCTCTCTGCCTGCTTGTAATCTCTCTCTGTGTCAAATAAATAATAAAAAGATAATAATAATAAAAAGAACTCTCTTGCCTTTTATTTCAGTTAGGTTGAGTTCAATCTTATTCCCCCTGATTACAACAGTCCTGACCCCACCACAGTTGTCCTGAATAGTCTTCCTTGCCTGCTTAATTCTATCCAATGCATTTTTTATTTTTTTTTTCCATACCTTCTATGTCCTTTGGAAACAATGAAAGGCCCACTAATAGTGGGATTATGCCATTTCTGAGGAAACAGAAATTTAGGAAATCTTAATCTCATAAAGGCACTGCTAGCAAATCAGTCTAATTTGCTCTCCAAAGTGAGAGGGAAACATCTTTATTATCCTGGTCAAGAGACAAATCTCTCTACTGAACAGGGAGATGTTATTTCTATCTTCCAAGGCTTTTGCTATCCCAACACATATCCGAAAAATGACTTTATATCTAAGCAATAATACAATGTACATAACCAACAGTTAATTCATTTGGTGTATAATCATCTGAAAGTATTAAGTTGCACAATTTTATAATGAAAAGTCCATTTTTTTATTTATTATTCAATCCCTTATTTGTTTATTTAGCCATGAATTCAACGACTTTTTTTGATTGCCTAAAACCTACTACATACACTGAAAAAGAGTTACAAATTTAAAGTACAGTAAATTCATGTTCTCCAGGAGCTCCAATATAGTAACAAGTTAACTTGCTAATTATGTACCACATTCAAAGAAGTCAGAGACAGAATGGCAAAGATAGACCCAGAATTTCAAAGAATGAGGTTAAGTTTGGTAGGCAAAGAGAGAGGAAGGGCATATCTATAGGGCAGAATAAAGGGAAACAAACAAACAAAAAAAGGTAGAATGACTTTGGTGTGAAGTATTTGGGAAAACAGCAAGTACTGTCTGGCAGTGGCTAGAGTTACCTAGAAAAGTAAAAGAAGTCCTATCCAGGAAAGAAAATATGGGCTACCATAAAGAATCTGTAGAGTCTTCCATTTGTAGATGATGGGGTACCATTTAAGCATTTTGAGCTTGATGAGGGAACAGAAGGCTGGCTGAAGACAAAGCAAAAGGCTGACACCTTGCAATCTTCCCCCACCCCCACTCCTGGATGGGACATACATGACATTCTTTAAGAATCTCCCAACTATCTTAATGTTAATGGCTTGCTAAAAGGGAAAAACAACCTTGACACCTTGACACTGGCAAGGCCTCTGGTTTCTGGTACCTTGTAGATCCTTTTTATCATATGAAAGTTCTACTGAAACTCCCTTTCCCTTACCTTCCCCCGACCCATGGTACATAACCTGCCACCTCTCACAACCCCAGGGCAGCATCTCTTCCTGACCATGAGTCCTGTCCCCATGCTTTAATAAATCACCTTTTTGCACCAAAGACATCTTAAGAATTCTTTCTTAGCCATCGGCTCCGGACCTCACCCCACCAAACCTCACCTATATTCTAGAACTTCATCAAGCTGGGGAGTACCATAATCAAGATGTGGATTTCAGAAATGTCATTTGACTATGGAATTAACTGGATTACAGAGAGGCAATATTATAAAAACAATATAAATTAAAACATTTTAATCTTGAAAAAACTATGGGATATAAACTTTCAAACTTCCCTAAACTCATAGTACATTCATTCTAAAAATAGGTTTGGTGTATTTTTATGACTCTTGATATATTGTGCCAAATTGTTCCCCCAAAAGATTATAGAGGAGCACATCTTAATCAGCGTTTAAGGGGCGCCTGGGTGGCTCAGTGGGTTAAAGCCTCTGCCTTCGGCTCAGGTCGTGATCCCAGGGTCCTAGGATCGAGTGATCCCAGGGTCCTAGGATCGAGCCCCACGTCGGGCTCTCTGCTCTGCAGGAAGCCTGCTTCCTCCCCCCTCTCTCTCTGCCTGCCTCTCTGCCTACTTGTGATGTCTCTCTCTCTCTCTCTCTCTGTCAAATAAATAAAATCTTAAAAAAAAAAAAAATTAATCAGCGTTTAAGATCAACACATTTCATGAAAAATAACCTCCAAATCACTCCTCAGATTGTGAAAAAGTATCATTTTGAAGATCTACACTGTCTTTCAAAATGTACACAACTTGTTTTCTCTTTTTTCCTTCGTCTTGAAATAGATTACTATTCCTCAGTAAAATAGCGGATGAAGTAGTGGTTTGTATTAGGGTCTATATTTTATTAAAATAAGTAATGTGCTCTTAAAAGCTAGCAGCACATTCAGTGCAGAGTAAAGCTCACACTATGAGGGACATGAAGTGGAATTGACAATGGTTGAAGGAACAAGATTCTTATTTCCTTTCATAATCCCTGTGTAAGGGCCTATTTAGCCAGAGCGGCTCCATCTCGGTTGAACAGCCATTTTGTTGTTTATGCAATAAAACTTAAACTGACCCTGCCCCCCCGCCCCCAGGGGACTTACTTAAAAGCAAGTCTGGGAAACTAGTAAAATATGGTCGACCAGTCCCAGATAACAGAGCCCAAATACAAGGGCGGGTCAGGCCAGGTGGAGACAACCAATCACTATCTCCCTAAAAAATGTGGGCCTCGACTTTTGGGCGCCTTTTGGGTGCCAATTCTGACCAAGGTGATAAGCTAGTTCAAATATCTACTTTAGGGTAAACTGTAATTCAATTGGCCACCCATGTGTGGCCTCGCATGACTATGCAAATTTCTCTGTGTGTTACAATCTCATTGGCCACCTGTGTGTGGCCAGGCTCAACCACATGGCCATTGCCATTTAAAAGTTAGTCTGTGAGGCCAAGGGGCGTTGCCCTCTCTGTAAGAGGCAGCCCCGACCAGTCGGTTTGATTCTCGATGCTTGGCGAGAAATAAAGCTTTGCTTGACCTTCGCTTTGTATCAGTCTCTCTCCTTCCATCACAGACCCTAATACCCTGGGGTCTGGGACATTTATTCATTAGAATGGTAGGTAAGTAATATCCCCAGTACTATTTAAATTGGTCCACTCTCACTCTCAACCACATGTATTTGAAACCAGTTAATTTAAATGAGAGTAGTGAAAATCAACTATAAAAAGTTTTCAATTCCTTTTCTTTGCAATATGCTAATTTTATTTATTTATTTTTTGAAAATTTATTTATTTATTTGACAGAGAGAGATACAGTGAGAGGGGGAACACAAGCAGAGGGAGTGCGGGAGAAGCAGGCTCCCTGCTGAGCAAGGAGCTCAATCTGGGGCTGGATCCCAGGACCCTGGGATCATGACCTGAGCCAAAGGCAGACATTTAAGGACTGAGCCACCCACGTGCCCCTAGTAATGCCAATTTCAGTACCTAATTTTGGCAAAGGGTATCATCAGTATTAAAAAAGAGGAAAGGGTTGTCTAGTTTTCGAGTTGTATTTATTCTTCACTGGTGATTTATCTATTACAATCCATTGCCTTTGAATTTATTAAAGTCATTACATTGGCAAATCAAATTTTACACAAGGAATTTGTTTGGTGGAGATGTAACAGGATGCTGATGGAAATAAGCATCCTTCCAGTCTAGGGTATAGTACAAGACACATCCATGCAGAATTTATTTAAAAATAGCAAGTTCTCAAGTAACCCTTATCTCCCTACCTATATAATACTGGAATTTTAGGAGAGGTTATCTGAAGGGAATTTATAGGTTTAGAGAAAGCTGTGGCATTCCGCGCGCCGCCCCCCCCAGGCCAGAGATAGGAGAGGCCTTCTTTTCCTCCTCAAAGAAGAACCACTTGTAGAGAATGAAGGCGCCTGCAAGCAGGGTACTTTCTTCCTCATCCAAATGCCTGCATAACTGCAGAAACTGATAGGCTTTATACTTCATGAGAGTGTAAAATGACGTGAAAGTTCCTGACAGAGCTTGGTATACAGTCTAGGAAGTTTGAAAATGTATATGAACCTTGAGACTGTTCTCTGCTAGAGAAGTCAAAAAGCAGGAGTCTTGAGAAGCTTTCCATGGCAAGGTGAGGAGAGAGGTGACAGCAATTAAGCAAGTTTCTCTCCATCTTTTGGCAGTGTAAGTATGTATAAGATTTCCAAGGACCATGGGGACAGTGCAAATGACAGCTTGGCTAGTGTTCTTTCATGTAGTCCCCTTCATGAGAGGACTATGGTGGGGATAATGAAAGATAGAGGTGGACTTTTGCACAAGTCGCTACATGAGGACACAGCCTGTATCAGGCAACAGTGTAAAGTCAAATTCCCTCTAACACTTCCAAAGAACAGCAAGCAACATCCATGAAGGAAAGTCTCCCTTTGGTGGTGGCCACATAGGGGCATCAATGGCTACATTTCAATAGCATCCCTTCTATAAACTCTCAAATATGCCTACTCTAATCCTTTTGTTCCTTTTCTCTATAGGTCCATAAGCCAGAAACAAGGGTCAAGCCTGTGCTTGGGAGAGAGAAGTTGTGAATATGATATTAAATTGAAGTTCTGTTTAGTTGAACTAAACATCTTAATAACTAAATGTCAGAGTTGCTTTAATAAAATTTTTCTTACAACTGAAATTGATTGGAAAGCTATTGGATATACTTAGACTTAAGCAAAGGGAATTTAATAAAGTATGATTGAAGGCAGAGTCTGGAAAAAAGTAAAGGCAGTTTCCTATTCATAGCCCATAAAGTTCAACCCCCTTTTCCATTTCAATAATCCGGTTGCAAGAGTATTAATCATTTTTACATATTTGCTTCAATATTTTCTTCTTGCCCTTTTTCTAACCTCTTTAATTTTGGTTATATCAGAAGAATATGCTTGTCCATATCCCTGTGTGAGGTGGCAAATATGTTCACATTTTTATACTTCCTTTGTAATCTCTTTTATACACTGAGTCAGCCACATTGTAGAAGGTACAACAATGTTTACAGTACATTTTCTTTATATTTTAATGTTTAATATTTTAATCTTTCAATTCATATTGAATATTTTTGGTCACTGTTATAAGTGTACTAGACCCTGTGATGTGTTTCTCCCACTCACTCAGGATTAAAGAATTTATCGCCAGCACCCTGAAGTGATTCAACAGATAGTCTTTAACTATTATGCAACTCCAGCAATTATTTCTGTTGTAGAGTACTGCCTTGGCAAAAAGTGTTGACCTTTTTGTCAACAGCCTGCATTGAATGATAGGTGGATGCACACTTGGGAAAAACCTGGCCCCTTCTCTTTTATTTGAAACAATCTAAGGATTAAGACATCTTTAGAGGTCAATATTTAGTGATATCAGAGCCCATCTTCTCTGTTTATCCAATTCCACTTTTTTCCCTGACCTTCCATGGGAAGAGATCGCAAGAGCCCTTGATTAATACTAATATCCACCTCTGCCTCTTGAATCCAACTTCCTTAAATTGGATCCTCCTCCCTGTGATAGGTAACAATCCAACACCATTTACTGAATAATTTTTATCATCTCTGTGGGCTTCTAGTGGCCCCCTGGTCACTCACTAATAAAGTCTATGTAGTAAATTCAGTGTGATTATGTGATTGTATAGGTGTTTATGTGTGTGTGCTTGTACACACACACACACAGAAAGGGTAGTAGAATTCATGTGTTTGTTAAAGAAACTTAAGGAGAAACTTAAGAAAATAAAGGTTGGATCCATATTATAAACTTTTTAAATGTCATTCTAAGGAATTTTGACTTACCTGTTAGGTAATGGGGTATTTTTAAAGCTGGAAAGTATGACATCTGATTTTTTTTAGTAGGAAAGTACTGTAGCAGTGTGGTGTATGCATCAAGAGGAGCAATTTAGAGATTATTATAGAAGCTGAGGTAAGAGACGATGAATATCTGAAGTAGGATGTTGACACTGGCAAATGTTACAAGGGACTCACTGAACGATTTTGAAGCTAGAATTGCTGGGACTTGGGTGACAATATTGTAAAATTGAAAGAGAGCTTTCTTAATTAATGGTATAAACTATTTAAATATAGGTTAGTAGAGCCCAATGATATAATATTTTTAACTTAAAATATTAGAAATATAATTATTCTGTAGAGAAGAAGGGCTAATTTATTCTTTAGTCACACATTAATACCTCGGCTGATTCCATACACCAGAGATAAATGATGCATTAAGTATAGTATTATTGTTCTTGTGCTGTTGAAACTAAGGAATATTCAGATTTAAATTTACACATCTTTAAAGCATAAAAATTGCAACTGAATAATTTATAAGCAGTAGCATTGAGATTACTTAAAAGGAATACAGCACAATTTGAAAAAATAACTTACTACAAAAATTGCAAGGTTATGTATACAAAGTAAAAAACAAACTCCAGATGATATTCCAGTATCTATAAACATAACAGTCCAGTTGAAAATTTATAACTTTAAATATGATATATGCTGAAGTGAATCACAGTCGAAAAATGTGAGTAACAGGTTTATCAAGGTCAAGACCCCACAACTTTTTAACTTTTTGTAATAAATCACCAACTTATTTTCCCAGCACTAAATAAACCTCTTTCTGGGAAAAATAAACATAAGGATTATTTTTAAAAATGAAGTTGAGGGGCGCCTGGGTGGTTTAGTTGTTAGTCTTCTGCCTTCAGCTCAGATCATGATCTCAGAGTCCTGAGGTCCGGCTCCATCGGGCTCTCTGCTCAGTGGGTAGCCAGCTTCTCCCTCACCCACTCCCCTTGCTTGTGTTCCCTCTCTTGCTGTCTCTCTCTGTCAAATAAATAAAATCTTTAAAAAATAAATAAGTAAAAATAAAAATAAAAATAAAGTTGAATTTAAAAATAGGAAAACTTACCCTATTTTACTTTGGCTTGCTATGATATATATACATATATACACACACACACACACACACACATATATATATATATACATATATATATATATATATATATATATATATATATACACATACATATACCTACACATATATATGTATATAAATCTTTGGTAATCACATTAATATTTTATTATTTCATCTTGTTTCAAATTTCATATGAGCTGTTAATGATCTTTCTTTAGAAAATTGATTTTTAAAAAATCAAATATGCAAAGATAGAAAAAGCATATAAAATATTAAATATAAATTAGAGATAATTTGTTAAAAGAAGATTCTATCAAACTTGTGACCTAGTATCAACTGAAAGTGGATATTCTTTGTCATATTATAGTGTGAAATGTCAATATAATGATAAATATGCAAACAAAAGTATGAATTTCCAATGAATTATGCATAAGTTTTTTTTCCATATACAAAGGAACTGAATGTGATTATTCAGTGCTTACAAAACCTATAATATTTATAATCATATAGAAGAATCCAGTTCTGGGGATAGATAAAGCCATGCTTTAAAATGTGTCTACAAACTGCTATAAACTTTAAAAAAATAAGCAGGACTATTTTCAGTGCTTTGCATGGGGATGAGAGTTTGAAAGAAATATAATCGAAGCTAAATTCAAATTATAGGGAAGCATTATGTTTTACATTTTAAATTTTAGATATAATAATCCTGTTGTTACGGTCTAAGTTCTCCCCCTCTCCTGCTTTCATGGTATATTCTTAGACATCTACTGAACAGGTATAATAGACACCAAGTGAGATGGTAAATATAAGCAGAATATATAGCATGTCAAATGATACTCTATAAACAGCACCATGGAAGAGAGAATATAAAGTACTTTTCCTTTCTTTCCAATAATAACAAGAAGTCAAATTGGTATTAAAAAAGCCAAATAACAATAAGAAGTCAAATTCTTTCCTCCCCCACCCCCACTCCCTCTGCCCCTTTCTTCTGTTAAAAAGAGTTATTTGTAAAAAAAAAAAAAAGAGTTATTTGTGAAAAGTTCCAAGTCAGAGAACCAAGACTTAATATCTAAACTAAGTGCAGTTTCAGCCTCTGCTAGGAATGTGATCTCAATCAAATAATCTAGAAATTTCTGGCCAGCACTGGTGAGGAAATCCACCTGACAGACCCCCAAAGGAAAGTGACCTTGCCTGAAATAATCCTTTCTTTTGTTTTTGACTTCCTTGATTCTCCCCACTTTCTACCTATAAAAGTCTTCCGTTTTCTATAGCTCCTTGGAGCTCTTTCTATTTGCAGTCAGATGCTGACTGATTCATGAATAGTTCAATAAAATTATGAAAGCCTTTAAATTTCACTTGGTTGAATTTTATTTATTAGCACTTCCTTCTGTTAGAGGCAGTTAGTTAGGTTCTAACAAGATGCCTTGGAGGCCTACAAAGAGGAAGTCAAGGCCAGCTCTCTAGAAAGTCAAAAGCATCATTCCAAAACAAAGCCAGGAGAAGCTGTATCAAACCAGATAGGCCTAAGATAGCAGGTGCCACACAGGAAGCCCCTGACTAAATAAGAAAGAAAGAAAAGGCAAGAAACAGTGCTTCTAAGAAATCCCACCCCAAGTAATGAATATGCCACCCCCTCATTAACAACTGTCAATAAAAGATAGACACCCAAACCCCAGGGCTTGCAGTTCTTTCTCTCTCTCTTGAGCTCTCTGACTTTCATATCTTGAGTGTACTTTTGCTTTAATAAACTTTCCCACTGTGTCACTTGTCTGCTGTGTTCTGTCTGTCCTTGAATTCTCTCTCTTGAGAGGAGACCTAGCCTCTAATGACATCCTGGGGACAGACTCAGTTGAGGCCTCAAGGGCTCAGGATCAACCCAGTTCAGCCAACAACACTTCCTTTTTCCCTTCTCTTCCCTTTCCTTCCCTCCTTCCTTTTGCTTTGCTTTTCTCCTGTCTTCTTTCTTACACCTCCTTTCTTCCATTCCTTCTTTTTCCCTCCCTCCTTGTTTCAAATCTTTCCTTTGTGTTCTTTATATGTTTTACAATGAATATATGTTGTTTGCATAATTTTGAGTTTTTATATAACCCTGACCTTATGAAAACAAGGAACATATGGTGGAATTGAGAGCATTGGTTGAGGCACAGCCTTCAAAAGTAAGTACCCTTCTGTTTTCTTTCTTTCTTTTTCCCTTTCCTTTCCTTTCCTTCTTTATATTTCTTCTTCCTCCTCTTCCTTCTTCTTTTCTCTTAAGTCCTGAGCTTTAGAATTTTACTATTAGAAAAATAACAGAATTTGGAAAAATGTAGAATTTTAAGTTCAAGATGTTGAGAGATAAAATTAGGAAAGACTAATAGGGGCCATAAGGATTTGCTTTTATGCATCTGAGGTTGGAAACCCCATTTACACTTAAGAAAGAGGGACTGAGAAATGCAGAAATCTAGGAGATTCTATGTTTCTTGTGGAATAATGGCTTACAGGACACTAAGAAAATGGTCAATGCACAAAATGATGACTCCTCCCAGCTTGCCCAGTCCAGTCCTGGTTTATGTTAGTTGTTCTATAGATTTGTCTTTAACTGCTTTAGTGTTTATTACTTTCAAGAATGTCCTGATTTGGATGTTATGGTTACCAATCAAGAGGGAACCCTTTAGGGAAGCTGAAGAAGGAAGACACAATCTAAGGCAGATACAAGGATTGAAGCTTTTGTTTTACAGCTAAGAAGGACTATGTAAAAAGCATGTATAATAAAACATATGCATTTTGCATACAATGATACTTAAATATTTTAAAAATGTAGTAAATCTTTCCGGAGTTTAACTACATTGCTATTTGATTCTTCACAATTTATTTGGTCTTTTGAAGGTATGATATAAATTTAATCTCTTCAGTTATTATTAAAAGAGACCTCTTCAGTTACTTTTAAAAAGAGAAATGTTTTGAAAGAAACAGGGACCAAAATGGTGGTTGCCAGGGGCTGGTGGTGGTGGTGGTGAGGGGAAGAAAAAAGGAGATATTGATTAAAAGGTACAAAGTTTCAATCGTGCAAGATGATTAAGTCCTAGAGATCTACTATATACCATAGTGCCTATAGTCAGCAATACTGCATAGTATACTTAAAAAATTGCTAAAAAGGAAGAAGAAACTTGAAGGTGAACGATATGTTTATGGCATTGATGGGGGAGACAATTTCACCTGTGTTTACATGTCTAGAGACTCGTCAAGTTGCATACATTAGCTGTGCACAGCTTTCTATATGTTAGTTATACCTCAATAAATTAGTTTTAAAAGAGAGAGAGAGAGAAATATTTGTACTTAGACAAACAAATATATATCCTTTCCTGGTCTTAGTTTCTAGGCAGAGACAGTCCGTGGGTAATCAGCAGTAATGACGCAGTACAGTTCAGGTAACCATAACTCTAAATGCCATTAAGAGTTCGTATTCTGGAGTCAACTTGCCTGATTTGGAATCCCGGTTTTAATACTGACTGGTTATTTGGCCTTCTGTAAATTGATGAACTTGTA
The DNA here is from genome assembly GCF_002288905.1 of Enhydra lutris kenyoni. NCBI lineage: Eukaryota > Metazoa > Chordata > Mammalia > Carnivora > Mustelidae > Enhydra > Enhydra lutris. Next base: position 15,407,026 of record NW_019154112.1, on the reverse strand, counting down.
CAGAAGGATTTTAAGCATCAACTAGATAATTGGGTTTTTGTGAAATTTTTCTAAAAATATACTTTGTGTAGCCCTTAGACATTCATTACTTATCAGTATTTTTTTCTATTATGTCATGTTGAGAATACAAAGGAGATAATGTATATTCCTTACCCTGAATGTGTGCATAATCTCAGGAAGTAAAAGAGTTGCATGGGAAAAATTATAATAAAATACAAAATTTGCTGTCATGACTAACATTTGGGTATAATGATGAAATCTTTCAAGTAAAGTTGGAAAAGATTTCAAAATAAGGGAGAATTAGATGTAAGATCTGAAAACTTAGGAATTGAGATAGAAGAGGAAATAGCTTTCACAAAATCTAGGTTTTACAAGGAAGCTATATATTTTTCAGTAGTACTGGAATATAATATGCAAGGGCAAAGAAGTTGGCCAGGTACTTAGGGACAAGTGTATATTTTGGCCCTTAAATGATTGGGTTCCATTAAATTGAAATTTCAATAAGGGAATTAGGTGTATATTTCAAAAATACCCTCATGGTGACATTAAGGACAAAATCAGAAGAAAAGAGATAACTCATGATATTTATCATTTTTTATGGTGAGAAAATGACAAATAATCTTAGAGTAATATTACTTAATGAAAAAATTCAAAAGGTATATAGCTTGCAAGGAATGAAGGAGTTAGAATACAATTCTGTGTTTTTACATTCCCTGTTTAAAAGACCTAATGGTCTTTATCGTTCCATATAGTCAGCCTCAATTCAGAGACCCTAAGAAATTCTTCTTCATTTGCTGGATTCTGATTTAGAATCCATATACCTCAGATCCAATGTAATATTTTTTCTTCCTTCATTTGATAGTTTCACATATCATGTGATATGATATCATGTGATAATAGACTTTTCAGTAGGAAAACAGGAAGTCAATAGAAGTCAGCGAAGGAGAAAGGAAAAGGAAGTTAGGTGATAGACATAATCAAATTTGTATTGAAAAATGAAGGATTTGATAATTATTATTTTTCATGCCTTGCCTTCTATCTTAGCATGTTATGTTTAAGTGTGAGAGTTTCTGTTTTATAAGGACACTTCTACACAGGTCAATAAGGCTCTATCAGAAAATCGATTTTCTATTGATTTTTATGGAAAACTGCTTTTATTCTGTAGTCAGATATGGAGCTATATAAACATAATTATATAATTATAAAGCATTACTGCAGATAGTCTATGCTCTGTGCATATTCAAACACACATACATACACACATACAGAGCAATGTTTAGAACTGGCCACTTAACCACATTTTGGCATTTTGTTCTTAAATTTTGTCTAAAATATTTATTCTAAAACTGCATAAAATCCTAGATTTCCATTGGGATTAATCACATAAAGGGTCAATTTAATAATGCATGGTGATTATACTGGAAGGGAATTATCAACCCTATGTGGACAGGAAATTTTTAAAAAGATGACCTAATAGATCTCTTTCCAACTCACAGCCTATAAAACAAAGGATCATTCTCCCTGCGCTAGTGAATATTGAGATGAAAGTTACAGATTCTACTGTATTATTCAAAACTTCTGACCTTGGTTGCCGGGCCAACATCCCTGATCTCATTAAACTCTCAGTCAAATTCTCTGAGATGTATTAAAATTTGCCAAGTCACTGGTAAAATTTATCTGAGTAACTTTAGGTTATTACCATATTTGGTTTAGAATGCAAACTGGTACTAAAGTATAATTCATTATTTTCTAAATACTTTATAAATGCTATATGATTGTTAAAAAGTTGGTAATTTAGATCTGACTTCTATCACTTATTGTGAAAGTAATCTAGTTGTATATTTATGCATTTTGCACAATGCATTTTATTTTATTTTACTTTTTATTAACTTTTTAATTTTAATTCCGATACAGTTAGCATGCAGTGTTATATTAATTTCAAGTGTACAATGTAGTGATTCAACAAATCAATACAGGATTACTCAATGTTCATCAAAAGTGTGCTCTAGATCCTTTTCACCTATTTCACTCATAACAACACCTTCCCTCTGATATACTTTATTTTAATTAAAGTATCTTCAGTTAAAGTTATTATTATTGTTTTCAACAAGAATTTTTTTTTACTTTAAGCATAGGGCGCATGGTTCTGAAAGAAAGCTGGAAAATCTATAGTGTAAATATTAAATATTTAATATGTAAAGATTATATTTAATATGTAAAGATGTTACAACTTACTACTGCACAACCAATAGACCAAATAAGAAATCAAACAGCAAATCAAAATATGTCTCAAAACAAAAGAAAAAAGAAAACCTGATACTCCAAAATCTATGAAATGCAGCAAAAGCATAAGTTAGAGTGAAATTTATGCTATAAAGGAAAGAAATCTACGCTATAAATGTTTGCATTAAGAAAAATATTTCAAATAAGCAACTTAACCTTAAATCATGAGGAACTAGAAAAATAAGAAAGCTAAAATTTAGTGGAGGAAGGAAATAACAACAATTAAACAGAAATAAATAAAATGGAGTCCAGTGTAAACAATAATATAACACTGAAAGTAATGGCCAATTTAAAAATATAAAATAAAATTGGCATGCTTTAACTTCATTAACTAAGAAAAGAGAGGGAGAGAAGACTCAAAAACCAAAATAAGAATTGGAAGAGAAAACAATACAACAGATAACTATAGAAATACATAGTCTGATAACAGATTACTACAAACAAGTATATACTAACAAATCAGATAACTTAGAAAAGATAGTGCTTAAATTGCACAGTTACTATGATTGAATCATGAATCTTGAAATCTAGAAAATTTCTTAGACCAATAATGACAATGAAAATTAAAGTAGGAATCAAAACTCTCCCAGCATAGAAAAGAACAAGACCACATGTTTCATTGGTAATTCCTACCAAAACATTTAAAACATAATTAATGGCAATCATTCAATCTGCAGGTGTCTTGAGGTCTAAAATGAGTTTTGTAGGAACCCAGTTCTGGTGGAGCTGGTGTCAAGTCTCATTTCACAAGCAGGCCACAGCCACCTAGTTAAAACTTGTCACATTCAGGCCAGGAACTAAATACTGCCCACAGCAGGTAAGGACAGTCTCTGCAGATGACTGACCTACCTGAGAGACAGAGCAGCCAAGACTAAGCAGCAAAGTGCATATGCAGCACATACTGGAGATACTACCTGAAGCACAAGGTCCTGGGCACTACGTGACCTCTTCTTCATAAGGCCATTACTTTCAGAGGACATTACTGGCTTTTCTAACACAGAGAAGGCAAAAACCTAGATGAAGTGCTGAGACAGAGGAATTTATCCTCAACAGAAGAACAAGATAAGGCTACAGGTGGAGATCTAAGCAATATGTAAATAAATAATATGTCTGATAGAGAATTTAAAGCAACAACCAGAAGGATAATCACTAGGTTTGAAAAAAGAACAGAATACATCAGGGAAACTCTTACCGCATAGACAAAAGAGTTAAAAAATAATCAGAGATGAAGAATGCAATAAAAGGATTGGAAATAAGCTTGATGCTATGAGCAGCAGGCTGGAAGAAGCAGAGGAATGATTTAGTGCCCTAGAAGACATAGTAGCAGGAAAATATAAAACTGAACAGAAGAGAAAAAGAACATGAGAGCAGACTTAGGAAACTCATTGACTCCATCAAATGTAATAACATTCATATTACAGGAGTTCCAGAAGAAGAGAGAGAAAATTTATTTCAAGAAATAAAAGCAGAACACTTCCCTAATAGGGGGAAAGAAACAGACATCCAGATCCAGGAAGCCCAGAGAACTCCCATCAAAATCAACAAAAGCAGGCCAACACCAAGATATACTGTAATTAAATTTGTAAACTATAGTGATAAAGGAAAAATCTTAGAAGCAAGACAAAAGAAATCCTTAACTTACAAGGGAAAACAAGGCTAGTTGGAGATTTCTCAATAGAAACTTTGCAAGACAGAAGAAAGTGGCATGATATAGTCAAATTACTGAATGGAAAAAGTCTGCATCCAGGGGCACCTGGGTGGCTCAGTGGGTTAAGCCTCTGCCTTCAGCTCAGGTCATGATCTTAGGGTCCTGGGATCCAGTCCCGTATTGGGCTTGCTCCTCAGCAGGGAGCCTTCTTCCTCCCTCTCTTTGCCTGCCTCTCTGCCTACTTGTGATCTCTCTCTGTGTCAAATAAATAAAATCTTAAAAAAAAAAAAAAAGTCTGCACCCAAGAATATCCTATCTAGCAAGGCTGTCATTCAGAATAGAGGGAGAGATAAAGAGTTTTCCAAGTAGGTGCGCCTGAGTGGCTCAGTCTTTTAAACATCTGCCTTCAGCTCAGGTCATGAACCCAGAGTCCTGGGATTGACCCGGACATCAGGCTCCTTGCTCAGCAGATAGTCTGTTTCTCTTTCTTGGTCTTCCCATCCTCTCCACTCATGTGCACATCCCTATCTCTCTCTCTTGCTTGGTTTTACCCTATCTCAAATAAATAAAGCTAAAGGAGTTTGTGACTAAATAAACCCTGTAAGAAATAGTAAAGGGGGCTGACTCATGGAGTGCAAAGGAGAAACATGACAAAGAGAAGAAAAGATCAGAGAAAATCTCCAGAAATGACAAAACAAGTAATAAAATAGTAATAAATAACCTATCTATAAATAATTACTTTGAATATAAATTGGCTAAACACCCCAGTCAAAAGACACAGGGTGTCTGAAAGGATTAAAAAAAAAAAACAAAAAAACAAGGCCCATCTATATGTTGAATTTTATAGTGTAAAGTGGTACACGGATCTTGCATATCATAAAAGTAGATGAGCAATTTTCATAATAAAAATAATTGCAGTATCATTTTAAAGACATTACAAATAAAATTTATAATTTATTTTAATATTATTGCCTATAATACAAATGATTTGAGAATTTAAAATGTGTGACAAAAACAAGAAAAAAATACAGAATTTCTTAGAATGCTTAAAATACTTAAAATACAGAATTCATACTTATTTTATATTTTTCCTATTATAAAATTAACATCTAATAAAGAGTGTATGCATATCCTCACTTTTTTAAAATTAAATATATATTTTTTTTATTTGACACAGAGAGAGAGAGATCACAAGTAGGCAGAGAGGCAGGCAGAGGCGGGGGGAAGCAGACTCTCCACTGAACATAGAGCCCAATGCAGGGCTCGATCCCAGGACCCTGAGATCATAACCTAAGCCACCGAGGCACGCCACATGTCTTCACTTTTAAAATAGACCAAATTGAATTTGCTAAGCTTGCCATGGTTTGTATCAGGATCACAAAAGTATTAACTTAATGGATAGCTAAAAAATGCTAATAGTAGCCAGAATGTATATACAACTACATTGGTGAATTCAGTTTGGATAAAAATGTATCCTTAACACATTTTTTTAAATTTTTTTTTAATTTTATTTATTTATTTGACAGAGATCACAAGAAGGCAGAGAGGCAGGCAGAGAGGGAGGGGGAAGCAGGCTCCCTGGAGAGCAGAGAGCCCGATGTGGGGCTCGATCCCAGGACCCTGAGATCATGACCTGAGCCGAAGGCAGAGGCTTAACCCACTGAGCCACCTAGGTGCCCCTATCTTTAACATCTTAGTTTTAAAATTACTATGATTACCACTTGCTAATAATTAAAATGATACATAAAAAATTAAATCTTCTAAGTATATTTGCCATTATGAATAGTTGCTTCATGATGTACTTCAGACATTTTTTTAAAACTCTCTCACAAGCAAATGTGAAATTAGCTGTTATGTGCATTTTCACACCAAGATGACTTTTACAGTAAGTTTTTACCACAGGCATGCTTTACAATGTATATATGATCATCAGGGCTTGAGTGACCCACTGGGGTCTGATCTGGTATTCTGTTTGCACAGGCATTTTCTCAATAGACCTGACATTGATCATCTGTCAATTTGATTTGCTAATCTTATGAGACTCATTGTAAACAAAATAAGTAAATGCTTGCAAGCCCACAGAGAAAACACTACAGCTATGCATTTTGTTTGTTTGACATAATCATTCTGTTAGAAGTTTAAAAACAGAAGTAAAGAACAACAGTATTTTTTTCTCTTTTTGAGTTCTTACCAGATGATTAGGTGTTAGGCATTTGTATTTAAAAACAACTAATCCAAATGGTGGAAAAGCCCAGCTTGTGAAGTAATATAATTAGACAATGTAGCCAGTAACAAGCATGTATCAATGAGGACCTGAAATCACCATGTCATTTTACCTATTTTACAACCTGTCAGTATACCAGATGCCTAATAAATCATATCCCTACCACAGTTTATAAGCCAAAATAACACATTTTCAGAATCTATAAATCAAGCCAATATATGACATTTCGAAGAAACTGCGCTACCACAACTGATGCACAAGATACACATACGACTTATATTTTACAAAAGGCTACTTAAAGACTTGCTTATTACATGAGCTTCTTGTACCAACACAGCAACGTAGTATTTGTGTGTGTCAGAAAAGGAAGAGGTGTATAAACCATTATGTGGGGAAGGACTCAAGTATTACAAATAGTGTATCTAGACAATACCCATTTGTGTGACAAAGATACAAAAGCATCTTCAGTTTTACATTAAAAAATGGCTGCCTTTTGAGGTGCCTGGGTGGCTCAGTGGGTTAAGCCTCTGCCTTCTGCTCAGGTCATGTTCTCAAGGTCCCGAATCGGCCTCTCTGCTTAGCAGAGAGCCTGCTTCCCCCTCTCTCTGCCTGCCTCTCTGCCCACTTGTGATCTTTCTATCAAATAAATAAAATCTTTTAAAAAAAAATAAGGTTTTAATAAAATGGCTGCCTTCTTAAGCAGTAAGGCAAAGAAATATTCATCTTTTATATACAGTTAGGGGTTTGCATTCAAATTTCTAAGTTCTTTATTGCTTCAATAAAAAGGTTTAAATCTAAACAATAAGCATTTGCATTTAAGGAAATATTTGTCATAATGGAGTAAATAGCTCCAACATCTTCTAATGGACGAATTTGTAGTTTACTCAAAAATATCTGTGGGCTTATATAATTAATACTTGCTTTAAAAAATAAATAAAGCCAAAAATAAAATTCTGGGGGCGCCTGGGTGGCTCAGTGGGTTAAAGCCTCTGCCTTCAGGTCATGATATCAGGGTCCCGAATCCCGCTCTCTGCTCAGCAGGGAGCATGCTTCCTCCTCTCTCTTTGCCTGCCTCTCTGCCTACTTGTGATCTCTGTCTGTTAAATAAATAAATAAAATCTTTAAAATAAATAAATAAATAAAATTCTGTTTTATCATAATAGACAACTTTTTCTCTGATTATAAAACAAAGGAGATATAAATTAATGAAAACTAACCATAATTATTTTTAATATTCCAAAAATAATTTTAAAAAGACCCATCATTTGTATTCCCTCTAACCAACATTAAATCACATGATATTGGTCTCATATCCTCTGAGGGTACTCTCACAATTGCTGTTGTGTGCACCATTGCTTTGTGAATTTCATTGCACCTACTAGTTCCTTTTTACATGGAGTGCTAACACGTTTACCAAGCTGCAGATGTCTATATGTTATTCTTTGATTCACTCATACACATTTCCTTAGTAAAATTCTATGACCTTGCCAACAACACAGTTTTTACTAGTCCATTCCAGAATTTGATCTTTTTCTATTTTTTTCAAAAGAATTTTTGTTTTATTTCACTTTACTTTGTAGTTTCAAGTTTTTATTTAAATTACAGTTAGTTAACATACAGTATTAATATTGGTTTCAGGAGTAGAATTTAGTAGATTTCATCACTTACATACAACACCCATTGCTCATCACAAGTGCCCTCCTTAACATGTATCACCCATTTCACCTATCTCCCTGTCCAACCCCCTCCAGCAACCCTGTTTGTTCTCTTTAGTTAAGAATCTGTTTATGGTTTGCCTCTCTCTCTCTCTTTTTTCAAATCCCCCACATAAAGCATTAAATATGGATTGTGTTATTATAGGGAGCACTAAGGAATCTGTCTTCTTGATAGTGTTTGAAACAGATAATTTCTTATAACTAATTTCCTAAACTGAGACAACAACATAACAAGCAGCTTTTTAAACCAGTCAAATAGATAAAACAAAATCATCCAGAGCTCTCATCTTTGATCAATCCTGGGTCTTATATTTTATTCGTGGATTAAATTTACTTCTTAATTAAATTTTTCTTCTAATTTTTCTTAGCTTTCTTTAATATTAACAATGGCACTTGATTTAAGTCAGGTAAAAATAATTTGATTATATTTCACTTGCATGCTGATTCCTTTGACATCATGTTTGGATTTTTGTTGTTGTTACTGCTATAAAGGTGGGTTGGTATGGTTTTATGGATGCTTATTTATATCTATTATGAAAGTGAACCCTCGCAATTTTATTCCTCTAGTAATTTATGTATTTTCAAAATTTTCTGAAGTTGTACAATGGCATTTTACAAGCCATTCTCTTTTATATTTTGAACATTTATTTTTAACTGAAAATAATTATGAATTTCCTTTACTGAATATTTACTGAATTCTATTTATATCTTTATATCATATTAGACACTGGTGATTGCAAAAAAAAAATTAGATGCAGACTCTGATCTGAAGAAGTTCTCAAAGAGTTAGAGAAACAAATGAGTGAACAGATGTGAGAAGTACTAAGATACACAATTTAATAGATATAATAGGCATGAATGTGTAGAACAGCTGCTAAACAAACTGATCAGGATATCCACTCATGCACTGAGATTTTTAACTTGATTAGGGGATAGTGAAGGGTTAGAAGAATAAATATTGGCATTCTTTAATAAAATGACAAAACCTGTAAGATCGCTGGAATGGCTGGAGAAAGGGAGACTGAGAGAGACATGGTTAGATACCAGAAAGCATGGTAATCAAAGTCCAGATAATGAAGGTCATGTTCTAACCCACCTGAGTCTGGATTTTACTCTTGAGGCAATGTATAAACACCAAAAGAGTTTAAGAAAGGGAGTTACAATCACATTTGCATTTTTGGAAAGATCTCAGAGCAATATAGCCGCCAACAAGGTCAGACCCTATGAGACCAATTAGGAAAACCATGGCAATGATCCAAAGAAGAGACAGTAAGGGTTTGTACTAAGGCTGTGCCAGATACACAGATAAAGGAGGGAAGACATTTTAGTGATCTATATTAGGAGACAGAGTCTGCAAAACTTACAACTGGAAAACAAGGTCCAGGTTAAAACAACTCTATCCTAAGGTTAAATAGGGAGAACATGGTTAAATATGATACATATTCCCTGTCACATAATTAATTATCTTAACTTTTAAAACATACATTTAATTTTTATGGTAGTATTGATTGAAATGTTCTTTCTTCTTTCACTTTTTTAAATTAAACCTCCTAGGCATAATGTTGAGCTGTAATATTTACCATATTTAATCAAATCCAGGGCACACTTTTCCACATTTGTCATGCCTGATATTGGAGTGCATCTTACATTTCTCTTTATAGTTAACATATCACCATCACCACTGAGCACAAGGCCCATTTCATGTTTTACTTTGTTCTTTCTTATTTCTTATCCCATTGCCTTACTCTCAAAAGAAACCATTTATAATGTGCTTGATATATGTTCTTAAGCATAGATGTATTCTTGTAAAATATGTTGTGTTTTTTGTGTGCTTCAATTCCATTAAGGGTTTCGTAAATCCCACCTCTGTCCTAAGTTTTCTTTTCCAGCCCTGTTTAGGGACCAATCCATGCCACATATCTGGTTTATTTCTTCTTATTGTTATATGTCATTTCATAGTGTGACTTACTGCATTTTATTTATCCATAACTCTAGAGATGGATACACAGGTTGCTTCCAACTCCCTGTTGCCATATATACCATCCTTGTTCAGATCTTTGCAAGATTTACCCAAATCTCTTCCCATAGTTCTTAAATTATTTTTTCCACAGAGCTCTGAATAATTTAATTATGGATATACAAATATTTAAAATTATCCTTCCATTATCCAACAAATGACATTGAGGTAACAGGCTACCTATGTGCAAAAAAAAATAAATAAATGAGTTTTTATTTTGCTCCTTATATAAACATAAATTCCACATGGATAAAAATTCAAACATTAAGGAGAAAAGAAGTCATAGTAATGCCAGAAGACATAGAAATCAAAAAAGAACTGCCCACTTTTTAGCTCCCCTGCCATCTTCCTTCATTCTTGTCCATCTCTCTGCAATCAATTTACCTCACAATTGCCAGAATGATTTTTAAGAGACTGAGTAATAATACACACCCTCAGTTTAAAAAAAAATTCTAAAATTCCCTTTGCCATACAATACATTGCACATCTCCCACAGTGTTTTAGCATGGGCTCTGACTCTTGTTTTCTCTTCAAATGCATCCAGTACTGCTTGTTTTTGTTGTTGTTGTTGTTGTTGTTTGTTTTTGTTTTTTTCACACTGTGCTATAGCCACACAGCATTTCCCTTTGATTATGCCTGCTTTGGGGTATTTGCACTGTTCATGCCATTTGCCTGGAGTGCTCTTCTTTCTGCTATTTGGGTAGGTGATATTCCTCCTTGTTATTAAGATGTCAGTTTAAATGTCAACTTTTGAGGACCTTCCTGACTATCCAATCTAAAGTGCCTACCCAAGAAATGGCTCTCACTCAATCTGAATTCTCTGCTTGGATTTTATTATTGATTATTTTCTTTCTTATTTGTATATTGATTTCTCTGCTCTTCCTTGAACATAAAAGTTTAACAAGATCAGGAAATTTTGCTGTCAAATTAACTGCTATTTTCTCAAAATCTAGAATAGTGCAAGGAACATAACAGATACATAGAATTATTGCTAAGTAAATAAATGAGTCAAAGGATACAGACATATCTGGAATTTTTTATAACAGAACGCTTTGTAATTTCATCACAGTTTAGGAATTTTTATAATGTATTGGTTGCATTCTTTTGATACTTAAACGTTTTTCTGGCTGCACTGTTAATCCACAAAGGCAATATTGAACATCCAGATACCAAGCTGAGACCAAATTCAGATTTAACAAGCTAATCTCAACATGTTGTGCCCTATAGGCTAATGACTTACATGTGTTTAAGAATTTGTGAGAAGATTAGAAACAGTTTTCTCCCCCACCATGCACATTGGCTTTCAGTTGTTCACTCTGTGTTTTGGAGGGAGTACTTCTCTATCTTGTCTTCGACTTTTTTTCCTCCAAAAGGCAAATGATCTTATTTTCTCCCATTGCATTTATTTCTATTTCTGGAGCTAATTACTTTTATATTAAATTTTAACCAGTTTCAAAATACAGTGTAATTTATAAAAAAAATTTCATTAATTTGAGCTTACTGAGAGAGTACTTATGCTGATTTGACATGATTGACTTTACTATCATAAGAACAAAAGAAACAGATAAACTCATCAAATATATAAGGCAATGTATATATACATATATGTACATGTGTGTGTGTACTTGCTTATATATTAATTTTATATGTTAAATAGATTAAACCATAGTACCCAATTTTTGGACAAACACCAATAGCAGTAAGCAGTATTTTTAAAATGAGATTACAAGTATATCCCATTATATTGTTCTTCACTTTATTGTGCTTTGCGGATATTCCATTTTTTACAAATTGAAGGTCTATGGCAACCTTGTCTCAAACAATTCTAATTGGTGCCATTTTTCTAACAGCATTCCCTTACTTCATGTCTCTGCATCACATTTTGGTTGTTCTTATACTATTTGAAACTTTCTCATCATAACTATATTTTTTACAGTGACCTATAAACCGTGATCTTTGATGTTATTGTTTTTGTTTGGGGGCATCACAGACCATGCATATTTAAGACAGCAGATTCAATCAATAAATGTTGTACATGTTATGACTGCTTCACTGACTGTCCGTTCCCCCATCTCTTTCCCTCTCCTTGGGCCTCCCTATTCCCTGAGACACAGCAATATTGAAATTAGGCCAATTAAGTACCCCACAATGGCCTCTCAGTGTTCAAATGAAAGGAAAATCACCTATCTCTTACTTTAAATCAAAAGTCAGAAATGATTAAGCTTAGTGAGGAAGGCATGTTGAAAGATAGGCTAAAACCTAAGCCTTTTGTTCCAGTTAGCCAAGTTGTGAATGCAAAGGAAATGTTCTTGAAGGAAATTAAAGTACTACTCCAGTGAACACACAAATGATAAGAAAGCAATACAGCCTTATTGCTGGTATGGAGAAAGTTCTAGTGATCAGGACAGAAGATCTCACAAGCCACAACATTCCTTAAAACTAAATCCAGAGCAAGGCCCTAACTCTCTTCAATTCACTGAATGCTGAGAAAGGTGAAGGAGCTACAGAGGAAAAGTCTGAAACCAGCAGAGGTTAGTTCATGAGGTTTAAGGAGAGAAGTTTTCTCCGTAACATCAAAACACAAAGTGAAGCAGCAAGTGTTAATGCAGAAACTGTAGCAAGTCATCTACATCTAGCCAAGATAATTAATGAAGGAAGTACACTAAACAGTCTATGGCCATACCACCCTGAACGCACCCGATCTCCTCTGATCTTGGAAGCTAAGCAGGGTCCGGCCTGGATGGGAACTACACTAAATTACAGATTTTCAATGTAGATGAAAGAGCTTTCCATTGGATGAAGATGCCATCTAGGAATTTCATAGCTTAAGAGAAGTCATTACCTGACTTTGAAGCTTCAAAAGACATGCTGATTCTTTTGTTAGGGGCTAATGCATCTGGTGACTTTAAGCTGAAGCCAGTACGCGTTTACTGTTCTGTGAAACCTAGGACCCTTAAGACTGAGACCAACTGATACCTTTGGCTGTGCTCTATAAATGAAGTAACAAAGATTGGATGACAGCATATCTGTTAACAGTATGTTTTGTTGAATATTTTAAGCCCACCATTGAGAACTTCTCAGAAAAGATTTCTTTCAAAATATTACTGCACATTGACAATGCACTTGAACAACCAAGAGTTCTGATGGTGGTGTATATTGAGATGAATGCTATTTTCAAACTTGCTAACAAAACATCCATTCTGAAGCCCATAGATCAAGGAGCAATTTAGACTTTCAAGTCTTATTGTTAAGGAATTACATTTTTTTAAGGCTAGAGCTGCCATTGATGATGATTCTTATGACAGATCTAGGCAAAGTAAATTGAAAACCTTCTGGAAAGGGTGCATCATTCTAGATACCATTAAAAACATTCATAATTCATAGAAAAAGTTTAAAATATCAACATTAACAGGAGTTGATTCCATTTCTCAAGGATTACTTTGAGGAGTTTAAGATTTCAGTGGAGGAAGTAACTACATATATGAAAATAGCAAGAGAAGTAAAATTAGAAGTGGGGGCCTGAAGGTGTGACTGAACTGTTGAAATCTCATGATAAAACTTTAACATATGAGGAGTTGGTTCTTATATATAAGCAAATTAAGTGATTTCTTGAGATGGAATCTACTCCTGGTGGAGATGCTGTGAAGACTGTTGAAATGACAACAAAGGATTTAGAATATTATATAAATTTAGTTGATAAAGCAGCATCAGAGTTTGAGAAGATTGACTCCAATTTTGAAAGATGTTCTACTATGGATAAAATGTTATCAAATAGCATAGCATGGCATGCTATAAAAATATCATTCATGAAGAGAAGAATCAGTTGATTCAGCAAACTTCACTTTTGTCTTATTTTAAGAAATCATCACAGGCACCCCAACTTCCAGCAACCACCACTCTTGTCAGGCAGCAGTCATCAGCATGGAGGCAAGACCCTCCACCAGCTGAAAGTCTGTGACTTGATGAAAGATCAGATGATAGATAGCATTTTTAAGACATACCAATAAAGTATTTATTTATTTATTAAGATTTATTCATTTATTTGAAAGAGAGAGAACACATGGAGGTGGGGAGGGGCAAAGGGAGAGGGAGAGAGAGAAGCTCAAGCAGACTCCCTACTGAGCACAGAGTTTGAAGTGGGGCACAATCTCACCACCCCGAGTCCACGACCTGAGCCAAAATCAAGAGATAGAAGCTTAACTAAGCGGAGCCACCCAGTCACGCAAAATAAAGTATTTTTAAATTAAGATATAGACACTGTTTTGTTGTTGTTGTTAGATATAATGCTATTGCTCACTTAATGGACTAGAGTGTAAATATAACTTTTCTATGCACTGGGAAACCAAAAAAGTTCATTTAACTTGCTTTATTGTGATATTCTCTTTATTGCAGTGGCCTGGAACTGAACCGGGGATATCTCTTACATATACCTGTACATTTAAATCAGCAGATTTTGACTATAGCAGTTTACCATCCATAATGTGGGTGGGCTTCATCCAATTTAAGGAGATTATCCAAGGAAGAAGGAATTCTGCCTGCCTTAAGACACAGAGCTGCCACATTAACTATTCCATGCATCTCCAGCCTGCCAGACTGCCTTACAGATTTACATAAGAAATTATTTAGCTAATTTAAGGGAATATTTTTATAAATTTAATTATGTTAGTTGATGACTTTCAAATTTATATCCTAAAGTGTGAATGATACCTTTAAGAACTATAAATTAACTATAAATAGGTATAATATTAAAATCTTATTATGAATATATTCTATTCAAAAATTTGAATAAGCAAAATGTATTGGTTTCATATATATTTACTTTCTCCAAATAAAAATTGAGTTTTAATTCATACTTAAAAATATCAAAATTGTCCATTCATTATCCCTATTTATATTTAACTTATAATTCTATGAATGCCAAATTATTACTTTGGAAGAAGACTGAGTTCTGATAAATATGTTTATCTAAAATTGTGAGACGCTGACATTATCATGAGTAAAGTGTGCTACTCATATTTGGAAAGTCTAATAAGGTTCTTCCCAAGGTTTGAGAAGAGAGAAATAAATTGTTTTCTGAGCATTAAGTGTAAATCTATCATGTAATAGATTGCCATGGTGCTACAAAGTCACTTTGAAGATGTCTTCTAAGGCTGTCAGATCTGGCTGTAATCTCATAACAGCACTATTAGTATGTCTGGAGAATGACTGAGTGAATTAGAAGTGAGGGTCCTTGAGAAGGAAGCTGAAAAGAAACCATAGAGGCAATCCAGTTCTAAGGTGAAGCAAATTATCACATAAAAACTCCACCGGTAATACCAGTATTAAATATACCTCCATTGTGCACATGGAAACTTTGGGCTTTTTTCTGTGTGTTATAAAGCATGCAAATCATTAATAATGCATAATCCCTAACATGAGTTGAATTTTTAATTCATAGATACTACACTAAGCATATTACATGCAATATTATATTTAATACTCAACTCAACCAGATATGTACTTTTACCTCAATTTCATGAATGAGCAAAATTAATTTGTTCAAATTTGCAAAGCTAATGAGTGACAAAGAGTTTTCAGCCTTTCACATGTGTCTGACTTCAGAGACCATACTCAACTACCATGCTAATCTAGTATTTCCCCATTCAGATCTTAAATTCAACAAGTACAGTTAGAATTATAATTCAGGTTTACAGATTTGTTTCGAAGGAAGAAACATGTGTTTGATGAAGAAAGTATCTCTCCGGATTCTGATGCTGTTTTATTTCTTGCTATAAAATAACAAATTGGAATACATTTATAATTTAATCTTCAACTATATTTTATTTCTGAGTAGCTTTTCAAAATATAGAGTGTAAAACCAAAGGATAGACACTTTATATTCCTTCAAGATTGTTAGCGCCATAAATATAGTAGCTACTGTTTTGATCATCTACATTAGAAAATTCACTTGGTTAAAGTGAGTATGACCTGGAAAGTAGGAAACACCATGCAATGCTCTCAAATCAGTTTTCTGAGAACATCAGGAGCTGTTAAACCTTCGAAGACAATGATACACTTCAAGTTCTCTTTAAGTAAAACCCAATAAATGGCCTGAGATATAATTTAATAATTTGCATTTCTTCTAGTTTATTCAAAGATGAGATTGTTTCTTCGGTGTTATTTTCAGGAAAGAACTTCAGAAATATTAGCTATAGTATCGTTTAAAATAGAATACCCTGGAAAACACAGTTTTTGTGAGGTGGTATACTTTAATCTTTCACTTTTTGGATCTCACTATAGAGACAGAAGTGAAAAAAAGCATTTTTTTAATGTCATTTGGGATACGAAGTAGCAAAAAGATTTAAATTTGCTCAGACTAACTCTTCCAAAGATGTGCAGACATCACCAAAGTTTTTGTGAGGCTCAACAAATATATACAATTTTTAAGATTATTAAATGATTAGCCTCCTGACAACTTGAGGTACACATGGGGAACCACTTAATACTTTAGATATTGCCTTTTAGAGCAAGTACCTAGCAGATGTCAAAGAACCTGAGTCATATTAGATGATAATTTATGCTGGAATTCCTAATAAGAGCTCGTTGGCAATTCTCCATCATAAATGTTTTACTTCCTTTATTTCCTTCCTCTTTTTCTAAGCAACTTACTATTGCTTTGAGGCAACTGTAGAAATTCAAAGTGCAACAAGTTGTGCAATGCAGGTGTTTCTTTTTGTTTTTGTTTTAATTTATTAAAACAAATTTATTAATTAATAATTTATTAATTAATAATAATAAATTAAAATTAATTTATTAAATTAAATTAATTTAATTTAATGTATCTGTTGAATGCCCCCAAATGACAGTTTCGGTGTTGAGTTTGAGGATTTAGTTGGAAAGAGAAATTATGGCTGCACCTTGTTCTCACAAAGCCTATTCCCTAATTGTAAGGCAGAAAATCTTTGAAATCTGTTCCTTCATTGTGTTGTGTATGTATATATGTATGTTTGTGCTTTCTGTCTGCTACAACATAGATATTCCTTCACATTTAGGTATTTGAGTTCTTGAATACTGAGTAAAATTTATAATTAATAATTATAAAATTATTTTAGGGACACAAGGATGGCTCAGGTCCTAGATCTGCCTTCAGCTCAGATCATGATCCCAGTGTTCTGGGATTGAGCAATGTTGGGCTCCCGGCTCAGCGGGGAGGCTGCTTCTCCCCTCCCTCTGATCTTCCCCCCCACACCGCACTCATGCTCTCTCTCTCTCTCTCAAATAAATACAGTCTTTAAAACTACATAAAATAAACTACTTTAATCAAGATAAAATCAAGATCATGTCTTTTTCATTTCTACATAAATTAGTCTAAATATCTTTTTCATTTTTAAAAGCACTCTTTTTAACAAGATTTATCCATTTATTTTAGAGAAAGAGCACGAACAGGAGGGGCAGAGGGAGAGGGTGAGAGAGTTCTAAGCAGACTCCAAGCTGAGCACAGAACCCAACATGAGGCTTGATCTCAGGACCCCAAGATCACAACCCAAGCAGAAACCAAGAGTTGGACCTTTAACAAACTATGTCACCCAGGTGCCCTTTAAAAGCAATTTTAAGGCAATTAAAATTGTAATTGTGACTTAATAGTCCAGTAAGATAAAGACTAAAAGAATTTCTTAATAATTTCTTTAAAATCTGAATTATTAACGACTGTGATTTTGGTTCAGAATATAAACACAATCTACTAGTAATACTTTATTTTCTGAATCCTCTTAATAATATAAATTGACATCCTTATTACCTGAATATTAACTTTCAAATTTAAAAAACCCATTACAGATAGTAATATCAATGTAGCATAAAACTATATTACAAAATTTATATGCACACATATAATAATATGTATTTTATGAAATTCAATATTTAGCAATTTTTAGGCAGAAATTTTTAGGATGGAAAGACATATTAGTACCTATGACAATATCTCATAATACTATTCGATTAATCTTTTTAAAATAAAGTTAACCCTTAGTTTAAGAAATAGTCTGTCATTTCAAATCATACACAAAGTAAATATAAGTGGTTCAAAACACATAATTTCTGAATATTAATAATTAACCAAACATTTTTAGATAATAAAAATCTTAATATTTAAAAAGTACTGATGAATCCTATTAAAGCATAAATCATCTAAATAGTAAGGTAAGACTGATAGGATGTTAATAAGGTAAGGCTGTTTGACATTCAAAGCATCTTTACATTTTCTTTTTAAAAATAAATCATCATATCTGATAAGATATAAAGTTAAATTAACAATGTCAAAAGGAAATGTTGCCTTTAGAGTGTCACTGAGAAGGAACATTTTGGTGAGTATGAACATGAAAATAAAAGGCACATCTAAAAAACTTGGTTAAGTATTTCCAGACTTATGGATAACATCTTTTATAAAACTAAGTGTGAAAATTATACATTTTATCTTGCAATTGACTTTTCATAGCCCCATATATGCTAGTGGACAGCGAGGAAAAACTTTAAAAATCTCAAGTAATCGTAAGTATTTTATGATTAAATACTGGTGTTACCCTAGATCCTACTGCTCAGAGGAGACAAACATATTCTTTGTTTTCAGATCAAAATAATACAAAGCATTTATTTTTCTTGATTCAAA
Organism: Enhydra lutris kenyoni; assembly: GCF_002288905.1. Classification (NCBI taxonomy): domain Eukaryota; kingdom Metazoa; phylum Chordata; class Mammalia; order Carnivora; family Mustelidae; genus Enhydra; species Enhydra lutris. Next base: position 15,388,495 of record NW_019154112.1, on the reverse strand, counting down.
CAGAATGAATATCCTTAAGCATATGACAAAGAAGATTTTGCAAAAACATTTTGTAGAGAACAGGTAAAAATACTTGGTTAAAGGAATGCTTATGAGGACTAGAGACCTTTGTGGTTGTATTCAATTCAGCTAGGCAGTTTTGCAATCTTGCAATAAAAATAATTTCTAGGTGGAATCAAGTACAACTTACCCCTGATTTTCAACCATTAGCCAAGGAAGCTTGCAACTCTGGAAGGCTTGTGATTACAGTTAATGTCTGCATATGCCTAGTGTGTTTCACCTTGTTTCTCAGAACCCTTATCAAATAAATCTTCTTTTATATGTGGCTTCTGAAACAAGGAGCTAAAAGCCCTAACCTGTTGTAGTATAAAGGTAAACTCATTAAAGCCATGTACAGGCTGACATAAGGCTTGGCCTTTATTTAGCTAATCTGGAGATGAATACAGAAAGCCATCTGGAGCTTTGTATAAATCCATAAGCAAAATACTTCTCTATAATTTAATTATTTCCAATTTCATTTTTAACTCACCATTTTCATTGCTAACTTCATATATCTCAGACTGAATGTTTTCTTGTGTTTTCAGGGATTATTACAAATTGATTTTTTTTTTTTTTAATTCAGATACAGACAGTGGAAGAAAGAAAAACGTCTTACGTTGCTAGGGAAACCTGATGCTGAAGGTTTAGTGACAACCTCAGATGGTATAGTACAGCAAAGGTTGTCAGGATAAAAGAACAGAAAGAGAGCCTGCTGATGCGAAGAATGAATTTAGAATGTTACTTATTGATTCTACGATGAGCTTTATAAAAGAAGTAATGCAGACTCTGTCTTTTTCTAAAGAAGAATTATGGAACTATAATAAAGAAGGCCTCAAGGAATTTATATCATTGAAAGGCAGAATAAATGAAATCTCACCTCCATCTGTGAGTTTTTAGAGAGAAAAGGAATTATTGGATACTCTAGATTTTTGTCAAATTTATTAGTATATCCAGATCCTGCAGTTCCATTGGAATATTTGTCTTACTTTTATCTTTATATTTTAAAATTACTGAATTAAATATAAATCATTGTATTATATTTGATCCAGTAGTTAATATGTGAAAAATATATTTCAATAATCTTCTACTGAAACAAACTAATACCATTTTAAAATAGTAAAACTACATTACAGACAAATTATTCATTTTTATTTGCAGCAATAAATAAAATTATATGTATTAGTTTTATATAATTTGTATTCTTTATTATATATAGCTTATATACTATTTTCATATTTTAATAAATTAAAATGCTATTAAAATTTTGCAATACAAAAAGAGGAAATGTTTGGTGTTGACTCAAAGAAGCCAGTTACTCATAACTATATGGAGGTCTCCCTAAACACTGAGACATTTACAGATATGACATTACAAAGATTACAGGACACATATCCATTGATATCTGGGGAAAAATTTACCTGTTACATCTTGTTTTTCCTAAGACTAGTAGAAAATTACTTCAAATTCCTTTGATAAAGAGGTAAGCCTTAGGCTCATTTATTTTCCATCTTCCCTTTTCTTTCTCTCCTTCCTTTCTTCTTACCTTTATTTCTTCCTCCCTTCCTTTTAAGTGATTAGGGAATTCTCTGATACTGTGATATTTGGTTAAAGGTAAAGGGAAATACGAGAGTAAATCAACTTCACAGATATCTGTGGAGGATAGGTAGAAGGTAGAAGGAACAGTAAGTATAAATTCCCTAGAGTGGACTAATGAAGAGTAGACTAGAAAACTGGAAGAGAACCAAGAGAGGTTAATGAGGCAAATGATGAGTCAGATCATGTATGTCTCCATTGGTCATTTTATGGACTTTAGCTTTTACTCTGAATGTGATGGAAACCTTCAGGAAATTTTGAAGAGAAGAAAGACATGACTTAAGAAATCTGAAGAGAAGAAAGACTTGACTTACATGTTAAGGAATCATTCTAATTATTATAGGGTGACTGCAGTGAGGGTGGGGGTGGGAAGAAGTGAAGTCAGATAGGAGGTTATTCTATTAGTTTAGGCACAGCTATTTGATCAAGATGATAGTAGATGAAAAAATAAAGAAAAAATCAGATTCTGAATGTAAGCTTAATATAGAATTGACAGAAGTGTTGATGGATTTATTATGGGCCACAGGAGAAATACATCCCAAATCTAACCACTTTGTGTCATTTCTACTGCTATCACTCTGGTCAGAACCATTACCATTAATCAAAAGTTTTAATGTGAAATGCCTTTTGCCTATGTTTCTCTTCTTGCCTATCACTCCTGCCCCATCTATATTTTCAGCAGAGTAGCCAGAGTGATTCTTTTGCAGCTTAAAACATAAAATGTCAAACATTGAATTGAATCCCACAATGTTTCCCATCTCATGGCCTAGAGTAAAAGACCATGGTTGCTACAGTGGCCCTAAAAGGACTTTCACAATCTGTCCTTCTGTTACGTCTTTGGTTTTCTTTTCTTGCTGATTCATTTTCAGACACACTGGTTTCCTTGTTATTTCTCAAAGATGTCAAGCATATTATCTCCTTAGGTCCCTTTTCATGTTGACCCTTTCTCAGATCACTTTTTTTGCAGTTATATTAATTTCCTCATGTGAATTTTCTCACCACCAGGTATTTGAGTTAACTCTCACCTTCCCAGTTAGGTCTATCTTAACCTTCCCATTTAGTATTACAACTCATTCTCCTCTTTCCAGTCTGCCTCACCCTGCTCCATTTTTCTTTTTTTTTCCCCAGTACTTGTCACATTTCATGATATTATATTATCTGCTTATTAGTATGCATATGGTTTATTGTTGATTGTCTACATCCTCCTTCTATATTGTAATCATTAAGAGAATAGGAATGTTTTTATTCTCCACTATCATACAATTCCTTAGCACAATGGGTTGCAGATAGTGCTCAGTCAATTACTACTGAGTAAGTAAATGAAAGAACTATAACTTCAAATTTTATGAAGTGAAATAATGGTGAAATGGAGTTTTTTTATTGGTGGGGCAAGAATCTGGGGGAAAAAAAGCTGTTTGTGGTGGGACAGGGAAGGGGATCAAACATTAATTCCTGGCATATTAACTTTGGGAGGACTATTAAACATCAAGTGAAGAAGCCATAGGAACAGTTAAATATCTATGTTTGGAGGTCAGAGAAGGGACCCAAGCTACAGTAATTTCCAAGCAGATGGCCCATAAAACTATGGAACTAGATAAGATTTTCATTTATAGGTCACTACAACAATTTTGAGATGTTGGAAATGAAGAGGAATCAGCAAATTAAAATGCAAAGGTACCATAACTAAGACAGGAGTAAAAACAAGAGAGTGACATCCAGAAGGCAAGTGAAGAAACATTTTAAGAGGAAGTGAGAATCTGCGACATATTCTGCAGACAGGTACTAAGGACCCTGAACTATAGGCCCCCTCAATTATTCTAACTTTCATACACAGCTAAGGAAATGGGAGACAATCACATCCTGACACAATAGTCCAAGGAAGCACAATCCAGTGGGTGAGCTCAAGGCTTCTGTTTCTGGCATCAAGTGTGGCTATCTACTTCATGCCCCCAATCCTATGTGATAAGGAAGACATCTCTCAAAATTCTTGATTAGAGTAAGACCACAGGCCTTTTCTACTCCCCATCTCCTAAATTTAGAATAGGAGCTATTTTCTTCCCCACCTCTCAGCCTGAAAGCAAGTAGAAAGGGAAAATATTCTTCCTCAACTATGAGTTTCCAAATACTGCCCTATTTTACAGACTGAGTCTTTGAATTCAAAAACCAAAACCAAAAAACAAAACAAAACAGAAAACCAATTAAACAAAACAAAACAAAAGAGAGAGAGAGAGAGAGAGAGAGAGAGAGAAGAAAAAAAGAGAGAAAAAATGCCACGTAGTACTTAGTTTCCCTTGCGATTGCTCTCCTCTGTATTTTGTTAGAAAGATTAAGAAAAGGGAAAGTTACAGTATTAAATTTTGTTAATATAATTATCTGGGAAAATTAGACTATACTGCCATAGTCATGTGGTCCACAATCAGTCATTTGGAAGGCAGACCCAAAATCTAATTTTTCATCCCAATATTACCCTCCTTCTTGACCATTCAGAGAAGCCACTCACTCACCTGGAAAATCTCTTATTCATAAGGAATTGTGTTATCACATGGCTGCCCCAGTAAATAATAAGCAGATCATCAGTTTCCTTCCCAGTGCATATTTTATAAAGGCCTATGGAGGAGAATAGTTAAGAACCTGGACTCTGGGGTTGTATGATCTAGAGTAAAAAACCTAGCTCTTCCAATTACCAGTTTTGTAATACCTTAAGCAAATTAGAGATTTTCATTTCTATAAAATTAATATCAAAATTATACCTATTTGGAGGAATGTTAAGAGAATTAAATGGCTTAATACATGTAATACACCCACCCACCCATAAACACAAACAAACCAAAGAAAAGTCATTTAACACATGACTAGTTATTCAATATATTTTACCTAGTATTGTTCTAAATTCATGTCTAGGGCTTGTATATAACCAAGTCAGATATTTTTATGGTTCCTTGACAGTATAAAATGAAGATATATCTCTATTTTATTTTTCTTCTTCATCTACTCTTTGCTTCTGTATTTCTGCAGTTATTTCTTAGACAAAAGCAAAAGCATAGGCCTGTACACATGCATGTGCATGCATGTGTACACTTGTGCACATACACACACATACAACATGGACAAAATTTATAAATGGGTACACAGGGAAAATCCAGAAATGTGACTCCACCCACAACAAAGTTAGCCTTTTACAACATTAGAGATCTCAATTAGTTGTTCCAAACTTAGTTGTTCCAAAACTCATCATTCCAAGATGTACCACTTCCTAAACATTCAAGCAATTTTCTTTAAAATAAAGGATACTTTTGGTCTCAAAAATAATTCATGTCCCCAAAAGAAATAAAAATAAGTGTAAAAAACAATGCTAGGAACTAAAACAACAATGCTCCCCCATTTAAAGCTCTTGAGAACATTTAAATCATATATAGTTCAATTCTCAGCTACAGAACAGCACTGCAAAGAGTTATATAAGTCTGATTGCTCTTGAAACTATTCACTGCAACCTTTCTCCTAGCGATTTTAATTCGTTCCATATCTGGAGACATCCCCCTTTGACTCAAGTTAATCCCTTGAGTTACTTACCTTTGTCCCCTCTTTCTTAAAACTTGAAAGACTAGTGACCCATTTTCTTACTACCTGCTAACTTTTTAATCTCTTTCAATTTTCCTCTATTTCCACAATGCTAGTGATACAACTTTCTTGATAATGACCAGTAACTGCCTTATGATCATTTCAAAAGGCTTCATGATTCTTTCTTTAGAATTTAGGATTAAATTTCAGTTCTACATTTCACTACTTATATGACTGTGGTCAACCTATTAAAATCTTTTGAATCTCAGATTTTTACTACACAGATCTGTTATCAAGAGAACATTCTAAAACATATCTGAAAACACCTTCTACAATAAAATGCCAATAAATATGATTTCCCTATCTGGCCTTTTCCATTCTATCCCCCCTCCTCCTTTTAAATCTTTAGACCTTGACCCTACTTCTTGAGAATCTCTGTTTCCTTGACTTCTATGACACCACATGCTTCTGTTCCCTTTTCTTCCACTGCTGCAGCCCTGTTTTCCTGGTTCTGAAGTGAAGTAGATTCATATTTAACGGCATTATATGACTTAACCATCAGTTCTTCCCCATATCCCTCCCGCTATCTATTACATGACAATGAAAATCCAAGTTTTTAGTTTCAATTCTTCCTTTTGCTATTTGCACAAAGACTTCATCAAGACTCTTTTAGACCCTTTCTTGGCATGATTCCAGACATGAACATGACCAAGTAGGTCATTACTTGAGCAATACAAAATATTGCAGTTTTTTAAAAAAAAAAAAAACTGATTATTTTCCTAATACCCTAATAATGAATCAGTTTCACTTTATGAGAATAGCTCTAATAGGTCACTTTCCACTTCAAAAACTCTCACTGGCTTGTTCAGCCTAATATTAGTGTGGTATTACTTAATCACCTGCTTAATACCTTTTATTCTGATAAATAATATATAGATGATATCATGTTTATAGATCAAGAAAATCTAATGAAGTGGGTATTTTTCCCTCCATTTCTGAAATGAATGTCAGGAAGAGTAAACAGACTCTGTAAAACCACAAGACTTTTTTTTTTTTTTTTTTTTTTTTTTATTTGACAGAGATCACAAGCAGGCAGAGAGTCAGGCAGAGAGAGAGGAAGGGAAGCAGGCTCCCTGCCGAGCAGAGAGCCCTATGTGGGGCTCGATCCCAGGGTCCTGGGATCATGACCTGAGTCGAAGGCAGAGGCTTTAACCCACTGAGCCACCCAGGTGCCCCAAACCACAAGACTTTTGATTCATACTTTGGAAAGTTTCAAAACCTGCTCAACCTCTCAACCTACCCTATTTATCACTTTTAAACTAAGATGGGGATCTACTTCCATGGCCCCTAAAGTGGTGTTACCTTGCATTTGTCCTTGAGTCTTGTTTCAATTTTATTGTCTACCTGTCCTCAAATACTATATTACTCTTGAGTAAAACTGCTCTATGTCTATGACATTCTGGGAAAGAAAAACAAGAACACAAAATAGAGGTTGAAAACAAATGAGCATGGGAAGACTTCTGCAGTCTTAGAAATATTTATCTAGACCATGATGGTAAGTTATGAAACAGTACACTAAAAAGGATGAGTTTTACTGCATGTAAATTATACCTTGATAAATAGCAATTAAAAAAAAAAAAAAACTGCCTCAAACAACATTTCATTAGTCAGGGTCCTCCAAAGAAACAAACTCAATAATTTGAGAAAGAGAGAGACAGAGTGTGTGCATGTGGGAGAGTTCATGTATGCCCACCAACATATGTTTTTATATGTATACATTGTCTGTTAAATATATATAGTTCATATACATTTGTGTGTATATGTATGTGTGTGTGTGTGTGTGTGTGCATATATATATATGCACTCACATTTTCTGCAGGGTGAATTAGCACACTGGAAACCCAGGGAGCTAAGGTTATGCTTCCATTCTGAATCCAAAGGCCTGAAAATTAGGAGAACTAATGTTGTAGGGTCCAGTCAGAAGACTTGCAGGCTAGAGACCCAGAAAGAGCCAAAATTTCAGTTTGAGTCTAAAGGTAGGAAAAAGCCAATGTCCTAGTTCAAAGGAAGTCAGGCAGGAGGAATTCTCTCTTGCTCAGGGGAGGGTGAGCTTTTTTGTTCTATTCAGGTCAAGAACTGGTTGGATTAGCCCCACCCACATCAAGGACAATCTGCTTTACTTAGTCTACCAGTTTAAATGTTAACCTCATCCAAGACACTCAGAATAATGTCTAAGTATCTGGGACTTGTGGCACAATCAAGTTGATACATAAAATACCATAACCATTCATATTTATAACCCTTATTATTAAATATCTTAACCCTTAATATTAGTGCCACTGCACCTGTCAGACTTAGCTTTTTATCATACTGAAACTAACTACATTTATTTCAGTCCATCTGATATCTTTATTTCTTCTGTAGTTACCTTGCTTATTGGGATATGTTTCTACTCTCTCATTCTTAATTTTCATTACCTGGAAAGCCACCTTCCTTAGAACTGAGTGAAATTCTAAATTTTTAAGATTTAGTTTCAGAATTGCTAACTTTAACATGTGAAAATAAAATAAATTACTTATCTGTATATTAATAATTGTGGCATTTGTGAGGAATATTCCAATAAAAATCATGATTTCTTGAAGAACCATTCTCATTAATAGAAAGAGTTTGAAAAATTTGGTGTATTTTTAAATTTTTTAAATAACTAAATGACCAGGGAAAAGAGAGAGAAGACAAATAAAATAATTTTGAATGTATGATTTCAGTCATGTTTGAGGTTAGTATTTTCCCAAGATAAATCACTTTATCCTCATAACAAAGTTACATACTATTAAAAATAAAATTTACATAAATAATCAGGTATATAGACTCTAAATAACTGGCCATAGTTCAAAATATAAGTACTAATTAGATGATCATAGCCCATCTTTGTAACATTGGTCATGTCGAATTCTCTCGTTATCAGTAGCAGTGTTACTTGGGAAAGGTTTAAAGTTACATTTAAGATTCACTCAGATATTATTTCCCACATTTTAACACATATTTACAAAAATCACTGGTTATTATGACCTACATTTGTTGAATTCATTTATATACTATTCAAGTTGTTTTTAGGAGTTATTACTAATACCAATAACACACAAGCCTCTGCCTTGTGGTTTAGAGGTAAATATAATTCAGCCAGAAATTAACTGTCTATGAAATAAGTGGGTAATCTTTAGAGAATGCAGTTTTTTAAAAATTAATTTTACATGAGAAATTGGAATCTGTAATAGTAATTATGTATTTTTTTTCTTTTTGTGCATTTTCAGTAGAAAGATTATGATGCTTTGATAACCAGAGTGTCCCTCCATGGAAAGTGAATGCCAGGAAAAAATATATGACAAACATATAACTTATAACTTCCATGCTACCAAGTAAAGCACCTGTTTTATTTCAAAGAGAGCTATAGAATACTAATAAGAAAATAGCACTGTGATTTAAGGCTGACATTAAGGATCGATTCATTAGAAAGAAATTATAAAATAATATACACACTATATACATATTACATATATATGTATTTATGAGTATATATTACATATATGTATTTATATGTACATATTACATAGAGAGAGCAATTATTTACACAGGAATTGAGCCTGAGCTGAAGGATTAGCAAACATATTTTAATTGAATTAGTTGATAAAGAATTAATAATCCAAATTGTCACACTAATTTTATATTACTACTGTATCTCATTGCAAAATTCCACACCCAAATCCCAACATTATATTTCTAAAGAAGTTGATGGTTGATTATATTCATTTCTTACAAAATGTTAAGAATATATTTTTATTATGGTTAGGCAAAGTATATAGTTGTCTGTACTTTTGAAAACAGATGATGTCCAATGTTTAAAGTGTATCTTAAGACACACTGAAATAATACTCACTGAAAATGAGTATTATTTAAATATTATTGCATTAATTTATTGCTTTATACATAATAAATAAGTATTATGCACTTGGAATACCAAAAACTAATTTTTTAACACTTTGCATTATTCTTAATAATTTGTATTAATCTGAATATACAAGTAATAAAAATCATAAGCAAATATTTCTATAAATTTGGATTCATCTGTTCTTAAAATATGCAAATTTGGACTAAGTTTTTGAAGAACTTTTTATTTCAAAACCAAATGCCAAAATTAAGGTTTTTGCATTCTTTCTTTAAAGATTTTTATTTATTTATGTGAGAGAGAGAATGAGAGAGAGAACATGAGAGGAAAGAAGGTCAGAGGGAGAGGCAGACTCCGTGCTGAGCAGGGAGCCCAATGTGGGACTTGATCTTTGGACTCCAGGATCATGACCTGAGCTGAAGGCAGTCGCTTAATCAACTGAGCCACCCAGGTGCCCAGGTTTCTGCATTTTTCATTTGAAAATATAAATCAATTGCTTACTTATGGAAAAGTAAAAAGAGATTCAGAAAATGTCCTCACAGCATTTAATATAGATACTGGCATAAGAGTATTGTGGGCAAATGAATGAACATTTCAAGTAACATAGTTTGATAAAAGTTTTTTTCTAATAATTGATATCTGAGACATCCTTTTAAAATTTGACTAGGATAAATACATGAAACAATTTCCAAGTTTAATTCTTTTGATACTTTTTAATTAAGATAACTTTAGAAAGATTTTTAAAAATATTTATTTATTTATTTATTTGACAGACAGAGATCAAAGTAGGCAGAGAGGCAGGCAGAGCGAGAGGGGGTAAGCAGGCTCCCCACTGAGCAGAGAGCCCAATGTGGTGCTGGATCCCAGAACCCTGGGATCGTGACCTGAGCTGAAGGCAGAAGGCTTTAATCCACTGAGCCACCAAGGCATCCCTAGAAAGATTTTTTTAATTTGAAAATCATTTCTTTTTTTTTTTTCTTTAAAGATTTTATTTATTTATTTGACAGACAGAGATCATAAGTAGGCAAAGAGGCAGGCGGGGGGAGGGCGGGGAGGGAAGCAGGCTCTCTGCTGAGCAGAGAGCCCGATGCGATGTGGGGCTCAACCTGAGGTCCCTGAGATCATGACTTGAGCTGAAGGTAGAGGCTTTAACCCACTGAGCCACCCAGGAGCCCCAGGAAAATCATTTCTTTCTGTAAGGATATTTGTTTTCTATAGCTCTCTACCTACTTATTCATAAGTGCTACAGTTAGTAGCCATAAGTTAATGATTAAACTTCAATAAACAAAAATTTTATTATTCTTAAAACTAAATAATGAGCAGTCACTCATTTTTCCTAGTGTAGCAGATTATATATATACATATAGTTGGAATGAAGATGTCAGCTGCCTGTAGGTAACAAATTTCTTCAACTCATTTCTTTCAGCACTTTCTTTAATTGTCTGTTAGAACTGTTTGAACCTTCATGTCCTGGAAAAACAATCACATTCCATAACTTTGTCTGGGATTGTTGGGAGTGGGAGTGTGTGTGTTTCCTTATGGCTTTCCGTTGTGATTCCCAGCTCCAGTTTCTTACCTCTACTAAATTTTCCATCTTTGTCTTTGATTCCTGTTCAGGTTACATTTTTCAGAGTGCATTGGTTACCAGTAGATGTTACTTAAATTCCTGACTTTTCAAAATACAATTAAAACAAAGCTATGAACTAACACATTACTGAAGATTTGAGAAAATGATGAAAACTAATAGCATAGTTCTATATAAGGAGCAACTAAAAGCTGAATATTAGCCATTCTTAAACTACATTGTACTGACCATTTTTCACCTTGGCATATTTCTTGCTGACACCTTCCTCTAAAGTCTAGATCTGACATAACTGTCCATGTTTCCTGCTCTGTTCTTCCACCACCTTTTCCCAGTTGCCCATATATGCCAATTTTTTCTTGTATTACTCTGAAAAATAATTATCTTTTACTTTATTTTTTATCTAGCATAAGCTCCTTGATATATTCTAAATTCATGAATAGGCCTTTTGTTCATTTAAAAAAAATCATTTACTCCACAGCATAATTATGAGACTTTCCTAGATAATATAAGTGAGTTGTATTTTTCTTAAATAGTATATTTCATCATATATTTACATGATAAAATCTTTGTGAGCTTTATGAAATATACTTCACTATCAGTGAAGTCATCTATCTCAGTATGTGTTTTGAAGTTCGCATTCAAAGTAATATTTGATCTTATTTAATGCAGATTCTTGAAAGTTCAGTGATTGCTTAACTGAATACATCATACACTTTCCCATTCAGATAATGGAGAATAAGAGGAAAGTTAATAAAACGAACTTGATTGAAATAATAATTACACTATATGGCATTCTATAGACTATACTAAGATTAGATATACAAAATAACTAAAATACTCTGTATTCAAATAAGAAATTGTGAATTCCTACAAAAATGGTAAAAACAAGTAAATTGAACACTGTATCCTTCCATAAAAGAAAAAAAAATCTTATGTTTTTTAAAAAATAGTTGAATAGCATGAAGTTTTATTGGGTCACATTATGCTATAAAGTATAATCAGAGACATCACATTATTCACAATCATCAACAATTAACGGTTCATATATGGCTTCACAGGTGAATCTACCAAACATTTAAAGAAAATTTAATGCTCTTCCAAAAAAGTAAAAAAGAAGGAGTATTTTGAAACTTATTTTATGAGGCCAGCATTACCCTGGCACCAAAGATAAAGACATTACGAGATAAGAAAACTGTAAGCCAATGTCCCTGATGAACATAAATGCAAAAGTTGAACTGAATATTAGCAAACAGAATTCAAAAGCCCACTGAGAGGATATACAGCACCACTGAATGGAATTTATTTTTGTGATGCAAAAATGTTTCAACGTATACATTAAATAAACATGATATACCATAATAACAGAATCAAGGATAAAAACCATATGACCATCTCAATAAGTGCAGAAAAAAACAACAATCCAACAACTTTTTATGATAAAAAATGTCAACAAATGCGGTATAGAAAAAATGTATACCAACATAAAAAGGGCTGTATATGACAAGCCCACAGCTAACATCATATTCAATAGTGAAAAGCTGACATCTTTCCCAGTAAGCTCAAAAACAAGATAAAAGATGCCCATTCTCATAATTTCTATTCAACATAGTACTGGAAATTGAAACCAGAGGAATTAGGTAAGAAAAGTAAATAAATGGTATCCAAATCAGAAAGGAAGAGATTAAATTTTCTCTGCAGACAATATGATCTTACATACAGAAAATTCTAAAGACTCCACCAAAAAGTTGTTAGAGCTAATAAAACAATTCTGTAAAAGAACAAAGCTGGAGGCATCACACTTCCTAATTTCAAACTACATTACAGAGATTGGGAAAACAAAACAGTATTATATTGGCAGAAAGGGATATATAGACCAGTGTAATAGAACAGAGAGCCCAGAAATAAACTCTCACATATACAGTCAACTAATCTTTGAAAAATGTGCCAAGAATACACAATGGGAAAAGGATAGTCTCTTCAATAAGTGGTACTGGATAAACTGAATATTCATATGCAAAAGAGTAAAACTGGACCATTATCATAAACCATATACAAAAACCAACTCAAAATTGATTAAAGACTTTAGTGTAAGACCTGCAATCATAAAATTTCTAGACAAAAACTGAGAAAAAATTAATTGCTATTGGTCATAACAATGAGTTTTTGGATAGGACATTAAAAGAGTAGGCAACAAAAACAAAAACAGAAAACTGACATTACATCAAACCAGAAAGCTTCTTTTTTTTTTTTTAAGGTTTTATTTATTTATTTGACAGAGAAAGACAGCACATGCATGGGGAGCAGCAGGCAGAGGAAGAGGGAGAAGCAGCTTCCCACTGAGCAGTGAGCCAGATGCAGGGCTTGATCCCAGGATCCTGGGATCATGACTCCAGCTGAAGGCAGACACTTGACCTATTGAGCCACCCAGATGCCCCTAGAAAGCTTCTGTACATCAAAGAAAGCAACCAACAAAAAGGCAATCTATGGAATGGAAGAAAATATTTGCAAACCATGTATCTGATAAGGGATTAATATCCAATATATATAAAGAACTCATATAACTTAATAGCAAACAAACAAAACAACTCGATTAAAAAAATGGGTAAGGATCTAAATAGACATTTTGTTTTTGTTTTTGTTTTTGTTTTTTGTTTAACAAAAACAGAAGGGAACAGATATATATGTAAATAAAACAAAACAGATAAGTATGTAAAAAAAGCAAACACAAAACAAAACATGAAAATGTGTTCAACATCACTAATAATCATAGAAATGCAAGTCAAAACCACAATGAGATAGCACTTCACACCTGATAGGTGGCTATAAGAAATAACAGATGCTGTTGAAGAAGGCAACAATTTTGTATACTGTAATGTATGTAAATTGGGTATAGTCACTGGGAATGTAAACTGGTATAGTCACTACTGAAAACATTATGCAGTTTCCTTAAAACAATTAAAAATAGAACTACCATAAGAGCACCTGCGTGTCTAAGACCCTTACGCATTTGACTCTTGATTTCACTCAGGTCATGATCTTGCAGGTTGTAAGATTGAGCCCCATGCTGGGTTCCATGCTCAGTGAGGAGTCTGCTTGACATTATCTCTGTGCTTCACCCTCTGCCCCTCCCTGCCACTCCTTCTCTCTCTCTCTCTCTCAAATAAGTAAAATATTTAAAAAACTAGAACTACAATATGATTCAGCATTCCTACTTCTGGGTATATAACCAAAGGAAATGAAATCATCTTAAAGAGTTATCTGCACTCCCATACTCACTGCAGAATTATTTATCATAGCCAAGATATGGAAACAATTTAGATGCCCATGAAAGGATAATGGATAAAGAAAATGTCATATATATAATGGAATATTATTCAGCTATAAAAGGAAATCCTGCTATTTGCAACAACATGGATAAAAATCTGGACATTATGCTAACTGAAATAAACTAGACAGAAGAGAGAGACAATTACTGAGTGATCTTATTATATATGGAATATAAAAAAGTTTGAACTCAGAGTAACAGAGAATAGAGCAGTCACTTCCAGGAAATGAGGGTAGGCTGGGGCCAGAGTAAATGGGAAGATATTGGTCAAAGCGTAAACACTTTCACTTACAAGATGAATGAGTTCTTTGGATCTAATGTACAGCATAGTAAATATAGTTAATGTACTGTATACTTGAAATTTGCTAAAAGTAGATCTTAACTGTTCTTAACATACATTAAAAAAAGAAGATGCATACATGTGAGGTGATAGGTGTGTTAATTAACTTGATTTCGGTAATCATTTCACAATAGATATGTATATTAAATCATCATGTTGCACACCTTTGAAAATATAAATAAATGGCATTTCTCCAATTGTATTTTTACTTATTAATGCAATGTAAGGAAAATAATTAGGGTTACTTGTCTAATATTTTCATTTGACAGTTTATATATTTTAAATGAGAACTGGTTATAATACATAATTTTATCCCTATTTAAAATCTATGTAGAATGCATAAATCTGGGATTTCTCAGCCATGTAAATACCAATCACAATATTAAAAGTGCCTCGGGAGAACCTTCTCTCAACACTTCCTTCTATCAAAAACAGAAGCAACTTCTACTTCTTGTGTTAATAATTATGGAACTTATATTTTCCCATTGTGTCAAGAAGGCATACCTTACATAGCTCATTGTTCTTTTTTTTTTTAAGATTTTATTTATTTATTTATTTATTTGGGAGAGAGAGCACAGAAGGAGAATGAGAGGGAGAAGCAGGACTCCCTGCCAAGCAGAGAGTTGGATGCAGGGCTTGATTCCAGGACCTTGAGATCATGACCTGAACTGAAGGCAGAAGCTTAACGGACTGAGGCACCCACATACCCTACAACCCATTGTTCTTAATCTGCTTCATAAACTACATATTCTTTCCCAAGAAGAATACACTAACATAAACAAAACAGTTAAAAACGGATCAGCCAGATAATATCTGGGAAAATAATTAAGCTTTTTTAGTTCCTCAAGTTTATCTGTGAACCCTGTTTTCATTTCCTTTTGTGAGTGAGTTCAATCTTCCTAAGCCACTGTGCCTCTTTCGAATTCTAGTGTCACCTTACCTTTTAGGTCACTCCTTGATATCCAGTCCCCTACTGAGCTACATGTATTCACAGAAATTCTCCATACTCTAAATCTGTCCTTTCCTTTCTGCATTAAAATTTATAATATTTAGATTATCTATCAATGCGTACAACTAATTCAATCTAGAAAATCAATTATTTTAAAATAATGTAATATAGAGCCAATTTTGTGATCATAGCTTAGTATTTCAAGGAGAATTTTTGAAAGTTTATTAAAAAGTACTGTACACCAGGTACAAAGGGGATGTTTATGATTGGCCTTCTTAGCACATTTTAATTTAAACTAAATATGCAACAAATTGCCAAAATCTAGCAAGATAACAATTTTGAGAGATTTAACAGGGGCAACAGAAGAACACTAAATTATTTTACTATTCCCATCTATATTGTATTTAGTTTTTATCTGACCAAGAAAAGATCTGTTAAAATTTATTTTTAACTTATTTTGATGATTTCTTTAGTATATTCTGAATACTTTCTTCCCTTTAATAGACATCCAACCTGATTTTGATATATGTTTAAATTTTGTTTAAGTACCACAACACAAGCTATGTAAGGTATAAACATTTGAACGAAGTTTTTCCATTACAATTTAATTCAAGGAAGTCCTCAGAAAGAGCCAGTTAAACATACATTTGCAGGCTATTAGCCTACATAAATGCCTAATTTTTGTTTTTAACCAGGTCTTTCTACTCTTGTCATAGATGCAAAACTTGAACTATGATTATCACTGTCGTGCAGATAAAATGTATATTTATTTTTCCATTCTTCAGTGATATATGAGATAAATCATTAGAACTACAGAGATACCTGTTAGATACTAAAGTAAACCACTGATGTCAGCTGCCAAGTCATCTCATTTAACTCAAAAGGAGAAAACTTTGGCTTCTGACTCTGTATTTTTGCTTCTTTAGCTAATGACAACTGAATCTCAACTGCCTGGGTGTGCAAAGATGATGGATACTATTCCAAGGCTTGTATTCTTTTTTGTAAAATGCTGAAATTTGCTTACCCATTATCACTCAGGCTATGAGTTATGGATGTGCATTTTTTTTCTTCTCTGGGATTAAAGTCTCTCTCAAAGCACAAATTAATGTACTTTTTGTCTATTGTGTGAGTAGGGTCTAATATATATGGTAATTTGGCTCATACTAGTTGATAGAATTCATTTTACGTGAAGATAATAAGCATGAATTTCAAAATTAAATTTCCCTATTGGCTACTTTTTGAACAAATGCATTGGTTTAAATTTATTCCCATCACTTACAGATACTTTATTCCCAGGCTAGCTTAATTTACACAGCATACTTCCAGTATTCTTTGGTGTACATTGACATCTAGAGAGGTGTTTTTTTTTTTTTAGTTTTCCCGCATAAACTGCATATATGTAGTCAACCATCAAGATCCTTCTCTTTTTAGATCAATTTTTTTGGGGGGGGTTCATTTTTTTGTCACACATTATTTAGTTTGTAATCATTCTTGGAAATTTTCTCATCTTATTTTAAACAATGAAGACTCTTGAACTCTTTTTCTCCATAAATTTCAGATATTGACTAATTTCAGATATTGTTCCTATTAATACGTCTTTCAACATGTTTTACATACTTACATACCCAAACACACTCATAGGTCCACTTTTCTCCCTTCTTTAGGTAATTACATTAAAGTCCTCAACAAAATTACATTTCCTTAATCATTATAAATTGTGCTAAAGCTTTATGTGTTATATCAAAGAAAAAAATTGCACCAGACAAATTTCAACTGGTTAGGAAAATTTTACTAAGACTGCAGCAATATTTTTATATTTATATCTCTTTATATTTATATATTTATAATATAAATCATATGTTATATATGTTTATAATATAAATTGCATATATTATATATGTTTATAATATAAACCAATATATATTTCTATATTTATATCTCTTTTGAGAGACCAGAACACCATCTAAACTCAACTTTGCTGAAACAAAAAGCAAGGATATTTTAAGAGCTTGTAGCTAGGGTTAAAGTACTGGAGAATGTTATGGAGGAGGTTAGTCAATGGAGTATGTGGTACACATTGAGTTATTACTGAGTTTGCAAATGTTTTCTCTGATGAAGCCATCTGTGTTTGCTAGTTGGTGCCCATCAGAAACTAGGCTACTCCCCTCCCATTCTGACTGGGATGTGGGGACACAATCTTTCTTGATAACTACATTTCAAAGGAATGGCGTTTAGGTCCTTGAGAAACACATTCCTGAGTCAAAAATCCCACAAGAGGATTTATGAAGATTTACATCTAAAAGGGGCAGAGAAAGAATTTAAAATGACAAGTTTTCTAAAAAAAATGTTCTAAGAAAAGAGAGGTCAGGTCCTAGAGTCAGATAGAAACCCATCTAAAGTTTAGTCAAGCTGAGGGAAATGTTAATACACTAACTAGAATATTTAATATTTATTAATATTTATTTTATTCTTTTGAGCACCTGTCTCTTTATGCATAGAATTTTCAACTATGTCAGGTCACCACTTTGCCTTAACAAAAACAATGTAAATTTCACAAGGCAGGCTTTTGTTCTACATTCTAAACAACCAGAAGATGTTTGACATATAATTAATGTTCAATAAATGTCAGCTGATACTAGTCTTTACAATTCTTCAAGAGATGACATAGCTATTCAAAATAATTTTTGCCACTACATTATTATTACGACATATGACCTTCATACTAAATATTCAAACAAGTTTTGTATTCAAAGAGAGAGGAGTAACAGGAAAAAGACTACAAAGTAGAATATGTTGCAGAATCAGTGAATAACATTTAATGTCAAAATAGTTTATTAAGACCCTATACTTATATTTTTTATCCTCTCCATTTTAATTCTTCACTTTCTTACCTATCCTCCATCAACAGTCATGTTGTTTAAAATAACAACTCTGATCATACCACTCCTCTGATTAAAAGTACCTCTCTCTTTCTCTCATACTACTTCACATTTACTAACTCTAATATTCCTCAAAATAACCCTATGAAGTAGTCCTATTACTGTCCCCATATTTACAGGTAAAAAATCTGAAGTACAGAAAAGTTAAGTAACTTCCCCAAAGCCACACAGCTACTAAGGTTAAGAGCTAGATTCTATGAACAAAGTCTGGTTTCAGTCTGTGATCTTAACTACCACCCCAAGTGAATCTAACAACTTCATCTTGGCCTACAAGGCTCTTCATGATCTAGACCCTGCCTACATTTTCATCTTCATCTTTTGGTTCTCCTCCCTGTCTAATATGATTTAGCCCCACCAGATGCCTTACTGTTCTCAAACACACTAAGTCCCTTCCTGCCTTAGACCCTTAATTTAATCTAACGCTTACCCCTGCAAGCATCTTTCTCTCCCCTAACATGGTATGTGAACTGAACCCTTATCCTTCAGACCTCAGCCTAAAGATCGCTTTCCTAATACTTATCCAAATATTTCCTTACCTTCCTCTCATCTCTACTGCTCCATCTTCTTGAATTTATTCCCTACATCCTTTCTTATCACAATTTTTTTTTAAAAGATTTTATTTATTTGACAGAGATCACAAGTAGGCAGAGAGGCAGGCAGAGAGAGAGAGAGGGGGAAGCAGGCTCCCCACTGAGCAGAGAGCCCGATGTGGGGCTCGATCCCAGGACCCTGAGATTGTGACCCGAGCTGAAGGCAGAGGCTTTAACCCACTGAGCCACCCAGGCGCCCCTCTTATCACAATTTTTAATTAATATTTGCTTCTTTGTGTATTTACTCTCTGATTCTTCTCTAGACTTTAAGCTCAATAAAGACAAGGAACATACCACCAATGTGTACCTGGTTTTTGGCATATGACTTCAATAAATGCATAAATGAATGAAATACAGTTATGAGTTCAATAAAATTTATAAAACATATGTAACTAAATAAAAAAATAAAAAATGCATATAAACACAAAGAACAGCAATGATGGGTTTTGTTTGTTTTCTGTCAGGTTACAACAAGCTGAAGGTAAAGCTGAGGTTGCAAATAACAATATTTTTTTATTCTACTACGGCAGTAGTTAGACTTAGTCTAGTTCAAATTCTACCACCAAAAAAAAAAGGAGTAAATGAAGTAAATTCTGTATCCTTCACAACCTAGTCTCTTAGTTTCTAGTGTGTTTAAGTGGATTACAGCAACTTCAAAGTAGCTGGAGGCCTTCTACTTCTGCTGTTGCCATTACCGAATTCTGAAACACCACCCCAAGCAAATGTTTCTCCAGGGTTTTGTCAAAGATTAGTTGAATGTAGTTGTGTGCCTAATATTCAGTTTGTTGCTCTAACATTCCAACCCTTCCCCCTCCTTTGACAGTGAAACTGCAGCTATTTTCATCCCTTTTGTACCCTAGAACCTATAGAAAAACTTCTCAACCAAAACCTTCTTGACAAGTTAAATAGTTCAAACCAAACAATATCTCACTACAGCCCAACAGTTTTTTTTTAATAGATCCTTTTGTTCTCCTTCTTCTTTTAGCCTGGGGAATTGACAGAGCAAATCCATCCTCCTGCCTTTGTTTCCCAGTGGAATAAAGCTGAGTAAACTCTGAAAGGAAGATCTGGCAAGGGTTAGTATACCCCCTGATGGAAGCCCATTTTCTTATTCCTTTCTCCTGATAGGCTCCTTACCTCTAAGTTTGATTGACAAATTTAAAGGATTTTCCTTCTTTCTTTAAATCTTTTGCTATATAATCATAAGCTAAGTGTTTGGGAATTGGAGAATAATCAGAGTTTAAAAAATTAAAGCTTCTTGGAAGCGATAAGATTTAAGAGGGAAAAACAAAAAGAAGCATAGAAAATGGCAGATTTTGTGATTCAAAAAAGTGAGTGCATGTTATATTCATGTCACTAGAGTGGGGTTGGTAGAAAAGTGAGATAAACATAATAGGATCAAGTGAAACAGATGAATTTACAGGACATGAAAGGAGTCTGAATTTACAAATGTAGTTTCATAGAAGTTAAGGATTCAGCTTTGGAGTCAAACAGCTTGAGTTCAGATTTTAACTCTATAGGTAACTGACTTTGTGATTTTGGCAAGATACTTAAACCCTGTGAGGTTCAGTATGCTTATATTAGTAATCTTATTATATATACCTCAGATTGATAGAAACACATATAATTACATGCCAAAGCACTTACTGATTATTGATGCCCCTTCATGCTCCTCACCATTGCTATCATTATCAGAGTTAATATTTGATCCAAAGGGTGACTAGGGACAACTACACTTAGCTGAATAGGAGGAGCACTCATCATAAAACCTCCAGTAGTACAGTGTATTACACAGAAGGTATTCAATAAGCATTTAATGAGTAAATAAATAAAAGTTGTAGCATGTAGACTACTTAGGGGAAGTTTGTTAAGAACATGTCCATCATGTAATATATAATATTAAAAAAAATGCAAAGGATATTGTACTAAGCAACAGAGCAATGGAATTAAACAGAGATTCATAATTACTTTTTATCCTATCCCTTGTCATAGAAGAGTGATGGACAAGGATCTGAATATGGTTGAACATGGTCATTGTTGGTTTTTGTTGTTCCTATGTTCACCAATTAAAAAGCATATGCACTGTCCTAAGAAATCAAACATATATATAATATATATATATATATATATAAACTGTCTTACTGTATCCTGTATTTTTATAAGGAAAACTTTGAATTAAGGAACAATTTAAGAATCTGTATACAAGTGATCCAAAGGGGCACGTGCACCCGAATGTTTATAGCAGCAATGTCTACAATAGCCAAACTATGGAAAGAACCTAGATGTCCATCAACAGACGAATGGATAAAGAAGATGTGGTATATGTACACAATGGAATACTATGCAGCCATCAAAAGAAATGAGATCTTGCCATTTGCGACGACGTGGATGGAACTAGAGGGTATCATGTTTACGAAATCAGTCAATCGGAGAAAGACAACTATCATATGATCTCCTTGATATGAGGGAAAGGAGATGCAACATGGGGGGTTAAGGGGGTAGGAGAAGAGTAAATGAAACAAGATGGGGTTGGGAGGGAGACAAACCGTAAGTGACTCTTAATCTCACAAAACAAACTGAGGGCTGATGGGGAGAGGGGGGTTGGGAGAGGGGGTGTGGGGTTATGGACATTGGGGAGGGTATGTGCTATGGTGAGTGCTGTGAAGTGTGTAAACCTGGTGATTCACAGACCTGTACCCCTGGAGATAAAAATATATTATATGTTTATAAAAAAATAAAATTAAAAAAAAAAAGAATCTGTATACACTTTTAAATGAAGAAAATAAATAATCAGACTTCATGGGCTTTAGATTTCCCAGAGACAGACTGAATAAACTAAAGGAGACTTTCCTGACATTCCAAGCTCTAAAAATCACTGGGAAGGACTTTTCTTATTCTTTGATCTTCATTAGACAGTGTAGGGGAGATGGAAGAAACAGTCTCAGAAGCTGAATGGAATGGGTTGTGGCACTTTGTGTTATGATGCCAACATCAATTCCAAGTCTACTACACTAGGGATTTTTAACTTGAAGGCTGACACACTTAGTGATAATGGCCTTTCAACTCCCTCCAAAGCATGCTCAGGCTCCCTGTTTTTAGAGCTCCGTGACTCTGTCAGCAAGTAGTTTTGCAGGCTTATGCTTAGGGAAAAGGATTCATGGACAGTGTTAGACTCTGCAACTGTAATACAATGCTCTTTGAATGAACACAAGGTTTCCTTGACACATATTAGAATCTGACCTTTAAAAAAATTTTTAAACTCTAAACTGAATGTGAATTATTTGACCTCTATATATTGTTTTTTGACCCCCAGGAATTTGAAGTATGTATATCAGGTAGCAGAAGATGTCTATTCAAAGAAGGGAAAGTAATTTTTTTCTCCTAAAGGAAATTGAGTTTGAATGGCCAAAATTTCCTGGAAGCTCAAAAGGAATCCCCATATAGAATTGATTTAAAACCATAATAACTTTCATAATGAAAAGATTATACTGGATCTGGAGGTATTGCAATGAGCATTCCCACATGTACCAATGTATAATGTAAGCCTGGCCTTCTATGTAAGAGCTTTTTCAGACCCCCTTTTAAATTCCCCTGGACAGGCTTTTCCTTCCACCTCTTTTTTTTGTCACTGAACCTTCCATTCTTAGATCCTATTGTCCTGATTTTAACTCATGCAGATCTTATAATAGCTTATGCTAGATATCACATTATATTTAACAACAATAAAATGTAAAAGCATTATTGGATTGCTGACTCTGCTGGGATATGGCTTGTGAATAACCATTTATAGCTACAGTACTGGTTTTTGGACACCATTATTTGGTATTTTGTATTTCAAATTCAGGATGTTAAAGATTACTATTATTCTACCCATATGTGGAGACATATGGATTTTTTTTTCCAATATCATTAGAGTCATAGAGATATGTATGGCTATATCTAGACCTATTGCTCACCTGATTTTGAACTCTATATAAGTAAATAAAAATAATACATACTGTTTTAATCTCTCTCCAGAAAACTGAAGGTGAAAATCCACCATACAAGAATAAGATACAGGTTCAAAACACCGATTAGATTGTGATTCTCAGGTTTTGTAATCAATCCCTGCCACTGACTAACTTTGTGATCATGGTTAATACTTTAACTTCTCTGTGCCCTAATTCTTTCAGCTGAGAGAATAGGGTTAATAAGGATGATAATAATAACAAACACTTTTCAGGGATAATTCAAGTGAGAAACAGAACTCTGTGTCTGGCGCATAGTAGATATTCAAGAATTATTAACTATTACCATAACCAGGGAAAAACATAATTGCCTACTGATAGGGTACAGGTCTGTTAGAAATATTCTAGAATAGTCATATTTACCTGACAAAGTGTGATTTCTATTTCATATATGTCAGGTACTGTGCTACACATTGATAATGATAATAGAAATGATATGGTTTTGCCAGAAGGGTATGTTCACTACTAGAAGGGTAGAGACATACATAAACAGAAATTTCTATGGGAAGTTAGTAGAGCCTTTATCATGATCTGGGTTTGCAGGCAAAAATTCCTAAGGTGGGTGTTACTTGAATTGAGTAATGAAGAATGGAAGTTAGCCAAGAAAAAGAATTTAGAGAGATCCTTCGAGGAACTGGGAGACATGACTAAAGATAAATAGTGGTGAAAAATGGTGTGTGAATGAACTGCATATAACTCAGTATCAGTGGAGCAGAAATTATAAGAAATGTGCAGAGAGAAAGAGGGGCCAAGTTATAGAAGCACTGATTTCCCTCTTAAAGAACTTAGCTTTACTCTCTTTACAGCAACTTTGTTGAACTTTTTATACTGTAGTAAATTAATAATTTAGATTTTCTGGAAAGGATTTTATATGATATGAACAAGAACAGTGAAAACAGGAATAGAGTGAAAAAATCAAGCATTCAAATGAATATTCAGAAAACATTTCTGTCAGAATATATTAGGTGTTAGATACTTAGGAAAAGGATACAAATCTCATGGGTATCCTTAACATTTCTGGTTTATGTTACTAGATAGTTATAGTACCAACAGAGCTATATATTATGACAAGGCAAGAAAATTATGGATTCTGAGCTCTTAAAACTCATCTGTGTAGGAAACATTTGTGTACATATGTCTCAAGATCAAGGAGAAGCACTGGAGATATATTTTAAATCTTGGGGACTTAAAATAATTCAGAGCAAAGGACTGCCAAGATGAGTATGAAGAGAAAAAAGCAGTGGATCAGGATCAAACATGAAGGACTACAAAGCTTAAAAAAAAAAAAAAAATGATATCCACAAAAGATGAGAATAGATGGCCAGAAAGGTAAAAGAAGAACTTGGTGAATGAGGATCAATGACTAACAGGAAGAAATTAGTTTAAGGTAGATATAAGCATTCTGAGATAAATCAAAGGATTGTAGTAACCTAAGAGACTAAAAATTACCCATTAGATTTATAACTAGAGTGAATCTCATGGGATTGATGAAGTAGCATTAGTAGATGACAGAAGTAGAAGATGTGTACTGGGTTAATGTCTATAAGTAGAGGGAGATATGGGGGAGAAGGGAGTAAAGTCATAATAAAAAATATGTATCTTTCATGAAACTTGGCTAAAAATGGGAAGGAAAGAGTAAAGGGATCTTGACAGAGAAGGAACTGAGAAAAACTTGATCATGTTTATTGATGGAAGAGTAAAGTTCACGGAGAGAAGGCTAGTATTAGAGAGGAGATGAGTTGACTGATGGAAGCAGTTCTTAGAGAGACAGGAAATACAATTTCCCTTGCTTAGAAGGAAAGCCATCTTACCCTATGATATTAGAAAAATAATATAGTAAAATTTATAGGTTAAGTGGTGGAAAGTTGGAAGAAAAATGAAAAACTAAAGAGTAAGATGTTTTGTTAAGGAGGGTAGAACAGATGATATGGTTTAACAAGGAGAAGAGAGAACAAACATATAGGGAGATGTGACCAAGAATACAATATCAGGGGTGCCTGGGTCACTTGGGTGGTTAAGTGTCCAACTCTAGGTTTCCACTCAGATTATGATGTTGCGGTCATGAGACTGAGCTGAGTCCCACGTAGGGGCTCTGCACTCAGAGCAGAGTCTGCTTCAGATTGTCTCTTCCTCTTCCTCTCTCTCCCCTTCTGTCCCTCTTCCAACTCATGCTCTCTCTCAAATAAATTAAATCTCTTAAGAAAAAGAATAAAATATCAGAATTTAATGCAGCAAAAAAAGTACCTGAAAATACAGGGCAGCAAAATTCACTTGAATTTTTGATAGAAATGAATTCTATCAACACACATGTGCATATCACCAATATGTCTGTTAAATAGGGTTTTTGTTTAGTGTTCAAGGAAGTTTGGGGAGCAATGAAATAACCATAAGATCTAAATCTAGAGAAGCTGCAATGTTTAAGTTTTACACAAAATCACACTTAAAGGTGACTCTCTAATATTGTCACTAGTATCACAGTAATCAGAAGACCAGCAGAAGGCTAGGAGCAGGGCTTAAGTTAAGTAAGAGTTCCACTAATATTCTTGGAGACTGAAGACTAGAATTTCTATTCAACAAAATTTCAAAACAAATCAGATATATAAACCCTTGACCTTATCACATTTTTTTACCATCCATTGTTCAACTCATATCATTTCCCTCTTTATTCATCTCACAGTCTAGGACACATTATTGTAATTGCTCTCTTGCAGGCATTTGTCTTCTCTTTCCATTTTTATCTTTATTACATACAGTAAGTACTCCAACCATGGCTAACCTCCATTTTCTGCTTACTCTATACCTGAACTGTGCAAGTGAATTTGTCTGACAAAAACAGTCAACATTGCTGGTGCAGCCACTTTGGAAAACAGTGTGGAGATACCTTAAGAAATTAAAAATAGAGTTACCCTATAAATCTGCAATTGCACTACTGGGTATTTACCCCAAAGATACAGACATAGTGAAAAGAAGGGCCATCTGTACCCCAATGTTCATAGCAGCAATGGCCACAGTCACCAAACTGTGGAAAGAACCAAGATGCCCTTCAACAGATGAATGGATAAAGAAGATACGGTCCATATATACAATGGAATATTATGCCTCCATCAGAAAGAATGAATACCCAACTTTTGTATCAACACGGACGGGACTGGAGGAGATTATGCTAAGTGAAATAAGTCAAGCAGAGAGAGTCAATTATCATATGGTTTCACTTACTTGTAGAGCATAAGGAATAACATGGAGGACATTGGGAGATGGAGAGGAGAAGAATTGGGGGAAATCAGAGGGGGAGATGAACCATGAGAGACTGTGGACTCTGAGAAGCAAACTGAGGGTTTTGGAGGGAAGGGGGTTGAGGGGTTGGTTAAGCCTGGTGGTGGGTATTAAAGAGGGCATGTATTGCATGGAGCACTGGGTCAGGTGCATAAACAATGAATTTTGGAACACACACACATAAAAAATAAAAATTAAATTAAATTAAAAAAAAACAGTCAACATTGCTAAATAGCTTAGCTTTACATTTGTGATTATGACCTTGAGTTTTCAGCTATACTTCTTTATTGGATTATATATCGATAGACAAGTTACTTTCCAGTTCTCTGAAAAACTGTTTCATACTTTTCCATCTCTTCTTGTATAACTTTGAAATAAAAGCTGTAACACAAGAGCTTCTACATACCCCCACTATTTATACAAAACAATATGAATCCAGACATCCATACTTTGTATTCCCTCCAGTGACAATGAAAACCACATATCTGTGTTCCTGTGGCCAACCCTTCCACTGGAACACTGGGACACTTGCTTTCTCATAAACTTTGTCCTTTCTCTTGGACTTTCCTTCCTGCATCACCAATTTGTTCTCTTTACTAGACTACCTCCTGAGACACACATTCTCTAATGTATCCCATATTAAAAAGCAAAAAACTTTATTTATCGCTATCTCCTATAGCTACTTCTCTATTTCTTTGCTTTAAGCAAAACTCTTCATGAAAATGTTCTATATTTTACCTCCATTTCCTCTCCTCCTATTTTCCCTATAGTCCACTTCAATCAGTTTTTCTTCCATCTTTCTATTGAAACCTTTCCTATAAAGGGATATTCATGTAGCAAAGTTAAGATAAACTCTCAAAACAACATTTGACACCATTTTTCCCCTCTTTCGGTATTGAAATATTTTCCTCTCTACCCTGTCAGGATACCACTTTTCTAATTTTCCTCTTACTTATTTCTTCTTTGCTGATTCTACATGCCCTCACCCTCTTCTGACTAAATTTCAGAAATTCCAAATTTAGCTATAATTTCTCCTTATAATAAAAACTCTAACTTGGCACTTGTATTTTTGTTTTAATTCAAATTAGTACACTGTAAGGTACGTAATATTAATTTCCTATTATAGATACCGAAAATGAATCCTAAGAAAATTACATAGGTAGTAAGTGCCAGAGCTGCGATTTGAGCCCCAGGACCATCTGGTTAAGTAAAAATAGTCTTAACCAGTTCACTATCCAGCATTTACCAGGTAATCGGATCTTAACACTTAACTTTAAATTTCGCTTAAGTACTTATACTTTCCATATTAACAACTCCAATCTCTACCTAATGAACTCCAGTTTTTTTGTTTTAACTAACTGCCTTTCAACATGTCTACCTTGATGACTAATAGATATTATGAAATCAATATTCCCTAGTAATGTAAACAGAATAATGTCCTCATTCTCTGTCAATTGAGGCTACTATAACAAAATACCACAGACAAGTTACCTTATAAACAACAAAAACTTCTTTCTCAGTTCTGGAGACTGAATATCCAAGATCAGTGTGCCACCATGTTGGGTTTTCTTCCAGACTGCAGACTGCCTACTTCTCTCACTCTGTCTTCACATGGTGCAAAGGGCAAGGAAGCTCTCTGGGGCCTCTTTTATAAAGACACTAATCCCATTTGTGAGGGCTCGACCCTCAAGACCTAAGTACCTACCAAATGCCTACCTCCTGGGCATTAGCATTTCAGTGTATGGATTTTGGAGAGATACAAATATTCAGACTATAGCAGCTTCCAAGGATGTTTCCATCCTAATCCACAGAACCTGTAAATGTCACCTTTTGTGACGAAAGGGCTCTGCAGATGTGATTAAAATAAGAATCTTGATATGAAGAGATTATCCTGGATTATCTAGGTGGACCCAATGTAATCACAAGGCTCTTTATGAAAGGGAACTGGATGGACAAAACAGAGATGAAGCAGAGGTCAGAATGATACTATTGCTGGAAGGGTCTGCCTGAAACAACGAATGCAGGCAACCTGTAAAAGCTAGAAAAAGCAAAGAAAAGATTCTTTTCTAATCTGCAGAAGGAATGTAGTCCTTCTGAAACGTTGATTTTTAGAACATGGGGCTTCCGAACTGCAATATAACACATTTTCATAGTTTTGAGGCACTAAGTTTGGAATTTGTTAGAACAGCAACAAGAAACATAAATCCATAACAAACTCATAATAATCAAACTTTCCCTTCTACAATGTTTACCATTTTAATAAATTAAACTATATATAACTGTAGCTGGATAGTCACAATTTGGTAGGGAGTTACCCTGAGGAGGAAAACTAGAGAATCCTATTCCTAAGGGCTTATTCTCCCTGAGAGTTTAGTGCAATAACAATCCACTAAAAAAGCATCAGGTTTGGCCGAAAGAGTCAAGGAAGCAGGTCTTCAACGGGGAAACAATCACACTAAACACATACACTTGAGAAATGTAGTTTCTCAAACATGGGTGTGGCTTTATAAATAAACTCCAATGAAAACTCTGTTATAGTAGAGGAAGGTAAGATGACCTAAGAAAAGCAAATAGGCTTTGTGGTAAGGGGAATAGTCTATGGGAGCAAAGCAGTGCCCCCATTTGCACCAGGAAGTAGCTATAAAATTTGATCCAAAATAACTTCAGGATATGTCTTGAGGAGTGATAGAAAATCCAGGGCAGGTAGGCATCTGTTCACAATGGGCTAAGTACAACTTTGTAAAACATTTACTCATTGTCCTAGTCTGTTTAGGCGGGACAGTTTCTGTCCAGGGTGTCTGTCCTGGGTTACTTATAAACAACAGAAATTGATTCCTCACATTGGAGGCTGGAAGTCCAAGATCAGGGTGCTAGCATGGTTCAGTTCTAGTAACAGTCTTCTTTTAGGCTGCAGACTTCTAATTGTACCCTCACGTGGTAGAGAATAGAGAGAGGAAGCAATCTCTCTTATGACTTTTTATAAGAGTACCAATCCCATTCATGAGGGTTTCTTCCTTATGACCTCACCTAATGCTAATTACCTCCCAAAGACCTTAAGTCCCAATAGTATCACATCAAGGGATAGGGTTACAACTTATGAATTCTGGGGTAACACAAATATTTAGTCCATAACATACATCAAAACGAGACAAGAAAAGGTTAGGTCATTTCCAATATATTACAAAAGAGGAAAACAAAGGAGAAATAAATCTGCTTCAAACCTTCAAGGATAACCACGCCTCTAAAACTTCTTGGACTTCATATGGAGATGCTTGATTATGGCAGAAACTGTTTGGAGGGAGATGAATTATATATCATGGTGAGTTTGATTTCACAGAAATATAACCTCCTACCCCAAATGAAGTATGTATAGAAATTCTGAAGCCTTCATGGGAATGGTAAAATCAAAACAACTGTTGGTTCCTGTAATTTCAATATGTCTAGCATTTTTTTTTCTGATAAATAAAATATATGAGGACTATATTAATGTTTTGTTAAAAAAAAACTTCCCTTATTTTGTGAAAACCATTTGCAAGTATCATTTAGTAACTAACATACATATAAACTGAAGACCCAAAGTATCACTTGCTTCACTTGTTTTTTTTTTTGTTTGCTTTTTTGTGGTGAGCATTATTTAGCCTCAAAGAAGTTAAACAATTTTTGTTGTTGTTTACTGTCTGGGACCATTTTTGAAATTATATTTAGACAGAGCATTTTCTCTTAAGAGAAAAGTCTGTGTATCTGTGTGTCTGTGTGGGAGGGGTAACTTATTTATTTCATTGTTAATATTGCTGCTCTTTATTGTTTTGGGGGTGTTGTCTGTGTGTTTGCTTAGAAATTATGATGATATTAATAACTGTGTTATTTAAATATAAGTAAAATAGAGCAGAAGAAACTGGATACTGCAAATGGAATACATTAAAGCACATTTTGTCCAAATAATTGAGAATATCTGGCTTTTTTTGGATAGTTAAATTTCTAATGATATTGACAAGTAACTTAGAATGGAAATGCCTATCCCTAAAAACAGGGGAGTGACTATTTGTCAAGCAAGTTATTACTGTTACATCTGGAGGGGAAGAGTCCAACTCTACCAAAAAAACAGTAGTCAACCCACTACATGGTTCAGGATCACACCAAGAAAGACATGACCCACACAGTCATTAGATGGAACAACACTTCACTCATGTAGGAAAGAGGCAGAGCAAGGTCAGCTTCAATAGTGGGCATTGGCCCCCCATGATCTGGAGGTCTCCCCACAAGCCATGCAGGTGATGCTCTGCACAAACTCCTCTTATGCTGTGGGTAAAGAACTTTATTTCCTCCCCTCTAGGAGTTGAATGTAGTAGTGGGGTTGGTCGCATATCATATTATGGAAATGGTTAAACAGAATAAAAGAGTACATATCAAGTGTGAAAAGGTAAAGGCATTCTGACATGAAATGATAAGCCCAATATAGGCTGTGTGGGCTTCCTAACTCCTGGTAATCTTCTAAGCCCAAGGACCATTCTCATACAGCTGAGCGGATATGTGAAGACCACATGCACATGGCCACCGTTCCCAATAGTCCTCATACAAATAGTCCCATCTACATGATCAGTGCTGGTGTCTACATGTACACATGTGTATGTGTATATGTGCATTCATATACACACATATACATATGTGTGTGTGTGTACATATATATAAGAGATAGGCAGATAGACACTGGTAAAGCTGTTCATGTGAATATATGCACACAACACAATCATACATACTCAGAATCACAAGTACAAGGACACTGAAAAAGAAGATGGTTTAATTAACTGTATCTTCACATTAAAATGGAAAGTAATGATTTGGTTCTTAGTATATACTTTTTATCACAGAAACTTGATATTGTTTTTATATCCTTGGTTTTATGTTGATCTTCAAGAAGGACTGAATGAGATCTGAGCAAATTAAATGAGGACATCAAACCTCTCATCATATTATAATGACTTGATCACACAAGGAGATACTGGTTGTGCAAGCACAGGCCCTGCAAATGGCAGCAGGTCTAACTAGATAAAAGTTTGGATAGACTGAGTGAGGTACTGGATGGGAGACAACAGAAGGTAGTTTGGGAGATATCTATGAGCCCAAGACTAAACGTGGTCATGTGCATATATTTTCTTCTCAATCACTATCGGCCAAACATTTGTCAAAAGGCCCCATCTATATGCTAAGCTTGGAAATGTGTCTTCCCAGAACAACTCCTTTATGGGAAAGGCTAATCTTTCCTATAATAATTCATATACATCCTAGGGTCTCATAAAATAAAAAGGAACTGCCTAGATACAAACAACAAGTTCTGTACAATTTGCTAAATATTTAAGTCTTTCAGGACTTATGTGACATTTATTTACTGAGCATTCAACAAGCTGTTAATTCGCTCGGATTGGTCTCAGATGCATTTTGGGATATACCACTTGGGCAAAACTGTTAAAGTGGGAGCAGAGCACTCTTACCTAATTGGCATTGCACTGAAAACATTAATTAGTTAATGAGAGCAAATGTAGGAATATTTTGATATATGATATCCCTGGCTCCAGTTTGGAAATATACTGAGATCATGTTTCTAAAATGTATCTTAGGTGATCTGATATTCAAAAACATTTAATAGAAAGTTGCTAAATTCTTTTCACACCACTATTTTGTTTACTAAATTTAGAAAAAAAATGAGAGGGAATATTTGAACTATAAAACACAAATCATGATCCTTGTCCTAATCCCAATATTACACATATCTTATTATTATTAGGCTCTTAATATTAATAACGAGTAGATATTCTGTATTGACTCCAACAGTCAGGAAAGTAAATAGATATAGTTAGCAGATAAATAATTACCTACTTGAAGATCATAGCAGAATCATTTTCATGATTTTCTTTTCATTTTTAACCTATGATGCAGAAA
This sequence comes from Enhydra lutris kenyoni, assembly GCF_002288905.1. Classification (NCBI taxonomy): domain Eukaryota; kingdom Metazoa; phylum Chordata; class Mammalia; order Carnivora; family Mustelidae; genus Enhydra; species Enhydra lutris. The sequence continues at coordinate 15,356,417 of NW_019154112.1, read as the reverse complement.
TCATCGATCATACTAAGGATGTGTCTGGATTCTCACCTTCAAGTAAAGCTAATAGGTTTTCATTTTCTGTTACACAAAGCGATAAAAAGTCATATTCCAACTTCAAATTCAATAGAAGTATAGAAATGGTCATTTTTCATTAGAATAAGCTATAATTAAATGTGGAGTAAAGAATATCCATCTCTAACTTTGACTTTTAAAAATATTACAGGAATAGCAGAAACACCTTAGAGCATTATTTCTTATAGAAAACAAACAGTGCTGCATGGCATGGAGCACTAGTGGAGATAGGTGTCGCTTACATAAATTATAAATCAGTAAGCAGAACATGTACAAGAAAAAAATGAAACAAAATGATACAATTCATAGACGAGAGAAAGCACAAATAACAGACTACAGGTCTGGCTTCAAAAATCTGTCAACTATTTTCTCATAGTGTGTTAACTGAAGGAGAAAAATAGAGCTCCAGGATATGTGACCATGTCGCATTTCAACTGGAATCTCCTGATTGTAGAACTTGAAAAGCCGTTCTTCCTGTTCAGCTCAAAAAAGTGAAGTTTTGTGGCCAGGAAGCAACTTGTTCAGATTTCAGATCACAGTCTTCTTTACCTTGTATGATTATATCACACTTGGTTTGTAGTTGCTTCTTACTTTTATTTACCCATAAGAATCAAATGCCACTTTTTCTCAACACTAAATATTTCAAAATTTGAACTTTTGAAGCAACATTTTCTTATAGTTTATATTTTGTCTAACCTGTTTTAGATTATGTACAACACATATATTTTGAAAATTTCATATATATATATATATACACACACATGCATGCACACACTCCACTAGAGAAATGATATATGAAATTTAGTTGAATTAGGTAAATAAAGATTATAAAATAAAAATCACCTTTCTATTGAATTAAATACTAAAGGAAGGCATAGGGCAAATAATTTACTGTTTCAAAATGATTTGTATATAATAATTGTCATTGTAAAGGGATCTGAATATTTTAAGATTCAAATGGAACATGCATATGGTAAGAATTCCTTCCTAAAAGACTGAAGTATATGTGATATTGCAGACAAATGAGATAAGCTAACTGCATAAACATTTCCAAAAGAAAAATTTGTCCTGAATTTTTTGAAGGTTTCAGCACATATGCCTTTGATTTTTTTTTTTTTTTTTTTTTGTAGTTTGACATTTTGGATCATAAATTGCATTCATGTCTTCCAGAAACAAGTGTAAATTTCTACAGATTTTACCATATTCAATTTTAAATGTAGATAGCATATAATTTAAGTCAGAGAAAATATTTTGGGTGACTCTGCCTTAGAGATGTTTTAGAAGACTCATCAAATGCTCTTCTCTAACCCAAGAAAGTATGTATGTCATCAGTTCTAAGTCAATTGCAGTTCTAGATCCAAATATGATTAATACAATGCAAAATATTTTAGAAGCCCATTACTCCTATAAATGTAAAAGTATACAGTTTTATGTCTTGATATAGGTTTATGAATTTTGCCAATTTTTTTTTAATTTCATTTTACTCACTTTCTCTGATGTTTTCCTATTTTCAATTTCAATGATTTTTGCTCTTTATTATTCTCTTCCTCCTTCTTGCTTTGGGTTTATTTTGCTTTACTTTTTTTTTTTTTTTTTTTAGTTTCTTAGGTAAACTATTTTATTTGAAACCTTTTCTCATTTCTCATATATGCATTTAGTATTACACATTCATCTCCCAACAACACTTTCACTGTATCCCATATATTTCAATATACTGGATTTTCATTTTTATTCTATTTTATGTGATTTTTAAAAACTTCCTTTAAGACTCACTCTTTGACACCTGGATTATCTAAATGTATTATTCAATTTCTACATGTTTGGAAATGTGGCTGTTGTCTTTCTGTTACTGATTTCTATTTACTAACCACTATGTGTAGAGAACATACTCTGTATAACTTAAATTATTTAAATTTGTTGAGTTTTGTTTTATGAAACTAGATTTGGTTTACTTGGTGAATATTCCATGGATACCTCGGGAGAAATGTGGAGAAAAAAATTAAAAAAGGCATATGCTGCTTTTGTTAGGAAGAATGTTCAGTATACATAAATTAGATCTTGTTGGTTCAAAATTCTGTCTCCATAACTGTGTGTGAGCCAACTCTTTACAACATATCTCTTTCTCTTCCTATCTCTCTGCCTCTCTCTGTGTATCCTACTGGCTCTATTTCCTAAGAGAACCCTAATAATCATCTTTCAGGGTTCATTTATGCTTGCTTCTTTTGATATTTACCCTTTATTGGTGTACTTAGTGGGGAGAAAAACAGAGAAACAAGTTTACAATATCCTATCTAAGCCAGAAGTCCTAAAAATACACTGTAGAAAAATTTTGATCATAAGAAAAATATTTCATACAATTCCTATAAAATTATATATCCAGGAAATCTCAATTTTTTTTCCTTTTCTCTTCTTCATGTAACATACTATAATTTGCTAGAGGATAACTTGTTACAATACCAAATATGTCCAGTATAAATGTATCCTCTCTGATGCCCACTGCTGTTTGACAGCCATTTTTAGTCATCTGATATAGACTTTGTTGCATTTACCACAGCTGTTATCTAAGATTTATTTTCTTTCCCCAAATCTATAAGCAGGCTACTGCAGCTGTCATGTTTATCAGTAGAAAGTAGTTTCTACTTCATTTGTGAAAACCCAAGTCATTTGACCCAGAATACTGGCATAGTCTTCCTTTTTATTCCAAAATCTATCTCTCCCTGTTTTGTCTCATTTCAGAAAAAAAGCATGTCCCTCTTTTCTTGCCACTATTCATTTCATTGATATCAACTTTGGGCTAAATTTATCCCTTATTTTTTCCATCATTAAAAAAATTTTTTTAAATATTTTATTTATTTGACAGACAGAGATCACAAGTAGGCAGAAAGGCAGGCAGAGAGGAGGGGGAAGCAAGCTCCTCGCAGAGCAGAGAGCCCAATGCCGGGTTTGACCCCAGGACCCTGGGATCATGACCTGAGCCAAAGGCAGAGGCTTTAACCCACTGAGCCACCCAGGTGCCCCCATAATTTAAAATTTAAAAAAAAAAATCTATTTATTTTGAGAGAGAGAGAGAGAAAGAGAGAGAGACTGTGCATGTACAACTGGGGGGGGGGCAGAGGTAGAGGGAGAGAGAGAGAAACTGGAGTAGACCCCCAGCTGAGCATGGACCCCAACACAGGGCTTGATCTCACAACCCTGAGATCATGACCTGAGTCAAAATCAAGGGTCAGACACTTAACAGAGCCACCCAGGTGCCCCATATAATTGGAATTTTTAATCTCTCACTCACTCTTGTCCCTCATTTCCATGAAATTAATGTGTTCTAGTGTTCCTCAATGTGATGGCCCTGCAACATAGAACCAGAATCTACATAAGATCCTTCTCACAGTTCAGTGGTGAATTCTCTAGAAATCCTTTCTGGGTTGAAATCCACTTCTAATAATTGTAATATTTGAAAAGATGGTTGACTAATTTACATACAATACCATTTTTTATTGTTGACTGTATCTTTACAAGTGATGATGCTAGAATTAAAAAAGTGGAATCTCAAGAAGAATATAGATAATTCAAAAGTTATTATTCAGAGAAGTTGACCCATTGTATAAAATATTACAAAAACTAAAGAAAAATAGACTTGAAATGAGAAATTGGAGAGAAGAGGTACACAATCATTTCTCTCTTCAAAAATCTTTGATCTCATTTCAAGAAGAAGAGAGTTAAGGTATTTTCCATATTTTCCAAAGGATAATGCTGGAAATAAGGTAAAGACCGGAAGACAAACAGATTCTGGCTCATAATCAATAAAAAATAAACTAACAAATAAAATTCAGCAATATTAAAGACAAACTAATTTCCTTCAGTAAATTTGTGTTGTTGATCAATGGAATAACTCTCATGGTTGGAATCTATGAGACTAGGCAATATTTCTGCAAAGATATTGAAAGAGGATTTAAACATCTAAAGGAACTTTAGATCAAATATCCTCTAATGACCTTTTCAACCCTGAGATTATAAAACCTAAACTTTGACATTTCTCCAGAGCGAAAGTAGAGTTTATATTTTGGGCTGAAGAGGTCTTTCTAATACTCATAAATAGCAACAGAAGAAGAAATCTTTTAAAATCATTTATAGAACTACTGACACAGATAATAAATGTTAAAAAAAAAAAAAGTGGTTTACCCCAGGACTACCAACATAGTGTCTTTGCTCTCCATGTAATTTACCATCTTTATGTGAAGATTTAGATGTTTTTGACATAGATCTAATTTAACCACATTGCAGTTTCCAAAAGAATAGGATTAAATTTGATATTTATACCATTATATGTCAAACACTTCCTTCACTAAACATGTGTTTATTTGCCCTACACTACTTAGAGTCAATCATATCATTCGCTCTAAATTTATTAAGCTACAGATCCACATTGAGATGCCATCTTACACCAGTTAGAATGGCAAAGATTAATAAGGCAGGAAACAACAAATGTTGGAGAGGATGTGGAGAACCTCTTACCCTGTTGGTGGGAATGCAAACTGGTGCAGCTACTTTGGAAAATAGTGTGGAGATTCCTCAAAAAAATTAAAAATAGAGCTACTGTATGACCCAGCAATTATGCTACTAGGTATTTACTCCAAAGATATACATGTAGTGAAAAGAAGGGCCATATATACCCCAATGTTCATAGTAGCAATGTCCACAAAAGCCAAACTGTGGAAGGAGCTGAGATACCCTTCAACAGACGAATGGATAAAGGAGGTGTGGTCCATTATTACAATGGAATATTACTCAGTCATCAGAAAAGATGAATACCCAACTTTTGCATCAACGGGGATGGGACTGGAGGAGATTATGCTGAGTGAAATAAGTCAAGCAAAGAAAGTCAATTATCATATGGTTTCACTTACTTGTGGAAGATAGGAATGCCATGGAGGACATTAGGAGAAGGAAAGGAAAAGTAAAGGGGGGGGGGGCTTGGAGGGGGAGAGGAACCATGAAAGACTGTAGACTCCAAGAAACAAACTGAGGGTTTTAGAGGGGAGGGGGGTTGGGGGATGGGTTTGCCTGATTGTGGGTATTAAGGAGGGCAGGTATTGCCTGGAGCACTGGGTGTTATATGTAAACAATGAATGTTGGAACACTACATCAAAAACTAATGATGTATTGTATGGTGACTAACATAACACAATAAAAATAAAAATAAAGAAGATATAGATCCAGTTCTACTGAAGTTTTCTGATTTTAAATTTTCATATGGAGGAATACCAAAGAACATTTATAGCTCTGCTAGCAAAATGACTTCATTTTGTTAGTGTTTTTAGAAACTTATCCTAAAAAAATGAAAACATGGCAGATCTGCTTATTTGTGATTTTTAATTTACAACCTTTTATAAGAAAATGTTCACTTAATAATAGTCATTTTATAATGTCTTCAGAAAGATTATCAATTTCAGTGGTTTGGGAACCTACTATTGCATAATTGGTAGAAAGGTTACTACAACATACTTATGACTTTAAGTGAATCATTCTGATTTCAGTATACTTTAAAGTGTGTTAATTAAACCACCTAAATCATAATTACTTGGGGAAAAAAGGGCTGTTGATAGAACCAGTCCTAGCCCTTCAGAATCGATTTCTGAGAATAGAGTCTGATAATTTGCACTTAAAATAAAGATACAGGGACACCTGGGTGGCTGTCAGTTATCCATCTACCTTCAGCTCAGGTCCTGATCTCAGGATCCTGGGATCCAGCTCACAGGAGCCCCAGTGCCTTCCCTCTCTGCCCCTCCCTCTGCTCCTGCTCTTTCTCTCACAAATAAATAAATAAAATCCTTTAAAAAAATAAAGTAAAGATACATTCAAGTCTCATGACAGGAACAATAAGTAAAGTAAAATAAAATACTAAAAAAAAATAATAAACTCCTTACAAAGTGAGAAAATCAGTTTAAATTATGTTGAATGTCTATGAACTTATGTACAAAACCAAAAACTTTGCCTTGTTTCATATATATATATCTATATCTATATATGGAGGTATATATATATACCTCCATCAGAAGATTAGATTCACATCTGTGTTATTTGGTCAACAAACTACTTTAAAAATTCTATCATTTTTATGAAGAAAAGCAGGCTGGAACATATGAAACACCTAGTATTTGAGAATATAATTTTCACAAATTGAAAAGTGATTGAGATTTAGATAAAATGTTCCTAAAGGTCTATTCTCAGTGAGAGAAAAACAACAACAACAACTTTGTTCTTAATATTTTAATCTGAGGACTTACTGAACAAAGAACATGATAAGCTCTCACCAGGCATGAATCTTTGCTTGTTTGTTTTTGTTGGCTCTTTGTAAAATCCCCAAGGCCTAGGAAAAAAATTCCTGGATCATAGTAGATCCTCAATAATTAATTGCTGATTGAATGAATAAGTGAGATATTTTTTCTATTGCGTATTTTCTTACATGGGGACAGAATCACATGTCTTACTAATCTTTTTTTTTTAAAGATTTTTTTAAAGATTATTTATTTATTTGACAGAGAGATCACAAGTAGGCAGAGAGGCAGGCAGAGAGAGAGGGAAGCGTGCTCTCTGCTCAGCAGAGAGCCCGATGCGGGACTCGATCCCAGGACCCTGGGATCATGACCTGAGCCGAAGGCAGAGGCTTTAACCCACTGAGCCAACCAGGTGCCTCACATGTCTTACTAATCTTGCCTTAACTTTTCTTCTGTAGGACAGGAAAGAATTCTTACTGGCACAGACTACATCGTGATATCCATCCAACTGAGCTAGGAGAGATTCTTCGTCTTCTTACCTGCCCAAATAATTATAAGTCCATATCTATTTCCACAAACATACCCACTCACCCACACACACACATACACCCCAGAGTTCTGGTATAAGTTTAAGGGGAATTCTGATAGTAGGGGAAAACACTGTTCTTAGTGGGGCTGGGGATGTAATAGATTGAGTCATATCTACATCAACTTCAGCTCCTTAAATGAGGCTAACACTGCTGGTTCCAACCTGGCTGTCTGATCTTTCTTCAGAAGACTACCTCATGTTTTCTCACTCACTTCTTTTCTTTAGAATTAGCCACACATGCACTTTTCTGTAAACCACTCCCACAGTAACTCAGGTAGACTTGTATAAATTTCTCAGTCAGTACCTCATCTTATCTTACTGTTTCAATGCAATATATGGTAAATCTCTTCTTTCATGTTTTCTAACAACAAATATTTAATATTGTCATATTTAGCCTGGTACAAGTTTCTAGTTTTGGAAACATGTAGAACTTCTACTTCTTCAGTTCGAGGTGCCTCTCCCACTTCATGAATCACTCTGTGTTTTCTAGAATTAAGGGCTTTTTGTTTAATCTATGGTTTCTAGGCTACAAAGATGTATGGAGAATTATTCTCTTGTCCACAGGATTAGGGTAGGCAAAATGACACAATTCGAACATGTGCAATAGTCTAGTTGGTGCTTTAAATATGTCAGCTTCTAAGTTGCAGCATCTCTAGTTCTTATAAGCATCATAAACTGCCAGAATAAAAAGAAAAATAAATGAGAAGGGCAAAATGAGGTAAGTGGGGAAAAAGGATGTTGGCAACAGCCATTGATGAATCATTTGTAAAGGTGATGTTAGGAAGTAGAGGACTAATTTCTAAAACTACATTAAGACTTGTTTTCAAGTATCTTCTATTATCATAAAATACCATCATGCTGCATAGCAAAGAGAATTTGATTTTTACTCCCTGAAAATAATCACTTGACATGCAATATAAGTCTCTGCACTTTAAAAATTGTTTTACCACTTGTCTCCAGGATGGTTATTTTACAATCCAATATAAATGCAATAATCTGGATAAGAATGTGTGGGTATCTCACAGTTTTAGAAACAAGGGCTCATAAGGATATTATTTCACCAATATTAATGCAGTAACTCTTTTAGTATTGAAGGTAACAAATCTTTAGTAGTAGAAAAATATTAGCCCTCTCATTTTTGTTTACCGAGCAGCATTTCATGAGATTTCCTGCCTGTGCCATTAGCCATGGAGGAAACATTAGTTTCATAATGGAAAAGCTATACAGCAAACCTACAATCACCAGATTGTCTACATAAGTAACACCAATGTGGATTTCCATTCAATAATTCACACTCCTTCAGCTCCATTGGATCACAGTAGGAACAGGTATTGTATATATATGCCTTACCCAAATAAACTCCTAAATTACAAATAGTTCTCTCCAACCATGATTTATAACATGCCCTCTTCCTCACTCCTCATGTCAGAGATGTTGTTGATACCTTTGTCATGATAAATGTGAAAACACAGCAATGACTCACACATGAACTCCAGGTTTTATAAAATATCTGAGTTCCAAAATAACAGCCAGGACATGTTAAAAAGCTGAAAAATTAATTTGGAATATTAAACCAGATACAGAGTCAAAGGTATGGCTGACTTCCCTATGTATTTAAATACAAACAAATACTTCTACCCAACTGTGTGTGCCTGATGGGCATCCATCTCCCTAGGGCAATGCCTTAAAATATGTACTTTTGATATATTGCCAAATCCAAACAAGTTATTAAGGTGGCTGCACATATCTTCAAAAAAGTTCGTTACTCAGGCAACCTTCACCCAAATATTTGTGCCCAGTAGGAATGTAGGAGTAGGATGCTGAAATTTAGACAGTTTGGATGTCTGGAGACGAGAAATGCATGCATGCATATAGTTGGGAGGATATCCTCTAAACTTTATTTATGAAACCAGTGTCTAGCCCATTGGCATTATTTGTCAATATGATGTATTTGTAAGTAAAAATATTACATTAAATTATTACATTACATATTTGACTCCTGAGTTTTCCATACCTTCTTGCATTTAGTGCCCAAGCTCTGAATGTCAAAGATGAGTTGCCAGCTGTTAGTTATGGGCACAGTTAAATCAAGATACATGTCTTCTATTTTGCTACTAATTTTAATAACATTGTCTCTATTAGAAAAGCATTTTGAACTCCAATTAACTATTTTCAAGAATTTTATTTTGGAAGAGGTGGAAAGGAGAGAAAGGAGAGACAGAAACACGCATACACAAAAACACACAAGCACACACACACACACACAGACACATTCTTCCAGGTTTTTCCCTGAGAAATCAAGGGTAGCTTCACTTGATTTCATTTATTTCATTTCATTTCATAGAGATCTCCACAATCATCTGAAGAATGCATGGTGTTTTGTTAAACACATGGAAGTCTCTTATGACCAGCCCTAAGGTGCATTATATTTTGGGGAAGAAAGTAGTTAATACCTGGTGCCACATAGAAAATACAGTAACAAAAGTGCACATCATTCCACTGGGAAGAAAACAGTGACAAATTCTGGGGACCCCCAAGGGAGGTTGAATCAATTGAGGCAGTTGACGGTGTCGCCAGTGTGCCTCTCCAGTCCACTGGTAAACCTCACAACTCCCGTTTTAGACAAAATGACTGAGTCTAGTCCTTGTTTATGGAATGACTACCTGAAAGCATTCATTTCACTCTGTCTTGTTTGTCCCCAGAACCAGTAGTGTGGCACTTTTCCTCTTTATAGAATGTTGGAGGGATGATGATGGGAATAAGAGTGAGGAATACAACTAAAGGTGTTGACAAGTATTTCACATGGAATATACAGGATCTAAGGCCACTCCTGCTGTTTCCAATAATTAAAGGAAACAGTGATCAATTATTATCAAATTTATGTATTTGGAGACAGAAGACCCAATAGCCAGTTATATTTAAGGATCTAACATTGGTTTGGGAAAGTTGCACTAGGGTGTTTTCCTTAATGGGTAAGATTCCAGGGATGACTGTAAAAGACAAAGATCATTAATCCTCCCCCCACTTCTGTATCTCCACAAGGTATTCTCTTTCCAGGTACCAGCACTGTTGTTGTTCTACTCCCACTAAATCTATATGTCTCATTCCAGTAGCCATAGTTTTACCTATTTTCAATCAGTACTTGCTGGAAACCAGCTCTTTCATCTGAAAACATGAGTGTATAATGAAAAGTGGAACTGTTACAAAATGTACAGATATCTATTTGTCCCTTATGTTGTGGGCCAGTGTAGGGGGAACTCGGCAATCACTGCATATAAGTAAGTGTTTATTTTCCTTATGATCTATTATCCTTTCAACCCATCCAGAGAATGCAGGTTGCTGAAACAAAATTGTTTGCCATCATTAGCTGCCTTACTAAGGTGTGTGGACTGGAGGAGGGTAAGGGAGATAGAGTTATAAATTATTTGAATGGATTTTTGAGGAGGATATTTCAATACTGAATTATACCAAATGCTTGTGGATATTAGGGTATGTGGAAGGTCTATCAAAACATTAATTACCAGCCATCACTGAGTGGCTTTTGTGGGAAAAAAAAAAAAGGTGCATCATTACCACATGGGAAATTTTCCAGAAAGCTGAAAACATAACACAATTTAGTTCCAAGAGCCACAATCATACAGCCAAAATCAGCTGATCATAACGTGAAAAAGCACCAACTTTGTTGTGGTCCCAACAAATAGTTTGGACAGTGGTCAAAGTTCTAGTATAGTCAGTATGTCAGGAGTGAGCAGGGGCCATAATCTGCACCACCCCATTATGCAAAAACTGGACCAACTTTTGTCAGGAGTCACAAATGTGGCACACAGTTCTGGCCTCTGCATCGGAACATGGATTTACTTTGTGCCCAGCCTAGAATAGTCATTCAGTGCCATATCTGGTACCATTATGAATATAGGCAGTAGTATTGAAAATCTGGATGTTGAAATATCTTAATCAGAGCTTGACTTTGTTTGGTCTCTTCAGATGAAGGGCCCCTACTGTGTACATTTTATGTGAATGATCCCTAGAGTCTGATTAGTAGCTGTGATTTGTTTCTACCATAAACACTCCTCAGGAGTGGTGTCTTTAATCTATCAGTTTGTGGTTTTGTAAGAGGAGACAAACAAGACAAAACAAGAACCCACTCTCTTGAGCAATAGCTCAAGAGTCAGTGAAAATATAACAAGTTTAATCAAGGGGAGTATTGGCCAGATAAATGACAACAGCCTTGGGTTCTTCTCACTAAACAGAGAGACCATGTCATTTTCAGTTCTGCATAGCTGATGCTGTGGAACAGCTGCCACAGCCCAGTGGGTGCCATCGGGTTTCACCTTAGCCAAATTATCGGTGAACCTGGCCAGGTATTTAGGGGGAGATCTGTAAACTGAGGACCCCATTGAGTCAGTAGCTTTGCTTCAGTCAATGGAGTAGAAAATGGAGTTTTCCCTAATAAGATAGTTGCCCATTTTTCATATGAAACTAAAGAGCTGCTGGGGCCAAGACAGCTGTGTTCTTGAATATAACTTTTCCATTTGATTAGCTAGGTTTCTGGGCCCTATCTTCTTTGTTAATCATTGAGTCTGAGTTGATCTATACCTTAATAAGAATATTTGATTTGGGAGTCATAAGACCTTCATAGTTCACGTTCTCTGTTTATACAAGAGTTTAATAATAAGTAAATAGCTGCTTTTGAAAATAAATGGCATAATGTGGTGAGGCAGATTGTACTTGCCATAGATGGCCACGGCAATAACTTTCATGCTACATGTCCTTGATGCAATGTGACTTTGAGATTCTTTCCATTGAGGGGTGGAACCTATGTTCTCTCTCTTTCAAACTGGGCAGGATTTTATTTCAAAAGTATGATGAAAGGAACACATCATGAGCTCTAGGCCATACAATGTAACTCAACTTCTGCCTCTCTTGTTGGATCTTTGACGCTTATAGCCTTCATAGGCAATGTTAATAATTTAGCTGCCCTGAGGCCACCGAACTGTGAAGAATCCCAAACTATTCCATGGGGATTACATGGACAAGCTCTGGGACCACATGGACAGAAAAAGAGAAACAGACAGAAAGAGCCCTGTAGCCCTCAGCTATTCCATCGTTCCACTGTTCAGCTCTAGTCACATCTGAATGCAACCATTTGAGAGACTCTAGGCCAGAACCACCCAGTTAGTATTTCCCGGAATTCCTGTCCCATAGAAACTATGAGCAAATAAGACTGTTGTTGTTTTAAGTCAAAGTTTAAGCCTAAATTTTGAAGTGATTTTTTTTTTTTTTCCCAGAGAAATGTATAAATGGAACATCCAGTTTGCAGGCTATGATGCCAGCACCATAAGGTGGTCAAAATTTTTGCTGTTTCTTTATCCCCCTATAAAATTTGTCTCTTAGGGCCAATAGAAACACAACTTGTGCCAAGATCTGGCAAATTCCCAGAGGGAATGAAATAGTTGGTCATCATTAAATCATTTTAAAAGACTTTTCCTTTGGAATTTTAGTGCATCTGGTCCTTGTTGCTTCAACTGGTCTCTGATATATTTAAAAACACATTTATTTATTCATTTATTAATTTGAAGTTTATTCTTTTATTTTCTCATTTCTTGGCCTGCTAAGACATAATCCGTTCTGTTCTCATTCTGTTTAAAGGCAAATTTCCCTTTCACTCACTATACCTACTGCCAGCTAAATTATACTATTGCATCTGTCACTATTTAGAATACACACACATACATATACACAAATGTTTTGCTCAGTTTGTTATAATACCTATGTCTTAATCCATATACTGATCTATACTACTCAGTATATAGAATCTAGAATTTTCTGACTCCAAAATAAAGTTATAGATATGTTATTCCTTATCTCGAAAGATGGATAATTTTTTTTCTAAATTTCACCATTTCATAGTGGTAGGTAGTAAAGGCAGTCATACCCAGAGCAAAACAGATGACTTCTGAAAAACCTCCCCACTTCTCAATGGCCCAGATTGGTCACACAACCGTATACTAACCAACCACTACAGTACATCTGGGATGTAGTAATTGTTACAACCCAGTTCAGGCTCACTCCTGTATTTGGGGACAGGATGATCACTAAGAATTTTGAGCTTCTGGTTAGGAGAGGAGAGTAAATATACTAGTTGGTATTCTGAATACCAAACAATATAGAATGACTTCTTTAATTTCTGCTAAAAAGTATCAGACAGCTATCATAGGGCCCATTGTATATATTACCTAGCTAACTGCTGTTGAAATGGAATGGTGTACAATTTAAAGAAATACCATAAATCCAAGAATCTGTTTAGTAAGATTCCACTTACAATAAATTTGTTGCCATGCCACAGGATCTAGACATTCCAGAACACTCACTCATTGCATTGCTTACCTATGGCTTCCTAGGTTCCTATTCATTCCAAAATTATGGTTCTGAGAAGAGGTGTATTGTCCTCATTAAGGTTTAAGCCAGGCCCCACATCCAATTTCTCCTGGATTTATTTGAAATATTCAGATGCTGCCTGTAAAAGAAGAATAATAAAAACAACAATGAAAAAAACCAATGTCCATGTTATGTCTTTTCCTTTTCTGTGCAAAGCTAGTCATACACTTTCACTTTCCAACATAGACAAATTACAGTTCAGGGTTTCTCAAATACATCCATTGCATTAGAGGTCAAATTCAATTGTGTTCTAGACCTTCATGACCATAGCTAAATTTTATCTATTGCTTTGGTAATAAATTACCACAAATTTAGTGGTTTTATTTATTTATTTATTTATTTTTTTAATTTAGTGGTTTTAAACAACTAAAATTTATAATCTTCCAGTTCTATACATCAAAAGTATGGCATGGGTCTCACAGCTGAAATCAAGGTGTTAGCAGGGCTGCACTCCTTTCTGGAGGTTTTAGGGAGAATCCTTAAAAGCCAGGAACTGGCTTTTTTATGTGGTGTCACATTTTTGTCTGGCTGATTACACCTGGAGTTTCTCCCATTTTGATTTTATTGAGCCCATTTAGCAATACAGGATAATCTCCCTATATCAAGGATCTTAACCCTAATTACACCTCCAAAGTCCCTCTTGCCATATAGGGTAACATATTCACATGATCTGTGGACATTGGATTTTGGGAGGAGGGAACGGTTTGAAGGGAGTACCTAGTTTATTTCTGACGCAGGTGACTCCCAGCACAGTGGCAGATTCTGGGACGAAGGTGTGGGTGTCAGGGTCTGAGCTAGCACTCCTTCTTGCAGGGTGGAAGGCGGTGACCCATGTGCATGCTGCTGCGCTGTTGCCCACAGAACCACCATGCCCAGGACCTGGTGCATGGGGTGCGTTGTCTTGTATTATTTGTGTGTTGCCATGCAATTGAAGGTGAGTATCGGGTCATCTGGAGGTCATAGCCCCACTTCTGCTTGCGGGTCAGTAGCCTGACCAGGACTGGCCCCTCACCTTCTTCCTTGCACTGGTCCTGGACGCTGATGACGTAGCAGGGCCTGTGCACCCGTGAAAAATCTCGTTTACACGGTGAGCGCTGCCCCAGATGTGTAGTAGGCCAGGTTGAGGTAGACCGAGGGCAAGGAAAAAGAGAGGGAGCCGGCTGCTGGCTGACTCAGATGGGCTTCAACTTGCCCTCTGGGGATTGAGGACTTTCTGTACAGGGACCCTTGTCACTAACTTTGCTCCGGGCTTTGAGTTGCCGATTGGCCTGGCCCTCAGCAGCCACCCACTTGGTATTGACAGCTACCAGAGTGGCTTTGAAGGTGGCAATACCAGCGTTGGGGTGAAGCAGAGACTTCCTCATATCGCTGAGGCCCTCGTATTGCTGACAGCCAGGTCTGCTGCGGGGAGGGTGAAAAGCACATTGAGGTCCACCATGCAGATGTTCGACGAGCTGGGCAACAGCGGGAGAAACTTGAAGGGTTCTGGTAGTGAGGATCCGCGAGAAACGCCGAAGTCCTTGTTCTCATCGAAGTTCACGTTTCCAGGGTATGGCGGTTAGGGACGCGCTCTTGGAGCACCAGCCCGTCCCTGCCATCGGAGATGCGAGGGGAGAAGGGGTCGGTATGGTGGGTCCAGCCTTGCAACGCTCAAGCTCTCACGACCACTCCAGGTACAAGCCCTGGTGGTGCAAGGAGGTAGACGAACCGCGCATGTGGGCTGAGTGCGTGAGCCTCAGCCAGTCCCCCTTCGTCGTAGTGCGTAGGTACGCTGCAACGCAGTGCATGCTCCACATGCTCGAAGGAAGCCGAGAGGGATTCCCTCTCTGCTTGGCACGGAGGGAGCGTTTCTATCCGCAGCAAGGGAGTGGTCACCAGGTGGGTCCCTGGTCTGGCGTCCCTGTTCAGAAGTGGATTCAGCGATAGCCGCCAGTTGTCTCAGCCTGGTCGGCCCCCGAGGGCGAAAGAGTGCAAGGGCAGAAGCTGCTGGCGACCTAAAGCAGCGCCAGAGTTTTCTGCTCCAAACCATTAATGTCTAACCCAGGGTCTCCATGCCGGCTGCAGGCTGCTCTCCAGGCTGGGCATGGCCACCATTTCAGCAGGCCAGGGAAGTTGCCAGGCTGGTCCTTCCACACTGCAAGCTGGAACAGGGTAGGAGCTACTGGGCGCTTTCTCCATGGATGGGACACATGGGCAGGATATGCTGTGTCCTTTGCTGGGTGCTCTGCTGGGTTTGAAGGCTACCTGAGGATCTGTCTTCCTGACACCAAGCACAGGGGAGGCTGCCCTGTGTACCTCCCGGGGATGGTTCTGAGGGGCTCCTGGGCTTACCTCCTAGGGGACCTGGCTGCTTTCTCAGCCCTGTGAGGGGCCTTGGCTGTAGTGGGTCATTCAGGGCATCCCGGGACGCTCCTGGCTTCTCTTCCTGGAGATTCCCAGGGAGCCCACATTTTCCTTGCTCTCAGCCTGCTGAGGTCCTGCTAGGTCCTGGGGGAGGGAGGGTCACTACGTGCTCTGCAAGAATCCCACATTCTGCAAGGGGACCAGGACTTCCAGGAGGAGCACAGGTGGAGTGCAACTGGGGAACAGCACCTTGCTTGGTGGGGCCATGGGGTGCCACACCAGCCAGGCATACATGGAGGTCAGCATGCAGTCGGTGTAGGCTGAGGTAGGTGCAGCTGGCCCATGACTGCCTTCTAGAAGAATTTGTCAGGCTTGGCTAGCAGCAGCCATTGGCTCAGGGATAGGGGCCTGATGCTCAACCAGTCCAAGAGGCTGTGGGTGAGCTCTGCGTAGTACTCACAGGGCACCAGCTGTGAGGCACACTGGCATTGAGGATCAGGGCACCGAGGTTGGGTGAGATAAGTCTGCAAAGCCTGCCTGCCCTAGACCCCTCACCAATGGCCACCTCATCATACTAGTCCAGCTTTTGTTATAGGAGACTATTGAGGCTACAGAGGCTGTCAGGGCTCAGGTGGGTCACCAGGATGGCTCCTACCTGGTCCAGGTGCCTCTTCAAGTTTTAGAAACTCATTGGGATTAGAGCTGCCCTTGAGCAGCACTGTGAAGCCGTTGAAGGTGAATGGCCTCACCAAGGCCTTAGGGGAAGATGAAGCAGCACGGCCTGAGCCTGAGAAAGCCCACTGAGACTGGTGGCTCCAGCAACTCTGCCACTTGTCTTAAGATTACTCCCAGGCCCTGAGAGGCTGGCAGCTGCATGCTTCCTGGCCAGAGGGTGGAGTATCAGTCTGGTGTGGACTTAGATGGTTAGCCACCACTTTTTGCAGCAGCAGTGGCAAGGAGTGGGGGTGGGGATCACTTTGCTTTTCTCATAGAAGAGGTTTCATTGAAGATTTTCTCCTCACTTCCACCCCACCTCAGTACCTCAGAGCTCTTCTCTCCCCACCTATTGTCATGAATCTCTGGATTACTCAATAGTGCTTTTTAGGGTCACCACTGGAGCCACTTGAGGGATCAAGCTGGGCTCCAGTGAAAAGGAGCTGATCCTGCTGTTATGGAAAGTTATGGATCTGGCCAACAACAAATACACAAAGTAACTAGTAGAAAGTACTAGTTAGACTGGATCAGTTTGAACTGATGTAAAATTGTAAAGAAACTAAGATCCATCCCAAAAACCTATCCTCCCAATAGCAGGTGGACCCAGTTTAACCAGTCAGTGAGCAATGAACAGAACATTGGGGTAGGAACCTCCTTCTCTGTCTGTATTGGTAGGCACCCTCAAGTCAGGCAAACCCTACATCCTAAGGCTTCCAGGAAGAATGTATTATTGCCTGACTACTACTACCTTTTTTTTTTTTCCTGTCTTTGAAGAGAATTCAAGAAGTGTTGCTTTGGTTCACACTTTGGTTCACAGTGTTTAAATTTTGAGAATAGCTCAGTATCCCAGTGTGGAACCTCTCTCAAGTTAGATGTGGGGAATATAATTTTAGGAATGATTTCAGAGCCCTATAATCACAGGTTTTCAGATCCAGAGATAGTAAGTTCCAAATCTGAAAGTGGTACTTGCAGCAAGATGGAACTTATTGATGGTAACACTGTAGTCAAGACTCAAGGTTTACTATGACAGGCCAGAACAAGATGTTGCAGGATTCTTCAAATGACCTGATATTGCTGTGGGAAGTACAGCACTTTGTCTGAATGCCCAAGGTAGAAGGAATGGAGAAGCCCCAGTTGGGTTTGTAAGTGAGGAGCACAAAGACCTAGTACTGCAGTGGTTCAAACATCACATGGAGACCCAGTACACTGAAGTTTACAAAGCAATTTTCTTAAACTTGATGGTGGTACATCCAAAGAAGTAACCCAGTTCCTCTCCAAGGAAAAGCAAGTCCTCATCTGCATGTGAGTGCTCACAACTGATAAAGTGGTGGCCTTTCGTCACTGGGGGGAAGGAAGCCATCTTCTTTGTTACTTCCTTGGACAGTAGCCCAACAGGAAATGCTTTTTGTCTTCTTTGCTTGTGAGGAATATACACAGAACACATTGAGGAAGCATAAGGACTTGTTGGGTGAAAGATATATTGAACTCTTCAAGAGCATAGCAGCTGAAGTTCAGCAGGTGATGAATCAAGTCTCAGTCTCTCCAATTTCTCTTGTAACCATTATTTTGCCTTAGCAGTTTGTACTGCTATAGATGTTAAAGACCATATACATCTTTGAGATCTCCTGGACTTTCTTGGGGGAGTTTTCTACAGATACTCAACTCCCAGGGTTCATATGGTGTAGAATCATCAGGGCTACCCATAAGGAGATGCCTTGATCCAGATGAAGTCTACAGACAAAGCATTTATAGCTGCACAGAAGTGCCCTAAAAACAAAACAAAAACCAAACCAAAACAAAACAAAAACCTGAAGGCAGATATGTCGAAGTCTTTTAATCTTCAGATGAGGAAGTGAACTTTGTATTCATGGGATGGGGCACATTTTTTTTTTAACATTTACCAGCTTATTATATAATAAAACTAATGATAAAAGATACAGATAAACATCCAGGTGAAAAGATACATAGAGTGAGGTCCCAAACATAGGAACTTCTGTCCCTATGGAGTTGGGTGTGCCACCCTTCTGGCATGTGAATGTGCTCAACAACCCATAAACTCTCTGAACCTCATTCTAATTGAAATTCTTTTTATGGAGGCTTCATCACACAGGCATGATTGATAATTAACTCCATTTACAGTCCCTCACCTCTCTAGGGGGAGTGAGAGGGCTGAAAGTCTCAAGATTTTAGTCATGTTTTGGTCTTTCTGTGACTAGCCCCCATTTAAGAACCCACCAAGAGTCACCTCATTAGAACAAAGACACTTTAGGATCTTCCAAAGGATTTAGAAATCCAGTGTTGGATGTTGCTATTACTCAGGAAATTTCAAAGGACTTAGGAGCTCTGTGTCAGCAACTGTGATCAAAGATGAAATGTTAGGAAAAAAGATTCTCCTAACACCTCTATTTTTTTAAAGATTTTATTTATTTATTTGATAGAGAGAGAGATCACAAGTAGGCAGTGAGGCAGGCAGAGAGAGGAGGAAGCACACTCCCTGCTGAGCAGAGAGTCCAATGTGGGGTTTGATCCCAGGACCCTGAGACCATGACCTGAGCTGAAGGCAGAGACTTAACCCACTGAGCCACCCAGGTGCCCCCTCCTAACACCTCCATTAAAGAGGTTTTGGGAGCTCTGCATCAGGAATCAAGAGCAGATACACACACATGCACACACACACACACATAATTTCACACCAGGTAATCTGAGTTTCTTTTTTTCCTAAGACACCTTACCTTTACTACCTCCCCAACTATACGATTGATCTGGTTGATTTGAAATCCTAGGCAACTGAGATTTTCTTAGATGAAGCCACAGTCCTGATGTCAAGAGGCAGTGTGATAGGATGTCTGCATTAGTTTTCAACTGTTGCCTAATTAATTTAAGCCAGCTTAGTGACTTAAAGAACACCCATTTATTCACAGTTCTGTAGGTCAGAAGTTAGTCAGTCTTGACTGTGTAGGGTCTCAGAAGGTCAAAAAGTATGGGTCAGGCTGGGTTCTTATCTACAGGTCATTGTTTTTTTGCTGGTCAAATAGCCAAAGTGGGACCAGTGAGCCCCAGACAGATGACCTTACCATGATTGCTCCTCACCCTCTTAAGGAGAGATAAATGCAAACTCTGCCCTGAAAGCTCTGAAAACTTTGCAGAGTTTTCTTCTTCAGCTGTTGTGGTTGAAGGGAGCTTGGGGACTCCACCTTCTCGGCCAGGTGAGGGTCTGTGGTTGCAGAACTTTTTAATCTTCCTTAGCACAGAAGCTAGCTAGGTGCTTGGCCCCAAAGTAAACAAGTAAACATAAACAAGATGTGGATGGTGCCACTTCTGTTCTTCGTCTCAGAAAGCACATCAGTCTGGATCCTAGTTGAAAGAGTTAGCATGGTTTGGCCAGGAGATCACATTTATGATTTCAGGTATGGAAGATGGCATGGTGACCCCAGGTGCATATGAAAAGCTCAAGACTCTAGAGGCTTGATAGCTCTGGTGCAAACAAGTACAGACAGCATAACCTTCACACAGAGAATCTGCCAGCTTCAGAAAGCACATTCATTTGCTTAAGAGGAAAGTAAGAATACTGCAACCCTGAATGTGGCAACTAGTTACTCCATGGAGAAAGATGTTGGTGGGACACAAACAACAATTGAAAAAGATGGCTTGGTGACAGTAACCTTGGCTGAAATCATAGTTGAGAGTTTTATTAGCCATTGCATTCATTAATGGGATCATCATTGCAGCTGAGTGAAAAATGTTGGAAGGATATCTTGAAGAGTTAAAGAATTGTGTCACTCTGCCCACATGTTTAAAAAAGAGAGTTTCCCATCTTTCCTATCCCTGAACTTGTGGAGAAAATGATCCATGGAAACGCTTGGCCATGCCACTTAAAATCCATGACTATCCCTCCACTTGCCAATAGTAACCAAGGGAAAGATAGCTCATAAGACTTGCTCGTCTAAACATTTTGTCTTCTGATTTTTTAAAATACGTATTTTTTAAAAGGGAATTTAAAAGACAAAATGCATAGAAAATAGAATGAAACTATGTAAGCTGATCTGTAACAAAGAAAGACAGTATAATTCAGTGTTAGAAACTATGATCATGTCTTTGTTCTAATCATTCTGTTATTGTTAAAATGCAAAGGGGATATTTATACCAATGGAATCCTAGGAACTAGTGCTATGTCAGTAAGTGGCATACACATTCTGCAATTTCTAATATATTAAAATCTACACATCCCTCTCTAGTTTATTTTTTTAAAGATTTTATTTATTTATTTGACAGAGATCACAAGTAGGCAGAGGAGGCAGTCAGCGGCGGGGGGGCGGGGGAGGCAGGCTCCCTGTTGAGCAGAGAGCCCAATGCGGGGCTCGATCCCAGAACCCTGGGATCATGACCTGAGCTGAAGGCAGAGGCTTTAACCCACTGAGCCACCCAGGTGCCCCATGTTTGTTTTATTTTTAAAGCTTGATTTGGTGTGAACACTCAAGTAGAAAAACCAGACTAGGATAATATGTAATGAGCAACTGTCTTTCACTTGTTTAGATAACTCATTTCAAAGGCAGCCATTTTAAATCATAAATAGGAAGTTTATACTTTAGAGAAGGCATTTTGTTTCTCACAACAAGGAAAACAGGCAGCCTGCAGGTTTGCTTTACTGCCTTCTCCAGTGACTTGATAACTTTATGACTGAAAGTTTGCCCATACCTGCCACCTATACTTCTTTTGGATGATGGAAAGTCAGAGCTAAGGATGCTCACTTATTTTTTATGGCACAAGTCCTTCAGATTGGCTACTCTTTTTCTGGAATATGGAGATCTCTGTCCTGTATTCAGAGGAAGCTGCTACACACTCATTGTTGATACAGACCCAAGTGTTCTAGAAAGTAAGAACCATGATGGTTCCCAAACGGAAAGAAACCCTGTGTGGACCTCTAGCATGAGAAACAGAACCTGTCACTTTTCTAATGTTTACTTCTGCTTCAGAGGACAAATGTGGGAAGCAAAATAATCTTGCAACTATTAATTTTAAATATGTATCTTAAAAATTAAAGATATTCCCAGTCAGGGCACCTGGGTGGTTCAATCCATTAAGCTCAGGTCATGATCTCAGGGTTGTGAAATCAAGTTCCACCCTGGGCTCTGCACTGGATGTGGAGTCTGCTTAACATTCTCTCTCTCCCTCTGCCCCTACCCTCCCTGCTCATCCAGACCCCCCCCAAAAAAAGAAAAAAACGTTTATATATATATACACATGTATGTATATAATATATATATATATATATATACACATGTATGTATATAATATATATATATATATAAAATATATAGATAGATATAGATAGATACAGATATATATGCACACACACACACACACACACATACCCCTTGCTTGGGTCCAAAAAATTGCTAACTGAAAGTATTAATGATTTAAAACTCAAATCAAATATGAAGAGTAGGTTAGCCTTTAATGGGTAATATTGGTAAGTATAGGTTCTTTTTCTAAGTTCTTTAACCTAGGAATTATAAATATTTTGTAGCTATACAAAAATTATTGCAGCTGAAATAGGTTAATGTTAAAAACAAAAGCATAACCCGGGTTACTCACTCTCAGAGAATGAAATCGCAAATAAGCAAAGGAGGAACACGAAAAGGAGCCCTGTGGTGTTGGAACAAGGTAGGAAGGATTAATGTGCACTTGTGAATTAAAAAACAAAACAAAAAACCAAAAATGATAGATGGATAGAGATAGGAAAGGAAGGAATAAGTTATACATGGAAAAAAAAATACAGATGAAAGTGTGTATACGGGTTACTACACACACACACACACACACACACACACACACACATATATATGCATATATATACACATATTTCTTACTACTGTCTACTAAGTAGAAGGACTAGAAGAAGTGTGGCATTCATGTAGCAAGGAGCATACCTGATGCCCAATCTTGGTTTCTAACTACCATCATTCAATAGCAACATTCTTCAGAAAGCTCTTTGATTCCAGGCCTGGTGTAGAAAAAAATGCAAAATAAATCTTCCCTAGATTTTGTGGTGTTATCATAGAAGCCTTAGTCTCCTGAACCATGGAAAATATTATACAGTAAAGACAGTGTGTTTGCTTTCACTTTCACTTAAAATGGTTTTTATATTTCACATGCATTGAGGAATAGATGAGTGGCCATTTGTTTTTTGGTTTTGTTTGTTTTGTTTTCTTTTAGTGATGAAACTAATTGGTTGTACCCATAGCCCTTCTCTTTCATCTCCAAAAGACCCAGATACTTGCATTTTATGATGGGCATTTGGATTAGAGTATTATCTTCCTACATATTTATATTTCAAAAGAGATGAAATCCTGGACAGTGGTGACATCTTTAGATTGTGAAATGGCTTATCATCCCCTTAAGAAAGATAAATTTGTAGACCAAAGTGTTAACCCAAATAGTGTTTCCTATCTGTTTTTCTTTTTTTTTTTTTTAAGATTTTATTTATTTATTTGACAGAGATCACAAGTAGGCAGAGAGGCAGGGAGAGAGAGGAGGAAGCAGGCTTCCCGCTGAGCAGAGAGCCCCATGCGGGGCTCGATCCCAAGACCTTGGGATCATGACCTGAGCTGAAGGCAGAGGCTTTAATCCACTGAGCCACCCAGGCGCCCCTCCTATCTGTTTCTAAGGTAACTCAGAAAAGGAGAGGTAGGAGTGAATAAGAACAATGGATGATCTTTTTCTCCTTTTTAAATAGAGGGAATTCCTCTTTATCCTTTACTTACAGAGTGAGACTGCCACTTGCATAAGATAGTTTTCTACCTAGCAGCCCTTGGGTCGCTTTTGAAAAGACTGGTGCTACAATATTACTTTGGCTGCTCATTGTGCTATAAGGAAAATGAAACTTTTTCTTTGTTTTCTTTTTCTTTTTCAAATATTGATGCCTCTTCCTATTATGAAAAACATACGGGCGCCTGAGTGGCTCAGTGGGTTAAGCCTCTGCCCTCATCTGAGGTCATGATGGGATTTAGCCCCGCATTGGGCTCCTTGCTCAGCGGAAAGTCTGCTTCTCCCTCTCCCACTATCCCTGCTTATGTTCTCTTCCTCACTGTGTCTCTCTCTGTCAAATAAATAAATAAGATCTTTAAAAAAAATGCACATCTCAACAACTGTATATGTCTGTGTGTGTGTGAGTGTATGTATGTGTGTGTGTATATATATATATATATAGAGAGAGAGAGAGAGAGAGAGAGAGAGAGAAATATCTATATACCCCTTAACATATAAATTCTGGAATGTCTGTGATACCAGAAAGTGATAAGTTTCTTAACAGAAAAAAAGGGCTGGTCTAAAGTTCAAAGCTATAATCATTTGTGGAGGAAGGGGAAGAGAAGGAAGAATGATGATGATAATGAGTTTTTATTGGTTTATAACCTTATGCAAGTGATCAAGATTATGACCTCCAGCAATAAGAGTCATGATAAAGGATGATGCAGATGGTGACATAGGAAAATCCTGAACAAACCTCTTCCCACAATACACCAAATCTACAGCTACATTTAGAACGATTCCTTCTGAAAAAAGACCTGTAAACTAAATGAAGAGCTTCTTTATAACAAATGATAAAAAGGCCACATCAAGATGGGTAGAAGAGGCAGGAATCTGGTTTCACCAAAAACTCCATCCCTGGCAGAATAACCCGCAGTCAGGAAAAATGTCACAAATCAGAATCTTCTCAAAAATTAAAAAAAATAAGAGCTACCATATGATCCACCAATTCTACTGCTGTGTATTTATCCCAAGAAAATTAAAAAAAAAAAAAAACAACCTAATTGAAAGAAACACATACACATACCTGTGTTCATTGTGGCATTATTTACACCAGCCAAGATACAGAAATGACCTAAGTTTGCAATGATGGATGCAGGCATGAAGAAGATGTGGTATATATAAAAAGGAATACTACTCAGACATAAAAAAGAATGAAATCTTGCCATTACAACAACATGGATGGATCATATGGGTATTGTGCTAAGTGAAATAAGTCAGAGAAACACAAAAATGCTGTATGATGTTATTTATATGTGGAATCTAAAAGCAAACCAACAACAAAGAAAAACCCCAAAAGAAATGAACAAACAACTCAGAGAACAGAATGGCAGTTGCCAAAAGGGAGAGAGAGGGCTTAAAGGTGGATGAAAGGGGTAAAGGAGGCCAAGAGTATCATGTTCCAGCTATAAAATATATAAGTCATGGGAATGTGATGTACAGCATGGTGACAATAATATGGTCATGGTAGTCAATAATATTGTAGTTCCTACTTGAAAATTTCCAAGAGAGTAAATTTCCCATGTTCTCATCACAAGAAGAGGAAGGAGAAAGAGAAGAAGATGATGCATTGATAACTTGCACCACCATTCAGTCACATCATCTCTGTGATATTTATGCCCCCAATTTCAAACTTCAGTCTAATTTTATGGAAACATTAGACAAGCACAAATTGAGGAACATCCTATAAATTCAATATGTGACTAAATTTTTGCAAAAATAATAAAGTCTTGAAAGATAAGGACTGACTGTCAAAAATATTGGAGGAGTCCAAGATACAAAACAATCAAATGCAATGTATCCCTAATAGATCTAGAAATAAGAAAAAAAGGACAATGGTGGAAAAACTGGTGAAATTAGAACAAAGTTATAATTTAATTAGTGATAGTATATGAATGTTAATTCCACTATTGTTATATAAGATGTTAACATTCGGAGAATCTAGGTAGAGATGTATGGGAACAATATTTTTACAATTATGTAATTCTAAAATTATTTAAAAATGAAAACTAAAAAATAATTTTTTAGGAAATAATTTTTTAGGAAAATAATTTTTAGGAAATACAGTATAAGAAAATAAACTAAAAATGTGTTGCTCAAACCTGGACGTATAACCAATATTTTATACTATATTTTATATTTATTTACATTTCCATATCTCACAAAGACATTTAGGATATAGAAATGTCTTAAGATATAGTATTTATGACCACAAAACTATTTATAAGCAAGGAAAAAGCTAGAATGAACACACAAAAGTATCAGCTGTTGTCATTTGTTCAACTATATGTTCAAAAGCTCTTTAGTGAGAATCTATTATGCAGTAGGTAGTATGACCAACTCTAGAGAGCATGAGTGAACAAGATAGAAACAATCTTTGCCTTCAGGGAACTTACATTCAATTTTGGGAATAGATAAAATTATCATATAAAAGAAGTATTTAGTAACTAGAATAAATGCTATAAAAGCAACCAAAAAGTAGGCAAGATGAAAATTAATGGGTATGGACAGATCTACCGCAGAAAGTATTGTCAGGATGGTTCTGGGAGCAAGTTAGGTAGGGCAAGTCCTGAACGATGAAGAAAAGCTGGACCTGCAGAGAAAAGAGAGAAAAAGTTCCAGGAGGAAAGGGGGAAAAAAAAAAAAAAGGCATGTATAGCAGTCTTCTAACAGCCATGGCTGTGGTATCCTGGACGAATTAAGTGATATGAACTTAGTATGTGATGAAGGTAGAGAGACAGAAAGTATTCAGACATGCAGGACCTGAAAGACCGTGAAAATGTGTTTGGATTATTATTTTTTGAAAAAAAAAAAAAAAAAAAGGGAAGTTACTGAGTTGTTCTAAGTAGGGAAGTGAAAGTTGAATTGGGATAGAAAGGTCTGGATTTTCAGGAACTGTTTCTTTTAAAAATTCAGATAATATATAATGGTTCCTGGGCTGAGGGCTTGCATTGGAACTCTAGAAAAATAGCTTGAAAACACTTTGACAATACAGTGTTATGGTGACCTGGATATGGACAGTGAGGAAAAGGAAAAAAAAATTGAGACTAACAGATTGTTGTATTGAGTAATACTGTGAGAAGTAGAAGGAAAAGAAATAGGAAAGAGGGTTTGTTTGCTATCTTAGCGAAAGCATGCTAAACCTTCAAGAATTATTTTGTTGTTAGCCATGATGGGAAGGTTAGAGTCAAGAGTGAACAAGAGGTAGGAGAAGGTAGGCATTACCATAATTTTTTTTTTAATGCTATTTGAAAGGTATGCTAGTGGCACAGAAGTAACAGTGTTTTTCCAGTAGAATATTAGAGACATACTGTTTTTTTTTTGAAACTTTAACCTTCTTCTAATTTCTGAAATACAGTATTATTCCAATATAGCAATGTTGATATCCCCTTAAGTAATTGTGTATAGATGGTAATATTTCTGACATGGGTAAGAGGTAAGGAAGAAGAAAAGATTATTCCTAGGTAGCTCTGATATGTATTTTTTCCATCCTCTGCTTTAAAATATTCCATAGAGTGCATATGTTTTACTTTACAACTTAAAACAATAGTAGTTATAATGTATTAGCTAAAGAAAGTGTTCCAAAATATGCTGGCTTGGTGGAACAATAAACTACCATCAAATAATCAAATATAGATGGATATCAACTGATTTCAGAATCAAATAGTTATGTTTCACTTTGCAAGAGAATTAATGTATTCAATGTAAAAGCAAGTGGATATTGGTACTCACAAGCCTTGTAAACTGAAATTTTATTTTTACTAATGTGCATGTGAGTCTTAAAAGTTTCCTAAATTTTACATATTAAGTCAGAATGTAGCTAGTATACAGAGAAATTGACCAATATCATTTTCTTTCTACTCTAAGTATAATGCACATAATTCACATGAGTGGTTGAACTTGACTTGGCTTAAGGAAGTTAAGTGAAGCTTTCATGCTTAAAAATCTGTTAAGAAGAATTATATTATTCCATCCGACGCTCTTAAAGTGTTTTGAAGTAATATAACTGATATCTAGATTTTAAAATCACATGATTTATTTTTTCCAGTCACATCTTACCCAAGTGTGAAAAGCTAATATATCCTACTGAATATATATAATTTTACATTTCAGTGGCAAAGAAATTTCATACCTCTATTGAAACAGAAGTATCTTTTACTTTTATATGGGTTTAGTTTATTTCAATAAATACAAAATTTTGTCTTTTTCATAGCATGTTTGGTAACAAGGAGAAGAAATCCTACTCAAATTAGTTGATAGAAAAATGATTTTAACAATGAATAAAATACCCATATGCAAGAAATGGCACCCACAAACAAGAAATGGAGTATAACATGAAGTAAAATCAGCTCTTTTATAGAAATGACTAGAACTGGTAACTTGTCACTCACCTTTTTTTGTGTTTTTGTTTTTGTTTGTTTGTTTTTTTGTTTGTTTTGGGTATTCCCACTTCCCTATAGAGACTTGTTTTTGCCTACAGTATACTTAGTATCTGGTGCCTATAACTGTTTTTCACAAGATCCTGGATTTTCAAAGTCCTTATCCTGTTCTTAATTTTCTGTGAATCTGGACCTTCAGTGTCCCAACACTGCCTATTCATAGACTCAGAATCACATTTTCACTTAAGAGGAAGGAGAATTTAGTTGATAATTGACTAGGGCTCTTTCAGTTAGTTAAAGCTCAACATTGGGCTAGGGGTCAATGTTCTTTTATTACCAAGAAAGGAAACACAAATTAGAGCTCTACCCATTTTCTTCAGTTTGGAGACCATAAAGGAGTTTTAAACATGCAATTTTCACCAAGTGTATGTAAGTACAGTAGTAATCCTATTAAACAAAATTCTGTCAATATTTATTGAAAATTAGCATCAAGTTGACAGATGGCATGCCAGTTCATAAGTCTTGCTGAGTATAGAGTTGAGAAGGATCTTAAGACTTAATCTGGGTAGTCAAGGGTACCTTGTTAATAATTAGTGATATAGGCAACTGGCATGGGAGAGTGAGAAAGAGATTACAATGCCACACATTTGCCATCATATAAAAGTAATGAACAAGAAATACAAGAATGTCAGTCCTCAATACCAACATTTTTCAGTTGTTTGTGTACAAAGAATCATCTTGTGAAACTCATAAAAAACTTCAGGTGTTCACTCTGGAGATTACTATTTAGTAGGTTTGAGATAGGGTTCCTTAATCATTTCTTTTAAACCTCCACATGACTCTGATGACACTGGAATGATATGTAAACTTTGAAAGCAGTGTTCTCTTTAACAGACTTTCTGTTTTCCCTACAGCCCCCAAAATGCCACTCAACTAGATAGTTCATCGAAATGATAAAAAATCTGAACTAGTAAAAGTGTGAGGCTAGCCCAAATATTTAATCTTTCACATGAATTCTTGCTATAAACAAACAAACACAATATATTTCATTCAGATTGTTTATACAGCCCCAGGCATGGAGTATACCTGATGTCCTAGAGTATCTATGATTTTATGGGCAAGTCAGTTTATCTGTAGATTCCAGCAATAAGACTTCATTCTGACTTTTGAAATGAGCTCAAGTAATTCTAATCACTTTTTCTGCTTGTAGTCCTCCTATATACTCTTTTCCAAGAAACCTACTTTCTTTAGTATTTCCCTGTATTTGTGGCTTAATGCACTTTTCCACCAGAGTTACCCAGCAATGTGCTAATGAGAGTCATAGCGATTTTTGACCAGGTTTAAATGTAGTTTCCCATGTGCTTTGATGCATGGATAGTGCAGTTTGATTCCTGTTCATCATCCAGGCACTTTATAGCCATTAAAATAGCAGTTCAGCAAAATCCTAGAGAAATTACAGTATAGCATAGTGGTTAAATACTTGTAAGTTGGTCTGAGACAGAAATGGGTTTGAATTCTGACTCTGTTTACTTAGGTGTCTGAAATCATGCAAGATTGTTAAATATGGACGGATGGTAAAAAAAAACTTTTGAGGAAATGTGTTTACTTCATTTTCTTCTCATAATGCAGAAAAAAATAATAGATTTGTTAATTTGGCAGCTGATAAAGAATTCAATTTTAAAGTAATTTTCACTGAAGGAAAGATTTAAATGTAAAAGAAGGTTAGAAATATAATTGTGACTGGTAGGATCCTAGCTGTACAGGGAATTCGATTATATGACCAGATTCTTATCATTCCAAATTGAACTATACCCAATTAGCACTGCAGACATGATCTTTTCTAGAGCCAATATTTCTGTTGCCAAGATGTCTTGTTTGCTTGGATCATAACAACAAGCTGGCAGACCTGTCCAGTCACGGCAATTGCCTGCCTGCATTCCTCCTGGCATTCAGAGACCTAAGCTCCATGCCAAGTGACCCAATCTCCCTTACCCGATTTCACAGTTCCTTTTTTTTTTTTTTATTCATCTACTCAGAATTATCTAATCACTTTCCTTAATCCTTAATCCTTGTGACTGCTGCTTGCCTATTCTTTATCTCATCTTTTTCACCAAAAGTAAGCTGATTTTGCTGGGAGTGGAATGTGCCTGGCAAAGAATGTACAAACAGGCTGTGCAAATAGGGCTAGCTTGTAACCGAGACCTGATCGATGAGCTTTAACAGTAGTTTTTGTTCATGATAATCAGGGACTCAAAAAGCAGAGGGAGTTTAAGGCGACTGGCATATGTCATTTTATCTTCTTTCTTGCTGCCTGAAAAGCCAATGGGTTGGTGAGAATCCTAGTGATTATCTTGTAAGCATGAGGTCACTTTTGAGGATAGAAGCCCAAGGATGGCAGAGCACATATATGGAAGCAAGTAGGAAATCAGTAACATCATTGAGGTGGCCTGAAAAGGCCAACTGTATATTTCACTATTTGAGAGAAATGAGTTACTCTTATTTTAAGCATCGTTTTCTAGTTTCTGTTACTCACAGACTAACACATTTATACAACACTAATAGCAGTAACTCAGATAAAAATGATTCTGACAATGGTTGCATAAAATGGTGCAATTTTCCAGTGGGAACTTTCTGGTTTGTAAACATGTATTTCTTTCAAGTACAGGGAAGTTATTAGGAAAGAAGGGATTGCCTGTTCCTTGAGTTTTCAAAAGTTTAGAGGAAATTAAATTCTAAGCTAAATATTTCCTACTTGCTTGTGAAAAACTATTAGTGAATAATTCAGAACTATGAAGATTTTAAAGAGCATAATAATTAAGCCTGTATGGTAAAATACTTTCTCTAAAATTCCTAATCCATAAAACATTCACATTCCTAAAATCTCTTGGAAAAAAATTTGTGGGTTTTGAGGAATTCTTATTGGAACTTTGGGTAAGGCAATAATTTGTAGTTAGGAGTAATCATTACAGAAAACTTAACATTTCTGGATTCCACCCAGTAGAACAATATTCAATCCCCATTCAATATAAGGGTCAAAAAATAAGTCCTGAGGAGATATTAATTCTTTGTCCCTCTTTCCCTCAGCTCTTCTTTCCTTACCTCTCTTGTTGAAAACCACTGTATCATCTGGATTCTGAGACAGTTTTGCCTTGAAACCTATTTCATTTTTTCCTTTATTTACTTCACTTATTCCACAGTTAAATCACTTTCTCCATTATTTTAAAATATTGAAGTCAGGTAACCTTTATTTTTCTCTAATGAAATTTTGTCCATCCATGACTTCCTCCTCTCTTGATTCCTCTGCAAAATGTTGGAAGACTGTAATCACATAATTTTAGGAAGTACATATTAATGAAATAGGGGTCTATAATGGAAACAATAGGGAATTTTAGACTAGATCCACTCCTAATTTGCTACAAACCTTTTAGAGTTTTTACTCATCAGTAAAGTACAATTAACAATATCTTCAATTTCAGTTACTTATTAGTGTTATTTAAAATGTTTGGAATAATGTATAATCATTTTACATGAAACAGTGGGATAGTGATATTTCTTTGAAATGTAGAAAATTTAAAATGACTATTTATATATTTATGAATTATGTTTTGAGGCTCAAAGAGTCAGATTATTAGATTTATCAGTTTTAGATTAGTTGTATCAGACTTACAACTATATATAGAAAAAATTGGGACTATGCCATTGTCTCTTATTTGTATTTAAATTTGTTTATAGTGATTATAGAAGAATCACAAATATTTATAATCATTCCCCATAACTCACATGTCCTTCATACTGATAGTATTGAAGTATGCTTGGTATGATATCTATTTTCCAAAAATATTATATATATAATATATTTAAATATATATAAATAATATATATTTAAACAATATTCGTATAGCATATGCTTTGTGCCAAACTCTCTTTACAAGTATTATATTATTTAATCCACCTTAAAAACTTAAAAACTACTCTATTTTAAAGAGTAGGCACACTAAGGCAGAGAAAGTCTAAAGAACTTTTGAAAAGTCATATGCTTATTGTTATTGGGATCCAGACTGTAATTCAAGTAGTCTGACTAAGGAGTTTACATGCTTAACCATTTACAAAGAATTTATATATTTTATATAAAAATTATTTTGATAAAACAGTCATTCCATTTTGAATTCTTTCTTTTTTTTTTTTTTTAAAGATTTTATTTATTTAGAGAGAGAGAGTGAGAGAGAGCATAAGAGCCAGGTGAGGGGCAGAGGGAGAAGCAGACACCCCACTGAGCAGGGAGCATGCTGCAGGACCTGATACTGGAACCCCAGAGCTCGATCCTGGAGCTCCAGAATCATGACCTCAGCTGAAGGCAGATGCTTAACTGACTTAGGCAACCCAGGCACCTCTCCATTTGGAATTCTTAAAAGGCATTTTAAGTTCTAAAAATTGACTATTCAGTTTTGCCACCTGGTAGCTACTTATTCAAAATCATATTCTTTACTTTCTTCAAAAATAAACATCTGAATTAAAAATTCCAATAATGGAGGCTATAATTTGTAAATGCTTTATAGTTAACGCTTGAACAGTGCAGGGGCTAGAGGCACTGACCCCTGTATAGTCAAAAATCCCCATATAACTTTTGACTCCCCCAAAACTGCTTAATAGTTTACTGTTGCTAGAAACCTTACTAACACAAACAGTTGGTTAACACATATTCTGTATATTATACGTGTTATGTACTGCAATATTACAATAAAATAAGTGAGAGAAAACGTCAAAATCATAAAGAAGAGAAAATACATCTATAATAATATATTTATTTAAAAATCTGCATGTAAGTGGAACCACATAGTTCATGTTGTTCAAGGGTCAACTATATTTGTTTTCCTCTTCTTATTTTTGGCAATAATGGAATTGGGCTTTTTGTATATACTTGGCAGCATTGTGACAGGAGAGGGTATGGCCAGTGAAAAAAGATGGAAAATATTAATCAACTATAAAGTATCAGTATGCTTTTAAATAGAAACTCTTTAAGTGCTATAGATATTCTTAATCTTTCCCTAATGATTAATGACACAAAAATGGGGAGGGAAAAGATAATATTAAGTTTGAAATAGTCTGCTAACATTTTAAGTAATACATTTTTCTATATTTTTATATACCACACATATAAATGAAATTTTATTTAAAAACAGTTTCATAACTTAGAGTCATCAATAAATTTGATAAGCTCTCAAAAAATGACTTAAAATCCCTCCCTCATGCAAAGTGGAAATTAAAATATACTAGCATGTATTATATTATTACAAACTATTTCCCAATAAAAGAGAACTGGTACAAATCCTAAAAAATATTTATTTTTCATGATGTTAAATATATCTCATGATTATGAATTATTAATGAATGTAATGAAATATAGATGATGTCAGGAAAGGAAATTCTCAAGTTTTTTTGTTGCATTTTAAAGATAGTGAAATTGCTTTTATAATCATCTTAGTTTACTTCCTGAGAAAATTCTATTATCAGTAGGAATATATTTTCTTTTAAACTGCCATGTTTGGTAAGTATTTTAAAAAATGAAGCTTATAAATAATTACAATTTTGTCTGTGGATTCAATGATATGTAAATAGAAAGAAGTATGAAATATAGAATTTATTATTGAATTTATGATTTCCAGATTTACAAACTCATGACCTACAGTTCCATGATTTTATTTCTTTTTTTGTTTTTTTAAAGATTTTACTTATTTATTTGACAGACAGAGATCACAAGTAGGCAGAGACACAGGCAGAGAGAGCAAGCAGAGAGAGAGGAGGAAACAGGCTCCCTGCTGAGCAGAGAGCCCGATGCTGGGCTGGATCCTGGGACTCTGGGATCAGGACCCGAGCCGAAGGCAGAGGCTTTAACACACTGAGCCACCCAGGCGCCCCAGTTCCATGTTTTTCATTTGGTAGTATGTTTTGGTAGTGTCGGACTATTTAATAACTTGTATGGTACAGGCACAGAACAGACACTAACAGCTTTAAAAAAAAAAGACAACCATATTGTACAAACAAACTGTCAGCTCTAGTATGTCACATTGTAGTTCAACAATTAACAAATTTATTTATGCATGTTCTTTGTCCTCTGGTCTACTCTTTTGGATATCCAGGTAGCTTACTCTCTTACCTTTTTAAAATTTGCTCAAATATTACCTTCAAAGTGAAAATCATTTTACTACCTTATTTATTTATTTATTTAAAAAGATTTATTTCCTGAGTGAGTGAGAGGGAAAAAGAGACAAACAGAGCATAAACAAGGGCAGAAGCAGAGGGGAGAAACAGGCTCCCTGCCAAGCAAGGAGCCGGATCTGGGACTCTATCCCAGGACCCTGGTACCATGACCTGAGCTGAAGGCAGACCCTTAACCAACTGAGCCATGCAGGCATCCCTTGACTACCTTATTTGAAACCACACACACACTCCCTATCACCCTTATCCTACTTAGTTTTTCTCCATTGTATTTTTTTAAAATAAGATGTTATTGGTATTACAACTATGCCTAATTATTTATTGTTTATGGTTGCTTTGTCCCTACAGTGACAGATTTGTATAGTTATGAGAAAGATAGTATTGACAACAGAAGCTAAAGCGTTTACTATTTGGCTCTTTACAGGAAAAAAAAACAAAAGAATTTGCCTGTCTGTCCCCGGTCCTAAGTAATTAGCTTATTCATTACGTTTGTCGTCTATGTTACTTCACAAGATTATAAATTCCACAGAAGCAGAGATTTTCTCTGGTCTTTTTCTTTTTTCCTCTTTTTCTCTATCACTTTGGTATCCCCAATGGCTATAATAGCAGCTGGCACATAGTAGGCAACTAACAAATATTGAGGTATAAAGGGTAAATAAAGAATAAAGCGATGATATGTTGACCACTTTTTCTGTAAATTTGCTCTGTTTATTCAGTAATCCTTTAATATGCTTTAAGACAGTTTTGTATTTCTTAAAAAACAGCAGTCATATATAAACTAAAAGAGAAATGAAGATGTATGTAAGATTATTTACAGCAAACATAATTGTGGCAAATTGACCACAATAAAAATAAAATATTAAATTATCAGATGATTTATAACATGGCTTTTTTAATATTGTAAATATGTATTCTGGTTTTTATATCTAATAGATACAAACCACTGGCAGAGAGAAAAATCAAGGTGCTTTCATCTCTTTGAAAGTAGAATTGACAATAGACATTGCTACTTTGCTTTTAATGTGATCAGAAATGAAAAATGAATTTATGTTGTGGAAAGAACCTAAAAAGAAGAGGCTCCTTCATTTTAGTGTTCATAATAGACAAGGAAAGTAATGTGAAGAATTGTCAGACTTGAACAAAAGATATTAGGAAAGTAGATTTCAAAAAGGTCATGGAAAGTATAGCATACAATTCCAACAGCCTTTAGGTGTGACCATAGCTTAAAATGAATGGAAAATGTGTTAAGGAAATTCTGATAAAACAGTATGAGGCACTATCAGTGAGAAAGAAAGGAGTAAAAACCTAAGAAATCTGAGTAATTGCTCAAGGTACTGGTTATGCTAAAAGCTTATATACATGAAAATGTGGAACATTTTTGATCAGGTAAACCTGAGACAAACTGAGACTTGAGAAGTGATGAAGGCCAAAAAAATGCATGCTCCCCTTTCTAAGAGCCAAAAGATGAAATGGAAAGTACTTATACCTACTGCTGGGAGAAGGTAGTGTACAGATCTACATGGAAAGTGAGATAAAGAATTGCTGACCTTACTGGGCAGGTTGGGTTCCCAGGTACCAGGAAACAGATTCTGAGACAGATTAGCCTGAAGGATGTTTATTGGGGGGTTCTCTTGAGATTAACACATGTAGAAGGGAGCAAAATAAAGACCTGGGCAAAAGGAGAAGAGTTGCACTCCCAACAAAAAGGGTACCCTCGGGATGCTCTGGAGCTGTGATGACCCATTAGAACAGCTCCCAGTTGGGAAGAGATAACCAGGGCATTTTATTCCCATGTTGGTAAGTCATTGAGTGAGGCTACCACTGGGAGAAATACTAATGTTTGTCAAGATAGTTTTCTTCAACATAGCAATTGCAAATAGGGCTTAAAACTGAAAATGTCTTTTGGTAGCACTCACAATTGAGTCAGTGAAGGGCTGGGGTGCAGGGGAGTTTATTCTTGAAAGGAGATCTGAGCAGTGCATTATAACGTAAACTACAGTCCACTTATTTGAATAGGTTCTGGGAGTAGTTCCTCATGGATCCCAAAGGAACCTGTTTAGCTAAGATACTTAGAAGGTGAAGGTTAGTGGAGTAAGTATGAACCATTGCAACTGCAGCTAATGTCAGGACCTTAACAAGATAGCCATCATCTCCATCCAGTGGTATACATTCTTAATTCCCCTGACCTGATGCTTTATGTTCTGAAACCTAATCCCTGAGGGTTCTAGAACATTGGTTACCATGCCCTTCTTAGCCTGAGGTTGCTTTACTCTTCCATTTATTCTTATTTACTATGTCTTCTTTGCTAATTTTTCGTCCAGTAAATGTATATATCATTGAGAGTGGGGTATTAAAGTTTCCAACTGTTACTGTTCATTTGCCCATTTCTCCCTTCAGTTCTCTCAGTGTTTGCTTCTTATATTCCTGTATTGTTTTTATGTGTGTGTATTTAAAAAAAAAATCTTCATGATAATGAGCACTTTTATCATTATAAAATATTTCTTTGTCTCTAGTGGCACAATTTGTTTTAAAACTCATTTTAATAGTCTTTCCAGATCTTTCATGCTTTATTCTTATGCATTTTATTTTATTTTATCTTCATTATCAGCCTATTGTTGTCCTGATTGGGGATAGAAT
This sequence comes from Enhydra lutris kenyoni, assembly GCF_002288905.1. Taxonomy (NCBI): domain Eukaryota; kingdom Metazoa; phylum Chordata; class Mammalia; order Carnivora; family Mustelidae; genus Enhydra; species Enhydra lutris. The sequence continues at coordinate 15,319,962 of NW_019154112.1, read as the reverse complement.
TTCGAGTAGTGATTGACAGTCCTCTCTCCATCAGTTTATTGATCATTCTGTTGTCTTCTTTCATAATTTTATACTAGAAATTTTCTGTATGTCTTAATTTTTTCCTTCCAAGCATAATGTCTCTTTTCTCTGGTTTCTTTCAAGATTTTTTCTTTATCTTTTGCTGGAAGGACTTGAATATTATCTATCTAGGTGATTTTGCTGGAGAAGCCTTTATCTTGCCTCGTTTTCTCTGAGATTCTTGGATCTGTTTCTTGTTTTTTGCTATTAATGTTGGAAATTTTTCATCCATTATATCTTGTATTTTTTCCTTCTCTTTTTGGGATTCAGTTGCATGTATATTACAATATTTGATGTTGATTCATTGCTCTTTGTGATCTTTTTCTAGTTTTACTTCTTTTTCCTCATGGTATTTCAGTATGGATGATTTTTAATGTCTGCTCTGTAAATTCATTAATCTTTTTTTGAATATGTTGAATATACTGAAGTGCCTATTAAAGACATTTTTCATGGCTTTAAAAAAATTTTTTTATATCATATCTGTTTAACTTTCCATTTAGTTTTCATCTCCTTTTTTAAATTTCCTATCTGATCTTACAGCTTTTCCACTAGCACAATTAACATATTAAATATAGGTATTTAAATTCTGTCAGTTTAATGTCAGTGTCACATAATGCTTGTATGTGGTTCTGATGATTGCTTTGTTATCTTTTGAGTGACCATTTTCTTGCCTTTTATTATGCCTTTTTGTTGTTGTTATTAAAAGTCTGACATCTGGGGGTGCCTGGGTGGCTCAGCCAGTTAAGTGTCTGCCTTCACCTCAGGTCATGATCCCAGGGTCCTGGGATCGAGCCCTGCATTGGGCTCTCTGCTCAGCGGGAGCCTCCTTCCTCCTCTCCCTGCCTGCCTCTCTGCCTACTTGTGATCTCCGTCTGTCAAATAAATAAATAAAATCTTAAAAAAAAAAAAAAAAAAGCCTGACATCTGTCTGTGTGGGTCAGTACAGACTGAAATAGTTTTATGCCTGGGAATGTGTACTCCTTTCCTTCTATGAAGTTAGTATAATTTGAGTATGTATGGATTTGTGTTTTGCTTTATTTGTTTTGTTTTGTTTTGGTTGCTATGGCTACTCTCAGGGAGCCACTGGTTTCAGATTCCTGTAGATATATTTTGTGTTTAGGATGCAGTTTGATTTTTCAGAGTAACTGTGATGAAGTGTGAAATTTAAGTTTTCCTTTTTGCTATGCCTTGTGGGAAGTTGTTTGAGTTCTTATTCCATTTCTGTGCTTCATCCAGGAGTAATCTGCTATTGCTTATTCAGTTAGTTGGCTTAACAGTTAGAAGGATAGTTGGAGGAGTTAATTCTCTGTTGTTCTAATTAAACCTCACCCTTAGGGATGGACTATATTCCTGGGTCTCAAAAATGGGCCCTTATTTTTCCTCACTTTTTAATGACTGTTGTTATGGGCAAATGTGTATTCTTGTCCTTTCCTTAGGAAAAGTTTTCTTTCCACATTCTTCCTTCCTCCAGATGCACTGAGTCTTCACTGTTGACAAAGGCAGCAATACTTTGTGTCCTTAAACCCATATACAAAGGCTTTGTTTCATGGTAGAAGTACGAAAGAAGGATCCTGGTGGAGTTTTTTATACTTTCTGCACAGCTGCTATTTCCCTACCCCAGTTTTGTACCTCAGTGAATACTTAGAGCTTTTTCTGTTCTTTTCTGTGAGTGCTCAGTGACGTTTGTGTAGAAATAACCTTCAAGAGGATATAGATTTCCTCAATTTTTTTTTAATTCTTGACAAGGATAATATATTTTTAAAAATAAGTCAACAAATAATAAAAATTAAAATAAGTCCAAATTTTGAGTGCAAAAACTTGATGACCTACAATGTCCTCAGTTTTATAGTCCCAGGTCTCAGAATTATAATACCTATAAATATTTAAAGGTCACTTGGAACATTTACTAATATGTCAACTATTCTATAGGAACTGTTTTTATTGATCAACTTATATCTAACCAGATGAGCAAGCACTCACATCTACTCTCTCTCAGCAGAAATCATCTATCCTTGTATTTGCCCAGTTTGTTGTCCTGCAACCTCAGCTATGCAGTGAGTTTGAAAAAAAAAAAAAAAAATGGTCTTTTCATTACTTTCATCCATATGTAAGAGTATACTTAATTTTTAATTGATAAGTAATTATTCTCAGCTTTTTATTACTTTTGCAGATTGTATTAAGAATACAAGCATAGGGGGCACCTGGGTGGCTTAGTCAGTTAAGCATCTGCCTCTGGCTCAAGGCCTGATTCCAGGGTCCAGGGATCTAACCCCACATTGGGTTCCCTGCCTGCTTCTCCCTCTCCCACTCCCTCTGCCCGTGCTCTCTCTCTCTCTCTCTCAAATAAATACGTAAAATCTTTAAAAAAAAATACAAGTATAGAAATAGCCACCTAATTCTATGTCTTAATAGCCATTATTTCTCCTTTATTATACTTCTCAACATTGTATAATTTGTGTCAGTGAATGTGTTCATTTTATAATATACTGTATTGATTGACCACCAATGAAAGTTTTATAAATTACATACCTACCTTTTAGGTAATATCAGGTAATATCTATGCTTTATCCACCTCCAGTAGGATTCTTATTATTTTCAAGGGAAAAAGTGTTACAACTCCAAAATTTCATCTTAAATTTGTTTTTTGACTATTCCTGTCCCCCGCACATTCAAATTTGGTTCTATAAGAAACAGAATTCAACCCACAGCTAAAAAAGAAGGATATTTATGGCAGAATGCTCTTAGAATCAAAATCTTTGGGAAACAAGGAATGGAAAGAAGATTGGACAAACAGAATTGTAGGCAATGTGGTCCCCAAAAAGACTTCACCTGACCCCCACAGGGACATCTGGAATTAGGATGGTATATGAAAGAGCCCTGAGCTTGGATAAGGGGTTTTATACTCCTATGTGATAGGTCACTGGAGAAGGATTTTCACAGAAGGAATATGAACTTGGGAAAAATAGTTTTCTTGAGCTGGGGCTTACAACTAAGACTTGTCAGCTGACAACACTATCTGTACATGGGGCAATAACATCTTTATTCCAGAATAGAGATTTGGGTGGTATATTACAGTATCACCATGGTTACTTTTACTTATTATTTTTTCCTATCAAATAAAAATACCTTAAAATTGATAGCCATAACTATTACAGATCTGGAAATTAAAATATTTACATTTTTGTTTTTTTTGTATGTAAATATAAATTTACATAAAAATGTAAATATAAATGTAAATTTTGTATGTAAATGTAAAAAAATATTTTTGTACATTCCACAGAATCTACTGACTAATTTGGGGTTAGATAAGTAAGCAGACAATAACTACTGTAAGGTGAGCATCTATAATATCATTTGGTTGACACCTTTTGTTCTGAAAGTGTTCCTTCTGCCTTAGAAATAGGCGCACCTGTGTCAATATAACTTAAATATTTGTTCCAAGAAATCCTCACCCAGGAAGTTAAGACTGCAAACCAATAAATAACTTTACTGTTTGCTTCAGGAGATTGTTGCAACAAAAGTATCTGAGGAAACAGTATGCTCATCTGAGCAAAGAGCTGTCAGACAATATTTTTCATATCTGAAGAAACAGCTTATTTATCATGACAATAGTTCCATCCAAAGTTACCTTAAAATCCTCACCTTGCTTTATCTACAGAACGTCTACTATTATGTAAACTAATGAACAAACAAAAAACTTTTAATTCTAAAAGTTTACCCATCTCAAAAGACCCAATTTAAAAGCACTTGAAGTAAGATTTATAATCCTAACTTACTCTGAGACTTTACTAAGACTTTGTCAAGGTACTGTTCTTGGTTGCTACAGCATGTTTAATCAATTAAGATTGATTTAGTTAACAGGTTTTTTATTTTGTTTTGTTTGTTTTGTTTTGTTTTTGGTCTTTGGGGGAGAATATAATTGTCAGTTCTGAAGATCATACTAAGAGCTTCCCATTGTCTTCTTTCTGGCATATATTACTATATTCTACTTAGAATAATATTACTATAATATCACTATATTCTACTTAGAAACAGTGCCTTCCTCTAAGGCCTTATATCCCTTCTAAGACTCTCTATGACCACAGTAGTTAATTAAGCCCCATATTTGGTCTGAGTTCTGATTTCTGTTTGTCTTGATCAAGGATTATCAAGATATGGCCTGCAGGCTATATTTGTTTATATTTGTCTATGACTTCTTCCCTGCTGCAATAGCAGAATTGTATAGCTGGGACTGAAACAATATAGTTCCCATAACTGAAAATATTTGCTATCTACTTTTTTAAAGAACAAAATTATTGATTTATTGTCTAGATCCTAAATGCTAAATTTATCTCCTGAGAATAGGGATCCCTTTTTTATAAGCCATTTAATTATGTGCTCATGAATTGATAATACATATATACTATATATACATGGTATATAGTTATATATAGTGTATGCATATAACATACAGCTATATATATAGTATATAGTTATATATATAGTATATAAGTATATATATATAGTGTATATATATGACCATGTATTATTATATAGCTAGAGTTATTTCTCTAGCTGTTCTTTTCATCTTTGTATTGAATCTGTAAAAAGATTCATAAGACAGAGTAGGCATAGGTCCAAGAATTCTTTTTTCAGGGTAGATCCAAGGCTGCAAATATCAGAAAGTCTTATTATATCTGTATTGTAGGATAAACTTTCTCATGGTCAACTTTTCAAAACATTATAAGAAATTCCCTGTCTTGTCTTTGTCTGTTTTCTGTTTGTCTAGATCCATTATCACCAAATGATGTTCTGTTGGCCCCACTCTATTTTTGTGAATAGCTGGGAATTGCTTTATTTGTTGCTTCTATCTAACACCGGGTATTTTTTGCTTTACAATTGGCAGTAGTAGTCTTTGGCCAGATTTTGGAGACATTTGGTTTTATAAGCACCATTTTTACCAGCCCAATGAAGTTCTTTTAAGGCCTTATCATTTCCATTGGACCTCTGACCAAATACAACTTTATTTATGTTTTAATTCATATGTGTATCTAATTGGCATAATAGTGAAAATTCATTAGCATTTTCATGGATCTTTTGATCTGAAGATATTTGTTCAATTTAGAACACAAAGGAAAGAATCTCCTTGAGGAAATTCTCTTTCTTGTCTGTCTAAAGGGAGATTCCTTGGAGTAACATAGGCAGCACTCTTTTTTGTTTCCATGCTTTAGAGATTAATAATCTATCACACTTTAATCTGTATGTCTTTATTTTTCCATCTATTTTATTTCCTCTTTGCTGGATTAATTTTCTAGTCTGTGGACAGATATCTCTTAGCTACAATACCCATAAAATCCCTATCATTAGTGCTTTGTATCCATAGTCATTTCTTGGTAATAATATAATACCTGACTAAATTAACTTTTGATTTTGCTAAAGTATGGAATGAAAATGACTGTTGGTTTATTCTCACTTTGTTTTGGGTGAATCCAGCTCCCTCTGATACCACCTTAGTGGATCATTTGATTTGTGGAATAATTGCCTTCAATCACTAAACAACTTTTATAATGTAAAATCCACTACAGGTCAGGAATCTCTAATCTACTATAGTGTTATATCTACAATGAGAGATTCCTGTCCCCATCCTTTTAAAAAATGTACCCAGGAAATCTTATATAGGAACTAGGCTTGTAACTAAGTGTTTATAGAATTAGACCACAAAAAAGATCATAGAAGAGATATTAAATATATAGAAGTATATTTCATAGATCTTATAGAAAGGGTCACTGTAAGTCAATATTCTATTCACTTATATTCCTATCTCTACCTAATAATCTCTTTCTTTTATAAATATAACTATTTAGTATTTGATTATTCTTATTAAGTAGCACTGAAAAAGATAATATTATTCAACAGACGAAAAGAACATTTGGGTCCAAAAAGATCCCTGGATTGTCCATAATGACTGCATTGATGAATGGGTTATATGGGAGAGCCCATGTTTGGAAAATTAGTTTGAAAGCTTTCTGTATTAAACCAGAAAGTTAAGAAGTTTTGAACAAAATATTGAAAGAATAGGGATATAAGAGGATGGATGAATCACCAGGACTTAACTGAAAATATGGAAAATATGTAAGTACTTTATCTGTGATCATATTTTCAAACTAATTTGTTCATGAACCGACACTGGATGATTGAAAATATTGTGAGTGGTTATCCTTCACATAATTCAGGGCCACGTGTTTACAGAGATTCTTCCATCTTCAAAACTCTTTTTTCCAAATGAACTCACTGAAAAGAAGGGAGTGACAGTTATTCTAGTGGTGACAAGACATAGGGAAATATCTATAGGAAGATTTTATAGGTTAACTTTGTATATGTCAAGTATCATTTTTATTAACTTTGCATGGCTAGAAATCAGTCCCAGAAAAGGAAAATATAATGTATTTTGATGAGTACATAGTAACTACTTCCAAAGTTATTAACAAAACTTAATCTTAGAAATCTTTGGGATTACAGAGAATGGACACTCACTATACGCAGTACTATAAATTTAGATATAGAAAATATTACACTGATCACTAAGATGAGGAAATATTAATACAAAAAAAAAAAAAAAAGAATATGTACCTGAAACTGATTCCTAAATATATTGTGGGATAGATTTTTTTAAAGGTAGTTTGTGAATTTTATAAAGAAATTAATGCCTATTAAGTAGATTTGCATTCTTCAGCAAAAAGGCCAAATTAAAATAATAATATAAAGTGTTGGTATTTTTTTTATACCATGACATTACCATCAGCACTGTATACTTAGACTTCAGCTTACTTTTAACATGAGAAAAAGAATTGAATAAGCAATGGGCTAAGATATATGCCAGAGAACTCGAAACTAGACACACACCATGAAAGGGCAGGTCTCAGCAACAGATACTGTGAAGTTCCCTCAGAGATATATAACTGTAAATGAAAATGGGGCACATCTTAAAAGGTATATTATATGAAGTATAAGGTAGAGGTCCAGGCTAACAGAAAGTCAGTGTAGCATCTGAAATCAGGCTGTATGTACCTAAGAGTGGGGGCTGGGTTAGAATGTACCAGATCTCTGCACTTTAATATTCCTGGTAAGAGTTGGAGAGAATCATAATCCTATTGTATCTTAGGTATTAGAGAACTCCCCCAAATACCTTTCTCATGGCAAGCAAGAGAGAGCCATTTTTAGCCATGTCAGGCTAAAACTGGCTCTCTCTAGCTGCAGGTTCTTTACTTGATGGATAAATAGTTTATTCACATGATTCCTTGGGGTTCTGCTACCATGAAGATGGGCTGCAGATTAGGATACAAACTCCCAATTTATCTTGTATTTAGTGGCTGCTGTAGTGTCCACTTAGACTGAGGGCACTCATTCCACATCTGCTAAGATCATTGGAAGCTGATGGCTCAAATCTGAGCCTGTTTTTGGGAATTGCTCTCAGCCAAGGAGACATGCTACACCCCAAATCCTAAGCTTTCCCTAAGTTCAAGCCATATTCAATAAAGTCTAAAAACTTGGTTTCCTTGCATCAAAGACAGAACATCTCTAAAGGGCTAGTCAATGTTTAGCATTCCAGTGCAATTAGCTGAGTTGTTTGTTGCCACTGTATCACAGCTCACCCTTTGCTTCTTCCAGATTTTCTTCACAAATGTTGATCCCAAGAGTCATTCCTAACACATGTCCTACACAGCAATATGCATCTCAGGGTCTCTTTCCCATGAAATGTGGTTTAAGATATTAGTCTTACCAAAAATAAATCCAAATCCTTTTATTTTAAAAGATTAATTTATATTTAAAAATGTAAAAGATTTAAAAGATTAAAAAATTTTTAAAGATTATATTTAAAATATTAATTTGCATAGGGGAAGAAGGGAAAAAGCACGAGATTTATAAGGATTCTGGTATCTTACTCATAATGTATATTATGTATACTCATAATGCACATTATGTAATATATACTATGAATCATAGTATTCTATAGTATTCACTATAATGTTAATCATAGTATTTCAGCAGCTCACTTTTATTAAGCTCATAACATATAACATTTATATATGTTATGTAAAGTAAAGAGCATATAGACTCTTTACTTTTATATACACATATAAAGTAATTTAATCTTACCAACCCTTGAAGTCCTGGTTTCCTAAACTGTGTGTCAAGAAACTCATAGTGGGTACTTTGCTGTATTTTATAATTTTGAAAAAAATTATCACCAGGATGCTCTATATCTGTTGGATACCTTGTGAACTACTGGCTTAAGAGAGAGCAGTTTCAATTTTGGAATACACTGCATTCCTTTCAGTGATATCATACGTATACAAAAAATGATTTGTACATCTGTTGTGTTAAGAATCAAATGCCTTCTTGGATGCCTGGGTGGCTCAGTTGTGGTTAAGTATCTAACCTTGATTTCAGCTCAGGTCATGATCTCAGGGTCCTGAGATGAAGCCCTGGGTCCTGTTCTATGTTCAATGAGGAGTCTGCTTCTCTCCTTCTCCCTCTCTCTCTGCCCCTCCCCACCCTCATAAATCTTAAAAAAAGTCAAATGCCTTCTGAAAAATCACTATGGAACAGAAAATGAATGTGGCAGTGTCCAATCTTAATATAAGACTTGAGAAGGGCATGGTAATCAACAGGCACACATCAGAATAGTAAGTAATTTTGGTTAAGAATTAAGTAGTCTTTTTTTTTCAATTTTGGTGTTTTTTTTTCACAGCTATTAATTTGTTAGAACATTAATATGTATTAAATTGTTTGGACATAACTACTTAATAAGTTAAAGTCTAACTACTTAATAAAAAAATTTATTTTGTCTTCTGGGTCGTCTACATTAAGTAAACATAGAATCAGATCCTTACTGAATCTGTTGAACATCACTAGCAAATGTCTAGAAAAGTATGATGATTTGACTGATATTATTTTTTTTATCTTTTTTAACAGCTAGCAGTTTAAATTCTAAGCATTGCATATGTTTCTCTTGATTTCTTTTCCTTTTTTCTTTTTAGTGGTAGACTTAGAGTTGAAATTCTTTCCTTTGTTAAAGGTTGCAAAGAAAACTATGTGAGGAGCAATTTGTAAAATTATAATTTAAAGAAGAAAGTAACTTCCAAAAGTTTTAAGATTCTCACAAATCAGATGCTTTTTTTTTTTTTTTCCCCCTTTAGCTAGTAGAACAGATTAAACCTAAGAATTTCTATGGTGGGTTAATGAAAGTATCAAATGTGTGAATCCTTTTATAGAAAAAATATAAATAGCAAAATTGATACAGAAAATGAATTAAAGTCTCAGATCATGGCAGCAGCCATTCTACTCGAAGTAACTCTCTTTCAGTGCTACAAATGTTATTGATTAATTTCTTGCTTACTTTTTCTTTAGCAGCCGTATCTCTTTGGTTATCTCCTATGTCAGTAGTATATTCGCTGATCTTATATAAAAGCCAGATATATTTTGGTCTTGTGAAAGATAAAATTATCTTTCAACTTTGTTTTTTGTGGAAAATATACAGGAAACTTTTTTAGGGGAATGCCTTCCTTATAGGTCTGCTAAGACCTGATTATGGATTGAATTCATAGAAAAGCCCTTGGGAAAAAAAGAACAAATAGACAGCTTTATCTTAATGGAATATTTTATACAATTATTTAGGAATTTTAGACAACTTTGACAAAGAAATTATTTACATCCAAACTGCCAATGCATCCTGAAAATATGTAACTTTATGTGGAGATGATTTTTTTTTCAGTTTAAAAGATTATTCCTTCTGAATATAGAGATAATCATAAAATTCTACTTTTAATTTTTATTGGGATAGTTCTATGCAGCCAAAACTCAACTGAAGAATTTCTTTGTAAAGAAATTTTTTTTTTTTTTATTAAAAAAAACCTCTGGGGCGCTGGGGTGGCTCAATGGGTTAAGCCTCTGCCTTCAGCTCAGGTCATGATCCCAGGGTCCTGGGATCCAGCCCCGCATCAAGCTCTCTGCTCAGCAGAGAGCCTGCTTCCTCCCTCTCTCTCTGCCTGCCTCTCTGCCTACTTGTGATCTCTGTCTGTCAAATAAATAAATAAAATTAAAAAAAAAAAAGAAAAGAAAAGAAACCTCTGGTTTTAGTTTCTACTCAGTGAAGAAATTCAGGACCTGCTATCCAAAAATATACCACTTTGGCATCTTGATTATCTTGAGCAAAAACACTTGAAAGACAGGAGGTTTAAGAAGAGCATACTGACCTCTCCTTTTCTTCCTGAATGCAGAGGTTGAAACTCCCCATGTAAAGGATGCCCTCTCTATTCCAGGAGGAAAGAAACATTTCTATCAACAGAGATGGGAAGTCAAGGGCAACAGAAATCTGTACCGACTTTGTTACAATAACTCTCATCTTTCTTTCCTCTCCTCATATATTTTTGTTACTTTTTGTTACTTTTCCATAATTAATCACTTGTTCAACCTAGTCTATAGGCACTTCGGTTTAGCCACTTCTATCAGTGTTCATTTCCTTGTGGTGACTCCCATATATGTAAACAAATTCTGTATGCTTTTCTCTTGCTAATCTCTGTTTAACAATTAGGCCAGTCACAGAACCCTGAAAGTAGATGGAAATTGTTTCTTTGTTTTCTTACCTATATCAATTTTGATGTTCTTTTATTATGGAAACTTCCAGTAATACATGATATTTTCTATCACAATGCATGAGTTATTGTTTGAAAATGCATTCAAATATGTTTCATAAAATAGTTGCTTCAAAATTTTTCATGATTTTAAAAGACTCTACAAACGGTCAAAACAGGTTTAAAAAATTTTAGTGACCCACTAATCAAAGTAAAATTGGTACTTGTTGATTTTTAATGTTTATAGTTTTGAAACGAAAATGTCTGAAAGTTCTGAAAATAATTTAGAAAAATAAGTTAACAATTGAAAAATTTATGAATTACACTATACGGTGCTATGTCTGGGTCTCTTTAGTAAAAAAGGAGTGTGTGTCTTAAAAATTTCATTAAATGCCTCCTGTTTGTTAGGTTCCTAAATTTACTTAGACAATAATCTTTACAGAATTCATTGATAGGACAGCCAGAAAATCAGGTCGGTTTTGTGTTCTGCTAATTTCAAAAGATATATAGCTCAAGTGCAAGCATTCTATTGCAGATAAAAATGTCCAGAGATATTTAATAAGCTCAACAAGCTTACATTTCAACTCATTAATAACTATAAAAATGGAAAAGAATATTCTGCTGTCTGTCTACCATTTTCATTCTGCAATTTTCTAACCATCTGAGATTACTAAAAATGAAGAAAGAAATTTCAGTGAAAGAAATTTCTAAAATTTTGCATTTTATTGAGCATCTTGCCCTAGTGCTCCATTAAATTATGAGGAGGCCATTTTAGCTGATATTTTGGCATAGTTGGAAGATGAATTTGTGATATACCAGTTGTCATATTTCACTTACTGGCCATATTGTCATATAGAGATCAGTTGATCTCACCTCTAGAATAAAAGTTTTAAAGTAATTTTTAATGCAGCAAGTTGATGGATTTTGCTGCATTGTCTCAAAAAAGAACACTACATTATTTCAAGAGTAGTGGTAGATAACTTTAATAGGATTTCATAAGTATTTTTAAATTATTTACTAAGATAAAATGAAAATTTACTCTGGTTATGCAAAATCATACGAATTTTATCATGCTTTACTTCCACACAAAGTTATGCGTATATTTTAAATAAATATGTAGAGATGCTGCACAACTCTTTCTCCATAAATTCTACTGAAATGTGCCTTTGAAAACAATTTACAAATAGTTGAGAACTGGTCTTTTGTGTTGATGGAAAATAAATAAAACATGGGAAGACAAGAGTTTCAGTAATGTGATGATTGAGTTAAATCATTATCTTCAAAATCAAATTTAAGGTCGCCGAAGAGTATGGGAGGCTATGAATAGGTTATAAATAATTAAGAGAAATTAAGAGAGATAGTATCTGCCCTCAGGTATGAAGTACATTGACCTTTGAACAACATGGGTTTAAACTATGTGCCTCAGCTTATATATGGGTTTTTTAAATAAATGCAATAATGTAATGTTTTCCTTATGATTTTCTTAGTATTTTTTTCTTCCAGCTTACTGTATTATAAGAATATAGGATAGAATGTATAGAACATGAGAAATATTTGACATTGTTTATGTTATCACCAAGGTTTCTGATCAACAGTAGGCAAATAATAGTTAAGTTTTGGGAGAGTCAAAAGTTATACATAGGTTTTCAGTTGCATTGAGTTTGGCATACCTAACCCACCATTTTATTCAAATGCCAGCTACATACTGACATAGTCAAAAATATGTAGAATATGACAGAAATTAAAAGACTATCTGAGCCACTATGCAATTAGTTAACAAATAAAAATTTAAAGTACTACTTCCCTGAGTTCAGTGGATATAGATGGCTTAAGTCACTGAACAGTTTTGGGATGATCTCATGTAGCAAGACTTGAATTAAGCCTTGAAAGGATCTATAGAATTTGAAGTATGAAATGGAATGGTGGTAACTTGATTTGCGAAAGTGACTAAAAGAGCAGAAGTGCAAAATCAAAAATGTGGGAAATATTTTGGGGGTTCCGAAAAAAAAAAAAAAGATACTGGTTAAGTCAGATGTTTCATGGGAAAGTAGTACAGGATATAGCTTAAAAATAACTTGGGGCAAAATTCTAGTGTGTGTTTTTTTTAAAGATTTTATTAATTTGACAGATTGAGAGAGAGAGAAAGAGAGAGCGCGCATAAGCAGGGGGAGCTGCAGAAGCAGGAGAAGCAGGCTCCCCTATGAGCAAAGGAGCCGGATGCGGAGCTGGATTCCAGGACCATGGGATATGACCTGAGCTGAAGGCAGATGCTTAACCGACTGAGCCACCCAGGTACCTGAATTCCAGTGTTTCGAATAATTAACTTATTTAGACATAACATTAGAAGTAAAAAACAATAATTAAAAATATTTGAGTAGGTAAATGGCATGATAAAGAAATATACTTCTTTAGGAGCATTGGAAAACAGTTACACAGGAAGAATTGAGCGTTACAATCATCATATACTATTTTACACTGTTGTGAATTCTATTTCATTGATTGTTATTCTCTAGAGACATGGCAAAGCTATTTATCTTTGAACATCTACCATTTAGTATTGGTATTTTTATATCCTGGAAGTCTAGCCCAAGCATATTAAACTATTGGCACAAACCCAGCACAAATATGGCATGGTTAATTAATTAAATTTGTAATTTTTATCCCATCTTTTTCTAGATATTTTTAAACAGCTATAAAAATTTTATTTTATTTTATTTTATTATTTTTTTACTTTCCAGCTTTTATTTTTATAAAATATGAATCTTAAATGAGATTCCCAGTCCATTGGTTGGATGGAGAACAAAGTAATACTGGTCAGAAAACTGTGGAGGCATCTCCAAAGAGATAGGCAAGATAAGTGAGTGTTCACTAGATTGGTAGGTAGCACAGGGGTGGGGAGCACAGAACCGAAATATATTGTGGAGTCAAAGAGAGAAGGCTTTTGTATTCAAAGAATGTGGCAAGAAAGGAAGAAGTGTAGTTAAAGGCGAACGGAAGTATTTCAGTTTGAGTAGCAGATTGAATAATCTGACACCAAATGAGAGGTCAGTCAATAAAAGAAGTTTAGTTTTAGGAAAAATGATGACATTTTCTGAATATTCCATGCTTGGAGAGAAGTAAAGTGAGGGGAAAATTATGGGGGCCCTGAAAGAGGTGGCTAAGGAAAAGCCAGGAGGAGGAGAAAAGTTTAGAAAGTTTTGAGGAAAAAAAGAAGAGTGAAGATGTCCTGCAAGCCAAAAGGAGGAGTGTTTCAAAACGTAATGAGTGATCAATGATGTCAAATGTGGCAGAGATGTCCCATAACGTAAAGTCTGCCAAGATAATGAAGCATTCTAGTAAAGTATTAATTTAATGAGGCCCAGAGGTACAGTTTATAAAGAATTGGTGAATGGCTTTCTTTGCGGGAAAAAAAAAAAAAAAATCCTTGATTTATATTCATTACAATGCACTGCAAGGATAAGATGCTCTATTTATTGCAATAAATTGTCTCTAGAGCACATTGAACTTCCCAGTTAATTAAATAATGCCATAATTTATTTCTATTTATGTTTTATTATTTTTCCCTGGTGGAATCTAAAGCATTCTTAACATCTTGGGCCAGAATATATAATGCATTTTTGGAGCTACATTAACTCTTTCCTTTTCATTCAATGCATTGAAGACAATAATATATTAGTATACCCATACAAATATAGGCAAATTGGCTTCATTCATCTGTGTGATCTGGGACAGTTTTGCATTAATCCTAGAAATGATCTCTTAATGTAGACAGTCCTCTTAATGTGTAAATTACTTTCTGTGAGAAGTGAATCATTTTTGAGTTAACACTAATGTTTGCAGATCATGATTAGTTACTGACATAGTAAGTTTACATAAGAGTTTACATAACAGCTACAAAAGCAATGTTGAGAAGGAAATTGTGGACCTTTAATTTATATGGGCACATAAAATGTATAAATGCACATACACATAGACAGACAGATATAATCAGAATATAAAAATAACAGCCTTCTAACTTATCCTGTTCTTTTTTCTGAACAAGGTCCTTCCTCATTAGCTGATTAAATGGTAGATAAATTGATTTAACAAATATTCACTGATTGTGTACTATGAGACAACACTAACATCTAGGGACATAGCAGGGAGCATTGCATATATTTTCTTTCTTGTTAAGAGGCTTATGGTTATTTTACGACTTATTTTATGATAGATAAAATATGTAAGTGAATAAAAGTAAGTGGTGTGAAGAACCTAAAATAAAGGAATTCAATAGAAAGTGATAGGTTTGGAATGTCTAACATAAATTGGATGATAGCATTTTTGGTTGTCCATGCAACATCCATTCTTCTCTTACTCCATTTCACCATAACCATAGTCATTATGTATCCAACCTCCTAAAGTCATACAAAAAACTGGTCTTAAGATGATTCCATTCAGACTCTTAAGAGTCTTAACCATAGTCAGTCAGAGCATGCATACCTTTGCTAACTGTAGACATCCTGTGGTGGCTACATAACCTAAGTTTCTGCCTTCAAGTGGAAATAAAGGACTTTATTTCATGGATGAATGAAAGTTTGAAAGATTCTTTGTCTTACACGTAGTGATGTGAACAGGAAAACATTTCCCTTAAAAAGCCATTCTGCAGCCACAAAGGAAACAAATCAAGATAAAGCTAGTTGGTTGATGGTGGAGTGGAGAGAAAGACTGAGTATAGATTTTTACTGATATCATTAAGCCACACAATCAACCAATTCTGAAACCTATCTGTATCTTAAGATTTGCTTTTAAGTAAAATACATTTTTTTATTAGTTAGGCCAGTCTGATTTTAAGTGAATGTTACTTGTGTCTCATACATGCTAGTACAATACATCCAGCATACTAACTAATAGAGAGATATCCCCTCTGAGGAACAAAAATTTAATTTGAATAGTAAATTCAGGAAGGAGAAAACCATGCAAACATCAGCAGAAGGAACATTCCATATAGTAGGAGCAGTGCAAAAATATATGGAATAAATAAATCCAAAATAGTAGACCATGATAGAAAGAATCCTAATGTAGATGCAGTTCATTGAATGAAGGGAACAGATTTTTGAAGATGTTGTAAAAGTAACATTTATAGCCTTGTGATGGTAGTTCATCATATATAGAAGTCATGGATATATACACGGTGTGTGTTAAGTATTCTATATCTTATATAAAACTCAAGGAAGAAGGATAATGCATCAAACATTCTGTGAGACTTGCTGTATTTCATTTTTAAATAAAGAAGCATTACATAAAGAATTGATGCCATTTTTTTGCCATTTTAAAAAAATTTTGAATTAATGAAACATCAAGCTACTTGCATAGCTAAAATTATATGAGATCCTTGAAAGAGAGAAAGAATCCAGAGTATGTCAGTTTGACTCTTCACTGCAGATATAGATTCATAAATATGTGGTAGGAAATTATAAGTAAGAGCCTAACCAGTTTATTGCATATCTCTGTGAGAATAAGTCCTTATTTCTACAGGAAGTAAGTGAATTTTCTTTCTTTTGTTCTTTCTTCCTTTATTCACATTCTCACAATCAAAATCTCCATATTATTGTTAATAATGATGTTAATAATTTTGACTATCATTTAATTCTTGTAATTCACCAAGTACCTTGTATTAGGCCTTCATTAATATTTTAAGAATATTCTTTCTACATATTTATACATTTTATTGAGAAAATATAGATTGACTACCTACTATTTGTCATTCATAGAAATAATGAGGTCACAGTTGATTAAAATTCATTCTACTATATTATTAGAGTTTCTTTCCCATAAGAAAGGCTAAAACTAACAATGAGTGAAGGATGACACTTTATTTCCCCATTTTTGTGAGAAGGCAGCTTTCTACCCATTCTTTTTTGTTCGTGTGTGTTTTTCTGAAAACCCTATAGTAGAAAGATTATACTACTTATTTTTTAGTGAGAAAGGTAATTTCCACTTGTTAGCTGGATAAATATATTAACCTTATGGTACTTTCTGGGTAATATTTTCCACTATTCTCTCTGCCTGCAGAGAGTTGTGAATTTGCT
The DNA here is from genome assembly GCF_002288905.1 of Enhydra lutris kenyoni. NCBI lineage: Eukaryota > Metazoa > Chordata > Mammalia > Carnivora > Mustelidae > Enhydra > Enhydra lutris. Next base: position 15,303,221 of record NW_019154112.1, on the reverse strand, counting down.
ATTGATGCATTTGGAGTACCACAGAGTATACTAAGGTCTAGAAGAAAATGGAGGTAATTTGAGAATGAGGCAGCTGTGAACCGCTGTACACATCAACAGAGAAAGTGCCTGTCTTTAAAGATTTCATATGAATGCTTTTAAATCTTTAAATCTGTCTGTAAAACTAACAGAGAGGTGTGTGCGTGTGTGTGTGTGTGTGTGTGTGTGTTTATATCTGTGATCTGGCATTTGATCCTGTTAGTATTAACTCTATACACTCCTCTTGCTTCTATCTTCTGATAATATATTCTACTTCAAGACTGCAGGGGTGAGCATGAATCTCAGGAAAGACATTTATTGTTCCCTTCCATAGATGGCATTACTGGCTTCAATGTTTTTAGTTCTTTCTGGTCTGTATTTTTTGCCTTGTGATCTGTGTTACAAAGGGATCTTGAAGAACTACGGGATTTTTACTTATTTGTTTCTTAACTTGGGGATTGACCATGTGAACTGCTTTGATCAATAAAAATAAGACAGAAGGTATAGTGTGTATCTCAACCTAGGCCCAAAGAAGGCTTGTATGTGTCCTCTTGCCATCTTGTGCTTCTGCCGTCATGATTGAAAACACATTTAGGCTGAGAGACATGGAGCAGAGTTGATCTGACCAGACCTGATAGAGGCCTTCAGACTTGCAAGCTAAATAAAAGTTATTGTTTATTAAGATATTATGGGGTTTTGTTTTATTTTATGCAGCATTATTTAGGCTACAGTTAAATTATATATGTCTTCTATATACCAGGTCTCAATGATGAATGAACATGTAAACAATAGACCCGAAGTAGGTAAATTAGAGTCCTTCCCAGGCATTTGCCATTCTAATACATGGGAAAATAAACCTTTATCATCTAGGATAGCCACATGTATGGATAAATTCCAAAACTGCACATTTTCTTGTTTGTTGGCAGAAAGAGAAAGAGACCCACAGTAAAAGAAAATGATGTTGACACAAAAAGATAAGCAGACGTTAGAGACAGGAAAAAAGGGAGAACTAACAGTGCTTTAGTCCCTGGAGTCTGTTGTTCTTAATATCATCATCTCCACTTTTATTCCAGTGGTGTTAAATCTTGAGTAATATTGCGAGTGGCAGACTTTAAAATGTGAGACTGGTTGTGTTGAGGCACCGAGAGGGGCAAGATCCTGAGGTGGGAAGATGGACTCCTTGCTATGCACTAGCAGGTGTTCTGTTTTTTGGGTTTTTGTTTTGTTTTGTTTTTCCTAAGGGGATTAAAGCAGGGACTACCCAGGCTCAAACTTTGCCCCCTTCCTTTATTCTATTTTAATAATATATTATTTCTAGTTCTTAAGAGCAATTAGAATTATATTTGTTTTATTTATATTCATATTGTACTTTCAGACATAAGATAAAATTTTATTTTTAACACTAGATAGACAATTATCCTAACATCACTTGTTAGTCTGTCGTGTCTTTGAAATGTCAACTTTGTTATATATTAAATATCACATACACTTGGATCTTTTTTGGTTTTTTAATATTCTGATTTATTTATCTCTTTACCTTCCCTTTAACTGATACCAGTTGTTTTAATTACTGTATATTTTAAATTGATATATATGTTTACATATTTCACATATATATATTTATACCCAGTATGACTATTCCACCACCATTCTTCTTATCCATGATTTCTTAACTATTCTTAACATTTTTTCTTTCAGCTGAATTTTAGAGCCAGTAACAATTTATTTAAAATACATTTTAGATTGGATTTGTAAATTAACACGGGGAAATAGATGCCTTATAATATTAAATATTCTCAACTAGGAATATGGTTTTTCTCTCCATTTCATCAGTTCCTCTTATATTTACTTTGGTAGAGCTTTACAGATTTATTTATGTCATTATTACACATCTTTTTGTAAAGAATATATGTTTAGAAGATTTAGTAGGAAAGTGTCTGGTTGTTGAATCTTGTTTGCTATTCTTTGTGAACTGCAGTAATGTACTACAGGAATGTAACAGACTTTAACTTGTTATTTTCTGCTTAAAGAGTGAGGGATGGAAAAGTATATATTTGTTTTTTAAGCAGAAAATAACACATTGGCTATCTAAAAGCAAAAATAAGGGGCACCTGGGTGGCTCAGTGGGTTAAGCATCTGCCTTTGGCTCGGGTCATGGTCTCGGGGTCCTGGGATCAAGCCCCGCATCGGGCCCTCTGCTTGGCGGGGAGCCTGCTTCCCCTCTCTCTCTCTACCTACTTGTGATCTCTGTCTGTCAAATAAATAAATAAATAAATAAATAAATAAATCTTAAAAAAAAAAGCAAAAATAAGAGAGTTTTTCCTAATAAAGATTCTTTATGCCTCTAGTTAATGCTTCTAGACAGCTGATAAGTGGGCAGACAGAAATGGTGATATTTGAGAAAGCCAGAGGGGTGGAAGGAAACTATTCTTACAGATTTATTTTTAAACCTTCCTCTTGTGAATTTCTCTCCCAATTAAGAAAATCAACTTTGATGGGCTTTGGGGATCAGAAAGCCAATTAGCACTGCTGTTCAAAGGAGTATGTTTTTCCATGTTGTCCAAGATAGAGAGACCAAGGCAGAAGCCTTTGTTCTGAGGGCTGGATAATTGACTAGAAAGAAGGAAATGACAAGTTCAGTATGTAGACTCAAATATTACTGCCGTAAAAGTCTAATACTGACTATGTGGCAGTAGAGTTGTTGGAGGAGATAGAGAGGACATGACAGCTGGTTGACGCCTGGCTGGACCCAGGCAATCAGAGGCTCCTCACCCCCTCCCTTTCCTTGGAATGTGCATTCCTCTTCTCTTCCCTGCTTCAGGGTAACCCAAGGATACAACTTTGAGATAGAAAGATGGTGTTAAGACTGTTTGGACAGTATATGTAGCTGAACCCAGTTAAGGCCTCTATATAAACTTTTAAGATTTGTTGGGCAGGTTTGGAAATCTACTCATTTTGTAGCTGCCCAAAACAAGCCACTGCCTTCAGTATATGGGAAAGGGGTGTGTGTGTGTTTGCGGCTGGGGCGGTGGGCGGGGAAGGGGGCTGCTTTCAGGTTAAACAGAAGCTCCTAAAGAGGTTGTAAACTAATAAGAGTCCTTCAAATTGAAAATGATAGATGGCCACCAAGAGTGTTAAGAGACTGGTATTGAGAAACCCCAATTTTGGCAAAAAGGGGCCCGATACTTCTCAACATTTAAAACATTCTCTACCTGCTTACAAATAGTCCAATAGGAAATATGCATCTAAATGGAACCACCTTCAAAATAAAAATCTGCTGTTCTATTTACTGTCATTTGGACTGTGCGTAGAAGAACACCAGAACCAATAAAAACAGCAAAACTGGAATTATTAGTGTAGGTGTTTTCTCCACCTCCAGGAACATAATTGAAAAAATCTGATGCACTTGGTCACATCTTTGACTATCAGTGTATGAAATATGCTTCTCGCCGGTGACCACTCTGCACTGCTTCCTATTTTTCTGTCTTAAATACGGAATTTTTATTATGATTATGATTGCATTTGGTTGTGAGGTGGACATTTTTGTCATTTATTGAATAGTTTGTCATGTCTAAAGAAACCAAGGTTGTGGGTCCAAAAACAGAATGCTGAGAAAAAATTGTACTATTAAGCAGAAAACCAAGGTTAGGCTATGTAAGCAAAGAATGAGGGATGGAAAAGTAAATATTTGTTTTTTAAGCAGAAAATAACAATCTCTGTTTCATATTTAGGAACAAAGTTTCTGAATCTTTCTAATCGGTTGATAATATCTAGACCAAATGGTGAGCATTGGATAGGTTCTTATTTGATTGTGATTTTTTCCAGAAAATCAGCTTTGCTGCTTACATGAAGTAACCAATCCAGGTTTATGTAACTCTGCTTGTGATTTTAGTAGATGTCAGGTTTGTACTGTTACCAGTAGATTAGGTAGCCATGTCAAGATTCGTTGGATATATAACAAGTTAACACATCTAAGTCTTATTGAATAGAAGGCTCTTCATCTAGAGCTTCTCTACTCACAGCTATACATATTAGTAGACATGGGTATATATTTATATCCTTTCATGTGGGGCTGTTATTTTATGTGAGATTTGGGGATTTTGGGGGGAAATGTATAAGAATTCTATTCTGAAATTCAATTCCAAAGAGACAACTGGAGCGCTAATTGGGGGGGGGGGTGTTATTTTTGTTTGTTTGTTGTTTCTTGCTTGCTTGCTTGTTTTTATGAATTTTTCTCTTTCACTTATTTCACCTTTACATTCAATAATAGCACTTGCTTTCATCCTGATCATAGGGAAAGATAAAAAACCTAACCTGAGATAATATTTTCCTACTTCTCTGGGCATGAATATTGGGCTAAAATTAACATGTGTCCAGTGACACTGGGATTTTATAAGAGAATGTACTCATTTATTCAATAAATATTTTTGAGTTTCAACTATATTATAGTGTTTTTGTTATGCTATAATGCTATATATGTGTTATTAAAAAAAAATTAGCCAGGAAATAGGGGTGGGGATTTTGAAGAGGAATAGAAAGTTACAAATTTAAAGGGATTGTCTGCCATATTGAGAAGGTGAAGTATGAGCAAAACTTTGAAGAAGAAGAAGGGCAAGAAATTTTTGAATATTTGAATGTGGGTGAAGAACATCATTCTCCCTTAGTATTCAATGTCAGGAAATGTGATAGGTCTGAGATTTTACCCTATTCGTAAGCTAATGCAGTAGCCTCCCATGATTTTATGAACACTGGTTCAAGATACAGGACTCCTAAGTCAGGAATGAAGGACAATTTGTTATTCCTACCACTAGCAATAGGCAGAGAATCATTTTTGCACCCTTTCTTAAAACTCCAGTCCCTATATGGCAACAGAAATGGGCCAGATTACATATACATGCAAGTAGGCTGTGTTATATGAATGGAACCATGACTTAAGGGAAACCACTGATTTTATGATGCTAGGAATCATGCTTGACATTTGTTATGGAGGAAGACATGATTTCTGTCTCCCAAGTCTATTTACTATGAAAATACCCTTGAAAAGATTGTCCAGAGTAGCTAGTACTTCACTTTGCAAGACATGCAGAAACAAAAGGACAGATTCATACCTGACTTTACATGTTTTTAAGGTATGAAAGGATAAAGTCTCCTCCTTTACTCAAACTCATTGAAGCAATCTGCCTTACACTTTCAATGAATTAGCCTTGACTAATATATACATGCATATACACTTACCTATGTGTCTTGAGCAGATGTGTTGAGGATCTTTTTTAGTGTATAGTTGTGATACTCCTTCATTTCCTATGGCATATCACTGGACATCTTTCTATCATTTTAAATGTATCAATTGGATTATTATGTTAATTGTTAATAGTGTATTAAAACTTCCCTGATTCATATTTTATATAATAAATCCTAACATTAGACTTTTAAGGAAAATACTAGTAACTGTGAAATGTAAGCTTTAGTTACTGCTTTGATCACATATTAAGTGACTCAAATCTTATAAAGCTAGTAAGTTCACATTATAGTCAACTCCTTTTAAGAACATGAAGTTGAAATTGATTGTAAATTCTAATAAATTACATTTCTCATGTATTTTTCAAATAAAAACATTGAGAGATATTTTTCTTTTATTCGTTTTACATACTTTAAGGTATTAATAAATACTTAAAATGTCAAATTGATGTAAAAGTCATTATATATGTTTTTCAAGGTTATTTATATACTGGTCTTCATATAGAAGCTTCATGGGCATCATTATTAGAGCATATGCTAAATACATGTTTTGCACTATCTTAGCAAAACTGCCTGGGTTAAAATCCCAATTGTGCAACTTACTAGCCATATGACCTAAGACAGTTTATTTAACTTCTCTGTTTCTCAATTTTTTAAAAAAAAGCTTTATTTATTTATTTATTTTTATTTGAGAGAGAGAGAGAGAGAGGAGGGGCAGAGGGAGAGGAGAGAGAAAATCTCAAGCAGACTCCCCACTGAGTGTGGAGCCTGTCACAGGGCTCAGTCCCACAACCGTGAGATCATGACCTGAGCTGATCAAGAATGGGATGCTCAACAGACTGAGCCTCCAAGGTGCCCCACACTCCATTTCTGTGTGTATCTAAAAGGGATAATTATATTACCTGCCTCCTACAGCTACTGTAAGGACTATATGAGCTCCTTTTTTTTTTCCTGTAAATCAGAACAGAGCTTGGCACATAGCAGTAATGCAGTGCTTTAGTTGTAATTCTCCTATTTTAGCCCATATCCTTGTGACCATATGCATGTATCTAAAAGATGGTTGACTGCTGTTGTAATAACTTATGGGTATTGAAGGCTTTCTCTGGGCATAGCTAAGTACCCCGTATGGAAATCAAACATGCCATTTGCTTTATTTGAACCAAGCTAAAACCAGATGAGCAAATTAGCCTGGATACAGAGTTGGCTGCAGTGGGCAAGTCATAAAATAAGGGAATTGATTTGGAACTAGAGTCTCATCCATTCCTGAACTCAAAGTAAACACATGCATACTACTCTGTGTCACTGTTTTATCCCAGATATTTCTATGTAGAATTCTTAGTATTCTAGGGAGGCCTTTTCTGTGTAAGAACAGATTTATTTATGTTGCAAAGATAATAGGCCTATAATGGGAAAGGTAATGTAGATCTGTATTGAGGGCATAATGCTGCGATTCTTGTGGCTTGTTAAGATCAGTGGGTGCACGCAGAGACAATAGCACTAAGAAAATGATGAGATGATCATTATGTGTTTTAAACCACAGTTAATTACACAAATTACACATATTAAGTGAAAGAGAATTAACCACTCACTTTGTACGTGCCTATTTGTAACAATAGGTGGCCCGATGAATATAAGAAAACAAGAAGTCAAAAAAATACCCATTCTTTCAAAAAACTATCAGAAGAACCAGAACAATATTGTTTGGTTCCTGCTACTATTAGGTATACTCACTAAGTTCACTGTTAAAAAAAAAAAAAAAAAAAAAAAAAAGCGAAAACTAGTGGGTGTCTAAAATACAGCAAGAGGGGTGCCTGGGTGGCTCAGTGGGTTAAAGCCTCTGCCTTTAGCTGAGGTCGTGATCGCAGGGTCCTGGGATCGAGCCCTACATCGGGCTCTCTGCTTAGCAGGAAGCCTGCTTCCTCCTCTCTCTCTCTGCCTGACTCTCTGCCTACTTGTGATCTCTATCTGTCAAATAAATAAATAAAATCTTTAAAAAAATAAAAAATAAAAATATAAAATATAAAATACAGCAATATAAAAGTTAGTTAATATAATACAGTCACACACACACACACACACGCATGCATACACCTTCAAGTCTTCAAAGTCCCAGAATTTAATACTGACTGGATTGTTCTCCCACATTTATAAATGCTGCTAAAACAATTCTAGAATTAAGTTCTGGACTCTACAGCATATGTAATAAGATGGACTAAAGAGAAATATTGCAAAAATAATCAAAAGTTTCAAAGTTTGAGTTAGAATTTTTAGGGAGAAGGGTATGGAGAATTTTTGCTTCTTAGCCAGGGAAAAAAAAGGGGGAATTAAATAACAGATTTCAACTATGGAAACTATTACTTTCCACACATATTTTCTACACTTTATGGACTGTGAGAATTTTGAGATATTAGATTAACTACCATTTGGGGTATTTTTTTTTTTTCTAACCTGGAACCAGAATGTAGAAATGTTCAGATACCATATATGTGCAAAATAGTCAATCTTATCACAAGTATTGTGTCACTATCCTCAAAATGTCAACTTTTCTGTATCTTGGAAGTCAGCAAACTTTATTCACAAATTCCATGAGTAAAAGATGCTGAACTCAAGAAAGCTGAAAGTTTTAGACAAATGGGTGCTATGGAGGAATAATCATGGGATTTTAGAGAAGGTAAACCTGCATTAACTAATTTGCTCATATTTTAAGTCTAATTTTATCTGTGTCTTGAGAGTGATAGCATAAACTATTTTCCCTGAGTGGCTTGAGGCTTTTTTCCCTTTGGGTTACTCGGGGCTTTATGTCTTCCCCATAGCTGTGCCAACCTCTTTTCCAAGTGCACCATTAAAGAAAGAGTTATCCTTTCAAAGCGTAAATTAAGTCTCATTGTGACTGTTCTCAGAATCATACAATTTTCTCATTTATATCAGTGAAAAGATTGGGCTGCCTGGGTGGCTCAGTCATTTGAGCCTCAGGCTCTTGGTTTTGGCTCAGGTCATGATCTCATGACCTGAACCATGGTCATGGCTCCCATGGGGGAGTGGGGATTGAGCCCCCAGTTCAGGTTCTGTGCTCAGTGGGGGATCTGCTTGAAGATTCTCTTCCTCTGTCCCTTCTCCCACTTGGGCATGCTCTATCCCTTTCTCTCAAATAAATAAATAAATCTTAAAAAAAAAATCAGTGAAAAAGTCAAATTTTTAAATTGTCTATTACTATCTATATATTCAGTTAGGCCCCATTACATTTCTGAAGTCATCTATTAGTCACCCCAGCCCCTGTTCTCTAGCCAGAGATCTTCTAGATACTAAACAAACCAAATGTGTTTCCAGTCACCTTTGCAGGTGCTTTCTCAATACCTAGAATGCTCTTCCTTCTCAAATCCACACAACTCATTCCCTTTATTTTCTAAGCTCTTAATCAATGTTCCCCGTAAGTAAGGCCTTTGCAGATCAGCCTACATGAAATACGAAGATATCACCTTTGTGTGTTCGATACCGTGACCTTCTATACCTTTCTCTATAGAGCTTGCCATCATTTGAGTTACGTATTTAAGTTCTGTTTTTTTCTGCTGTACACTGTACGAGTGCAAGCATTTTGTATGTACTTTTTAAATTCTATCATTCTATCTATCTGCCTCTGTATCTCCAGAACTTAAAATAATGTTGGACATAGTATGTCTTCAATATTTATCTGTTAAATGAATGAAGAATTGGAAGCATGAATGAATGACATTGTCACTATTGATGTACCTGCCCCATTTTCCTTACTAAAATTTAACTCTGAGAGGGCAGTTCCTTCTGTAGTTAGTTAAAAAGATAATCACTGAATTAGCAGTGACTGATTAATATGTGTTTGTTGACAGTTAATAGCTAACAGAAAATGGTGGTAATTCATTAAGGAACAGCATGAAAGAAGAAATGGTTTGATTGCATTTTAAGATGTTTCAGATGAGAATAACTCTGGTCGTAATAAATAGACTGGAGAGCACATTAAGATGGTTGTGCGTCAATGTTTGCATCATAGTGTAATCATTCAACAATTAACAAATGGTTATTGAGTGCCTATGTTATACTAGACTTTGTGCCAAGACTTGAGGATATAACAAGAAGAAAGACACTATGTTTATTCTCCAAGAACTTGGAATCAGCTGGGGAAACAGAGAAGTAACCAGATGGTGAATAGAGTCTGATAAGATACTGTGTAGGATGACACCTAATTCAGTCATGGTATAAAAAGAATATTACTGAAGCATGTTTATACAACTTACCACACAATTTAAGAATGAATAGCATGGCTTTAATTAAGCATAGCCTTAATTAAGCATGGAAGATTAATATATACATATATATTATATTATATTATATTATATTATAATATCACTTTACTAAGATGAAGTTTAAAATAGCCAATGTGATGGGAGAATACACTGAAAAAAATATTGAAAAACTGTAAAGCTAGAAAAGGGGTAATAGATGAAGGAGACCAGATAAAGCAAAAAATTAAGCCAGGAGTTGGGAGAAATTCTCAAGCAGTCTAACTTGAACAATAGAAGTCCAGAAGGACAGGAATCAGAAGTAATAGGAATCTGTAAAAGTAGTAGTACAGTTAAAATGGAAAATAGGAGACATGGCTAAGTCTCTATAAAAAGCAGTTAGACTTTCTTATTCTCTCCCCAGCCTGAAAAGTTGGAAAACTTCCTCTCCTCCAGTCTGAAGAACAAGATGAAATTGAAACTCAGGAAAACTAGACTTAGCTGAAGAAACTATGGGTACTCAACTAAAGAAAAGGTGGATTGAATTAGTCTATTTAGAAAGTGATGAAACTATTAATTCTTTCCCCTAGTTGACTCTGAGAACATTACCAATTGGACCTATACATTCTATGATGGATTTAATGACTTTCTCTTTGGGTCTATGACAAGATTAAAACAAACAAACCAGCAAAAAACCATATTTATAATAAATTGAGCCAGTCATAATAACCAAGAGTAAAGCATTGACTCAGAAAGGCTTTCTTAACAACAATCAGATAACAATCATGAAAAATGTCTTCAAAATTCAAAATAAAAACTGTCTCTACATAAAATTATACCAAGACAAACTATTATTCATGGGTGAGATTAGAAGGACATTTTCAGGCATGCAGGTTGTGAGAAACTAACATTCCATTGCATGACTGGCACCTGTGGAATGTGTTCCACCAAACTCAGGGAGACATCTAATAACGAAGATCTGTGATCCGTGAAAAAGGGGATTCAGTGCAAAAAACAGATAAAGAAAATTCTCAGGATAATTGAGAGTAAAGAGAAGTCTGAGAATAATATCCATATAGCAGGCTGGTAGAGAACATAGCAAAGATTGGAACAGGAAGACAGAACTTCAGAAGGGACATTTTGAAGAATATAAAACAGATTATCTTAGAGGCTTGGATGTATTTCAAGGAGATGCATGCTTCTGGGGGAGAATTAATTCATAGAGATAATGGAAAATATGCAAATGAATAAATATAACAGATATATTAACATAATCTTTATCAGTTTACCTCCCTTCCTGCTTTATTCTACAATCCTCTACATTTGTTTTTTTTTTGTTTTTTTTTTTTTTTTTTTTTTTTTGGTAAAACCAGCCCATTAAGTTACTTGCATGTAAATTCTTATTTCAGGTTCTATTTTGGGAGAATCCAAAGAAAGCAAAAATATGTATACATATTGAAATATTGCATTAGGATAGAATGACAATTTGATATTTTATAAAAATTATCCCTTAATTTTGCAAAAGTTTTGAAAGAGATGCATGGAGAAGATCAAGTACAAAACTGTTGTAGTAATCCAGATGAGAAAGGAAGATGTACTAAAACAAAATAATGAGATTGTGGAAGGAGACAAGCAGATAAATATGAAAGCTAAGTCAAAGGTAAAATACAAAGGAATTAGCATTTATTTTGGACGTTGGTGGTAAGTGAAAGTAAAAAGTCAAGGGAATCATTCTTCCTTAGGCAACTGAATAAATGGGTAGGGAATACAGGAGGAAGGTCAGATTTAGGAAGTAATTTCATAAATTGAATTTTTTCAGAATTGAATATATTCAGTTGAATTACCTTGTGATGCCCAGTAGGCACTTGTACATATGTGATTTTTAGGAGTGGGGTTACAGAGTATGATACAATGGAAGTAATCAATTAAAGATTATGAGAATTTAAATGGTAATTGGGTACTGATTTAGTACAAGATATCTCAGTATAATAATAATAATAATGTTGTATAGTAACTTATAACTTGCATAGTACTTTCCCATATCAATTTTAGTTATAAATTGCTGAATATAATGCATAAAGAATGTCATTAGAACTCCTTTCAGATTGTGTGGTAGGATGTCAGCAGCTAACACTGTTAGGGTATGGAAACTCTCTGAGTTAAGTTAGAATTATTTCAATAATCCTGCTACTTCTGGTTTGGTTCAAAGTGACTATCTTTTTTAGTATTGCTGAGTAACCCAAACCTATATTATTGTATAGAAAAAACATACAAATTAAAAGCTCATAAAAACAGATAACAAAAATTAATTTCAACTATACTTGAAACATACCATGATTATAAATTTGAAGACTGAAGCTTTTAAACTTATACCAGTTTGATAATTTGGCTTAAGAGTGCTATTTCAGCTTGGAGGTGACCCAGAACTACCTAAGGAAATTCACTTTCCTTTGGAAGATTGATTAGGGTCCATATTATGCCACTTCCAACTACAGATTTCTCTGAAAGAAGCCTTTACTTAGGATGAAAGTCACCAATGGAAACAAAGATTCCTGAACTGCCATCTCCCATTCCTGTCTTTCAAATCAGCAAATCGAGACACATATCTAGAGCAGGTCTGGCTAGCTCAAATCAGTTCGGACGTAGACTGATTCTGTAGATCATGACCCTAATTTTGTATAGTCACTTTGAAAAGAATGGACTCACCCTGAATTTGACTGAGCAACTTCTTTTCATTGAACTGCTTTGAAAGCTACTTCTGTGTATAGCACATTTCCCACAATAGAAATTCAAGGATTTTTCTATCTCAATACTGTCAGCCTAAATGACTTCAAGCGGTTTCAGTTCTGCCATCTGTAAGAGATGAATTTGTTCAATCAAGTTAAATCACTGTACAAGCTCAGTCACTGCACCAGAAAACATTCTAGTTTTGTCTAACTGTTCTTATTCCAAGGTTAAAATAATGTCTAAAGTTACACATTTTTGCCCCAAACTAGTCACTTATATATTAGTTAAAATATATTTATAAAAATCATTTAGGCAATTTAATGAGTATCATGGAATGAAATATATGTTTGGGTTTCTACTAAAAACTTTAAGATTCATTTTTAATTAAAAATATTTCTCTATTAGCTGAATTTTAACCTATATGCTTTATAACTTTATATATAGTGTGTTCTACCTTCTTAATACATGTACACACAGATATGAACACATATAGGCTCATTGGTAGAAAGCCTCAAGTTAGCTTACCTTTAAAATTTCCTAATCTGCTTTGTCCTATTCAGGTTGTATCAAATCATTTTACACATCCAACATTCATCATCTTTATTTCTCTTTTCTCACCTACAACTACCTTCACCCATCTTGAATCCTTATCTAAAGATAGGAGCTCATTTATTTCTCATTTTATTTTTTTCTCAGGGGCTGTACTAAAATTATTTATCAAGGCACTCATAATACAGTAAGAAGACTTGTTTTAAAATTGCAGAACAGAGTATTTAATGTAGCTATAGGTTCTCATCTTTGGCACTCTGAGTATGCACTGTGCAAAAGCAACCACCTTACTTTTCCAAGGCCCCAGCTTATGGTCTTGCTAATTCTAGCACTCTCAGTTGCCTTCAGTCCTTTACACATGCTCTTCCCACCAGCTGTTATAAATCTTTCTTCTCCCTCCATTCCCTTGATTTATTCCTAAATAGGTTTCCGTTCTCAGTTTAGAAACTATTTCTTTTGTTTAGAATCCCCAAACTGGTTAAGCATCAATAATATGTGATCTCAGAGCATATTTCATACAGATCTAAGAATAAGCAAGCAGCTTAGTGCTCTTTTTTTTTTTCTTACTCTTCTGGATTATTTTGCCATTTATTCTTAATACTTTCTTTCATTATTTTTGAAATGCTGCATTTTTTAAAGGATTTTTTTTTCTTGTAAGTGTAATATACATCCCCTGTGCAAACTTTGGAAAATTACACAAAATAAAATAATTCACATCTGTGAACGTTTTTAGTCTCAAAAGTGATTTGTCATCAGCATGCACAGGAATAGACATAAAGTGACATAATTAAATGTTTATCATTTTGAAATTACAAATATATTCCTATGTATTACCTCATTTAGACTTCAGAACCCTCCCATGAGGTGGCATATCCTGATAGTGTGATCTAAACTTAGACATGAGGGTGTTAGCAGTCATTACATTGCTTTATAGGAATCATTGCTAATCTCTGTAAGTGTCCTTTGCATTTCCTACCCAGAGCTGCTCACTGAAGGGTAACATGAGTTTGACAAGTATGTGTATAAGGGTTTCATTCCCATTTTGCATATGAGGACATTATGTTGCAGAGAAATTCAATTGCACAGCTATTGAAAGAGTCAGTAGTACAACTCTAGTTTTCACATTCAGATTCCTGAATTATTTACATTAATTGCTAAGCAACATAATAAATGGAAGACATTTAGCACCCTGCCTGGAAAATAGCAAGTGTTCATTTACTATAAGCAATTATCATTAGTTTCTTTATTTTAAAAAGTGAAAGAGGCTTCATACTATTCATGAAACTTCTTTTAAAATTTGGCATTATGTGCTTGCTTTAGCAGCACATATACTAAAATTTGGCGTTATAGTAAAGTAAAAAGTTACCCAGAATGTCCCTATTTTTGTAGATACCAACCAAAATATTTATAAACATAAAGGTAAGTAAAAATTATGATGCCTGGATTTACTTTAAAAAAACTGCAAAATACAACAATGGTAAATGAAGGTGGTTAGAAAAAGCAACGGTAATAAAAGGTGCAATACATTTTGATCTGGGAAATTATTACCTGGAAGTCTATTATACTTTCTTTCTACTTTGTATATGTTTGTACTTAAGCAAAATAAAAAGTTAAATATACATAAATATGCTAGTACCACCTATATAAATTGCCAAGGTACAGAATAAAGATGTATGTGCTAACATTAACAAAAAGGAAGAAGAAGGGCTATTTTTAAAATATTTGCAGGTAAATATATTGAATATCTGTGATACAACTATAGGAAACCAATAAGATAAATTGTCTCCGGAGAGGAAAACTGAGTGTCTGGGTACCTGGCATGAGTGAGGGGCTATTCATTGCACCAAATAAAATATTAAGAATCATGTAAATGTATTGTCTATTCAAAAACACACAAAAAATTAATAGTTTCTGATAGAGGGAATTCTTTGAAGTGCCTGTGAAAGTCTGTTCCTTAATGGAATAAGGAGTTTGAACTTAAATAGAATACTTAGGTAAAAAGTCATTGATTGGCCTAACAGCCTTCTTTATCTTAAGCAGTTATGTGATGCAAATACAAAACAAAACATGGAAAATTGTTGCTAATTTAGTCAAATTTTTTGTTTTTTCTAGAATATCTTATAGACATAAGGTATTAAATTAATTAAATATTGTCTCTGACCCCATATCCCATTAAACTGGTGGGAAAAGACATATTGAGTTAAAAAACATAAAATCAAATTCATAATTATCAGTTATTAATGCTACATTAAAATGAGATTCTAAAAGACAATTATAATAACAGGAGAGAGCTGATGAAATTACATTTGGTTTCATAAAAACTAGGCAAAGAAGGGGAAAAGAATGTTTAATAACCAATCAAAGGGCAAACTTAAAAATGCAGATTGAAAGCCAGTGATGCTGGACCTTGTAAATCAGGCTATAGATGATCTATGTTTTCTTAAATGCAGAGGAAATTCCTAAAAGAGTTTTGGAAGCCAACTGATTTTGACAGATGCACATTAAAACTATGCTTCCAAGTGATATGAAGAGAAGTCCAGCTCTGTGTAATATATATTAAGGCAATAATCAACATGATACATTAGAGTGCAGGGAGTAAAGCTAACTAAGTATATTTCTAAGTAAAATCAGTAGGATCTAGTGATGATTGACACAGTGTTAAAATAAAATAGAGTTAGGAGGCTATGACAGTGACTGTTTTGTGGCTTGGGCAATCACCCAATTGCCTGAAGGAAGCCTACCCAAAAGAAGTAGTCTTGTTATTAGAAATAAGGAAGACTACAAGAGAAACAGATTGGGGGAGGGGAGAACTCAAATTATACCTAACTTTTGAAGCTGTTGTCATCAATTTGGGTGTTTTGGTACAAAATGCAGCCTGTGCTTAACACTAGGAACAAATCCAACAGCAAAGAATGTTCCTACTCTTTTTTATTCTCTCCTGCAGGAGCAGTAGATCTTGGTTTCATTACTGTCTGGCACGGATCTCTCTTTTCATGTAGAATTATCTGATATGAAAATAAGCTCAGTGCACAGAAGGAGAGATTCAGACTAGGAAAATTGCCTCCCATATGGCAGGGTAGTGAATACTGTTAAGGAAAAAATGAGGAATATTATCACCTTTATCAGAAAATGACACACAAAATGTCTCAAATTCCCAATGTCAATTAACCTGTTTGTTCAATGTCATTAGCAATTATAATTTACTAAGCAATTCTCATTGTTCATTTGGAACATTTCTTTATTTAGCCCTTTAGAAGTCAATTTTGAATTGGCATATCACTTTGCCCCAGTAGATACCATGGAAACTGGAATAGGCAGGCTAAAAGAAGATTATTTTAAAATTACCTCTAAACATAATTCTCTTTTATAAAAGTATGTATGTATTTCTCCTTTAAACTGACACAAGAATGCTGACTGTTTTCCAAATTATTTTGTAAAAATAACATTTTCATTTCATATGACTTTAACACTTTAATAAGGTCACGTAAGAAATTTGTGGTAATGATTTAACATTAATATTTAAATTGGTTCTAGCCTCAGATCAAGTTTTGACTTACATTTAACTTTTTAAATGATAAAAATTTTAACTTATTTTCATACTTCTTGCTGCAGTTTATTCGTAGATATTCTGCGTTAACCACTCAAAGAAGAAAAAGGGAAGTTACAGTGTCACTAAGTCCTGAGCTAAACTGCAGAACTTTATTTTTAGTTTTCATTTCTCAGACCTCCAGAAATGGGCTATCTCAGGACTCTGTTGGAAATTTTATGTTCAGAGACAATCCCTTTTACCCATTCTAGGCAGCTATGGTTAGAACCCTAACCACTATCTATATAGAAAGATGGTCTGCTTTTATAAATGCTGGATTTATCTGTATAGTTAAGCTTGTTATTTATAATTATTGGCCTAAATTCTGAAAGGAAATTGTTCTTCAGACTTGGGAAAAGGATCTCTTAGGAATAATGACAAATGTAGGGTCCCTGAGTGGCTCACTTGGTAAGCGTAGGAATAATGACAAATGAGCTGTTGTGGATCAAAACTATGCCAGCCAATTTGAAAATACTCAGATCATCCTGTGATTTTCATGTATTTCTAAGTGTGTTATGTGTGTGTGTGTGTGTGTGTGTGTGAGAGAGAGAGAGAGAGAGAGAGAGAGTATGTATTACAAATGAAAACTTTTAATCTGAGATTCATATTATATAATATGTATGTATTCTTTTGTATTAGAGGATGGAAATAATGGATATCAAGGCCAAATATTCCTGGCCAAATTCATGAGATACTAGAACAATGAAATGAATTATTAATGTAGGTTAATCATCTACTTTCTGCTTCTCTTGGCTAATATCTGGTAATCTTGTGTGCCTTACCTTAGATGTCTTTTATTTTAAGAAGCTATCCCTAAACACACATATACACTAAAAGTTACACCCTTTTAGTGAGTACAGCTATTACAGAACTCTGTATTATAATAGCCTGTTTTATTTTTTGATTCTTCCTTCCTCATTAAGACTATTATAATATAGAAGACAAGAAATATATCTTCTTCCCATTCAAAATATAGTATGATGCTATGGGTATACCAAATCTTTTTCTATATTTTCTTCCTGGACACACAAAAAATTATAACTCTCATGTTGTAAAATGCAGCCATGAGAACATTTCTGGGCAAGGATAGCTAGGTGACATTTTCACTTATGGGCTGGATCAGCAAATACCCTCCACCTTCTCGGAAACAGCCACCATGAGAGACATGTTGAGAAAACAGAACATTTATTAATCTAGGTTACTAAGTAAACATGTAGAATGAGGGATATATTACTTTTTTTGCTAGTCACTGTTATTTGGGGTTAATTTCTTTACTATAGCTCATTTTTACGTATCCTGAGTAGTACAGTGTCCTGAAATCCTAGAAAAATTCTTGGCTTACAATATGTTAAAGAAATATGAATTTCCTAAATAAATGAACATATAACTTCTCAGCTAAAAATCCAAATGTCACAAACTTTAAAAGTAGATATTCATGTTGCGTTGTTCCCACGGATCAACAACATCATTTTCATTCATATCCTTCATGATTTACTACACATGGTTCATACTGATGTCAAGAATCTTGAAGGATCTTAAATGTTACCCTAGGAAAAAGCTAACAACTTAGGCTGCTACTGTTTCATAAATGCTGGCAGAAGACATGAGACTTCTGGGTCAGAGACAAATGACTTATTAATCACAACAGCAAGCGGCATGTGTCTCATGTTTGCCTTGGTTCTACTTAATCCTAGTCCCCACAGAGTGATGCAGAGTGACTCAAGGGTTGCTGCAGAAACAGTGAAATTGCATTACTTAGAGCTAAGAATAACCTAACCCTTTAAAATGACTGCGAGCAAATCTGCTTGGATGTTGTTATGGTCAATAAACAAATCTGTCCTCTGCTTTGGAAGGAGACACTGTAGCTGTCTTCTAAGGATGTACAGTATGTAAGCATCCTTGAAAATATAACTTGGAACAAGAGTTATCAAAATGCCTCTGCATGGAAGACACATAGAAAAAAACACAAAAGAGTCATAGAAATTTGTCTGCCAGTAATTGAGTATACAGATACTTATGGAGTTAATCTTTTCTAGGGATTGGTAGACTAGGTATTCCCATCAACATATATTTCACATTCTCATTTAGTTGTTCAACGGTTGTTTCTTGAGACACTTTTATATTAACAAGTACAGGGTTTGGTGCTTAATACAATTTTAACTACTCAAAGTATATAACACTTTCATAGATGATATCCTTAGAAGAAAGTTTAAGAATTCCAAGTATGTCAGATTGAGGGCAGGCAAATATAGGCAGGATTGAGATAGTTATCAAAAGAAAAACAAAATAACAATATCTAATGTTTTTGACACTTTCTGGGTTCCAAGTGAACTTTAATAGATTATGCCTTTGATAAACAACAGGTTAGTGATGAACAAACTGATATTCTCTATATTTTATTTGTGATGAATTTAGTTAGTTTGACTTAGGGATGGAATTAGGCTGATATGAGTGAGGCAGGGTCAGCAAGCAGAGGCTGGATTCTGTCTTTAATTAAAAATTTGATATTTTGTCCATGTTGAATTCTTCTTGGCCCTGTTCTGTCAGATGTCAAAGAACACTAACATATTTTGGTTGAGACTTATTTATTTGGATTCTGATAGAAGAGGTATTTGATTAATATTTTTATCCACTTTATCCTAAGCTTGTGTGTGTGTGTATGTATATATATATATATATATATAATCTTCATAACTGGATTTTATGGATGACCTGTGAAGTAAAACATGTATTTGAAAATACTTACTATACTTAAATTTTTGCTAAATAGTAAATTTCCAATGATCCTTATGTTGACCTATACATTTAAATTTTTTTTCTACATATCATAACTAAGGATACTCTCCTTGCTGAGTAAGAAATTACTGCAGAAAGAAAACAGCCAGGTGGCTTAGAAAGGCGACCTAGCAGGCAATATGATTGCGCTGGTGCTCAGGATTAATTGGATGTTTCATTCTATTCCTTTATTAAGGCCATGCCCTAGAAAGTTTTTTTAAGTATTTAAGCGGCTTAATATCCTCACTGCTTCCAAAGTTTAACAATGGACCTCTCTCCCCAAGATGTAGGAGGACAGTTCTTTCTAATAGCAATTGATGACTGCATTTGGGAGTTAAAGTCATATTAATGTAGCCTCTGATTCTATAAGGAAAAGAAATGAAAGAGTCTTGAAGAAAGGTTCATACCACTTAAAATTTTTCTACTTCGAAAGGCTACTCACTTTCTTAATAACTTCTTCTACTCTAATCCAATACTTGGTGATTCCGTTAAAGCTTGGGGGCAGGATCAGAATGAAGAAGGAGGAGAAAGGTTGAGACAGGGAAGATGCTGGAAAACAAACAGGAATCCATACAAGAGCAGGCATTAAGAGCAGAGGACAGGAGAGCAGAAATGACTATAATGTCTTTTTTTTTTTCATTTATAGTTTTGTGTACTCTTTTTATTTTTTTTTTTTAAGATTTTATTTATTTATTTGACAGAAACCACAAGTAGGCAGAGAGGCAGACAGAGAGAGAGGAAGGAAAGCAGGCCCCCTGCCAAGCAGAGAGCCTGATGCGGGGGCTCAATCCCAGGATGCTGGGACCATGACCCGAGCAGAAGGCAGAGGCTTTTAACCCACTGAGCCACCCAGGCGCCCCAAATGTACTCTTTTTTTTTTTTTATTAAGTCTATGTTTCATTGATCTTTTTCATTGTTTTTCTATTGTCTATTTATTTATTTATGTCCTTGCCTTTGTTATTGCCTTCTTTCTGCTAACTTTGGGCTTAGTTGTTTATCTTTTCTCTAGTTTCTTGAGATGTAGAGTTAGATTGTTTACTTAAGATCTTTTTTTTTTTAAGATTTTATTTATTTATTTGACAGAGAGAGAGAGAGAGAGATCACAAGTAGGCAGAGAGGCAGGCAGAGAGAGGGGGAAGCAGGCTCCCCGCTGAGCAGAGAGCCTGATATGGGGCTCCATCCCAGTACCCTGAGATCATGACCTGAGTTGAAGGCAGAGGCTTAACCCACTGAGCCACCCAGGTGTCCCCAAGATCTTTTTTTTTTTAACATAGTCATTTAGTGCTATAATCTTTCTTTTTAGAATTTCATTGCTGCATCCCGTAAGTTTTCATATGTTGTTTTTCCATTTTCATTTGTTGCAAGATATTTTTTGATGTCCACTTTGATTTTTTCTTTAAATCATTGGCTGTTGCTTAATTTCCACACATTTGGGAATTTTCCAGTTTTCCTCCAGTTACTGATTTCTAGTTTCATATTGTTGGGGTCAGAAAATATACTTGGTATAATTTCAATATTTTCAAAGTTTCTAATATTTGTTTTGTGAACTGGAAAAGTTCTATCCTGGAGAATATTTACTGTGTATTTAAGAAGAATGTGTATTCTGCTGCTGTTTGATGGAATATTCTACATATGTCTGTTAAATCCATTAGGCCCATTTGGGCTAAACCATAGTTCAAGTCCAATGTTATACAACTGATTCCACAAAAATATAAAGGATTATGAGATAACTATAAATAAATATATGCAAACAAACTGGACAACCTAGGAGTGAATGTATTCCTAGAAACATATAATTTATTAAGGCTGAATCATGAATAAATAGAAAATATGAATAAGTTATTAGTAAGGAGGTTGAAGCAGTAATCAAAAACCTCCCAACTAAGAAAAGCCTAGCAGTAGGTGGCTTCATAAGTGAGTTCTACCAAGCATTTAAATAAAAATTAATTCCAATATTTCTCAATTCTTCTAAAAAAAATTAACTCATTTCATGAGTCTGGCATTATGCTGTTACCAAAACCAGATAAGGACATTATAAGAAAAGAAAATTATAGGCCAATATCTCCAATGATTATAAATGAAAAATTCTTTACAAAATGCTAGCAAGTTAAATTTAGAAACACATTAGCATGAATTATACACCATAATCAAGTGTATCTATTCCTGGGCTGTAAGGATGGTTTAACATAAGCAAATTAATAAATGTGATATGCCATAGTAGCAGAATAAAATATAAAAATTATATAATCATATGACTATACACAGAAAAAAAATTATAAGACTCAACATCCTTTGGTGATAAAAATGTTCAACAAAGTCAGTATTGAAAGAACATACCTCAACATAACAAAGGGCATATATACTAAGCCCAGAGCTAACATACTCAATGGTGAAAGATTGAAAGATTTCCTTCTAAGATCAGGAACAAGACAAATGTGCCCACTATCACCACTACTGTTCAATAGAGTACTGTAAGTCCTAGTCCCAACAATAGGCAAGACAAAGAAATAAAATGCATCCATCTTGGAAAGAAAGAAGTAAAATTGTCTCTGCTTTCTGACAACATGATTTTGTATATGGAAAACTCTAAAGACCACCAAAAACTGTTAGCACTAGTCAATGAATTCAGTAAAGTTGCAATATATAAAATCAATATGTAAAAATCAGTTGTGTTTCTACACATTATCACTAAACTATCTGAAAAAGAAATAAAGCAATTGCATTTATAAGCACATCAATTTAAAAAATTAAAACATAAATTGATCATAAACTTAATCAGGTAAGTGAAAACTTTGCACACCAAAAGCTACAAGATATAATTGATAAAAAAAAATTCAAGAAGATGCAAATAAATAGATACCTAATGTTCATGGAACATAAGAGTTAATATTGTTAAAACGTCCATACTACCCAAAGTTACTTACAGATTCAATGTAATCCCTATCAAAATTCCAATGATATTTTTCACAGAAATAGGAAAATAAATAAATAATGCTAATATTTTTATGAAACAACAACTCTAAATAGACAAAGCAATCTTAAGAAAAAGCAAAGTATAGGAGGCATCATACTTCCTGACTTTAGATGATAAGAGGAAGAAAATCTGCCTTTTTGGACCTTGTGGCATCATACTAAGTGAAATCAGTCAGATATAGAAGAGAAATACTATATGATCTCACTTATATGTCAAATCTAAAGAAGCTGAACTCATAGAAGCACAGAATGGAACAGTGGTCACCAGCAGCAAGGGCATGAAGCAATTGAGATGTGGTCAAAGAATACAAACATCCTTTTATATGAGGAATAAGTTCCAGGGATCTAATGTAACTATAATTAACAAAACTCATATTGTATATTTTAAAGTTGTTATAAAAGTATATTTTAAATGTTCCACCATAATAACAACAAAATGGTGACCATGTGACATGATATGTTAACTATCCTATTATAATAATCTATATCAATGTATCTAATCATCACGTTGTACACCTTAATCTTATACAATGCTTTCGATCTATTATAGCTCAGTAAATATGGAAGAAAAAAGATGAAAAATAAAGAGAGAGAGAGCAGCCCACCAGTTACATTTCAACTTGGAGCATTCCAATGTGGAAAACACAAATCTGAGAACCCAGCTGGACTAGGAATCCTTGCAAAAGCTATTGCAGAGCAGCTGCACCTATGGTGATTTTAACTGAGGGGAGAAAAAAAAAATCCAATAATTTGGTGAAAGCTCATTTGGTAAGTCATTTAGGAAACTTTCCTTTGAAAAATTGGCTTTGAGTAAATTGGTCCTTTGGTGATTTTTGCTAATTGGCCAATACTAGAACAAAATCAAGATATTGTTTAGTCAGGATTTCGTTTTGGTGGACTCTACACAGTGTTAGGTTGCTTCTGTTTGTGCAGAAAAAGTATACGAAGTAAAGGTTACTACCATGTTTGAGGAAGGAATAAAAAGAAATAAATATCAAAGAGGTTTTTTGAAAAGCTATTACTTTTTAAAAGTCAGCTTAATTTGAATAGAGTAGCTAGGAGTGGTCCTGGACAGATTAGTAAATGGTCTAAGTAACCCTTAAAGAAAAATTCCATGCAAAAATATATTTTTCAGTTTGTAGGAAGATTAAAATAAAAAATACATAGCTAGAATTATTTAAATTATAGAGCTGAAGGTTTTGTTTGTATACTTTTCTGAATGAGAAAACAGTAAATTATTTTTATACTTATCTTTATATATCACTATTATTCTGAGAACCAAACTAAAATGAATATTGGAGACATCTGAAGTTGAATCCTTATACATTAGAATTTTCTTAACATTTTTATTATTCACCATTTTAATGTTGATGATATTATGCTTCTATTTTTTCCTTATTTCTCTGGATACACTGTGATTTTATTATTAGCCTTACTTAATTTTGTTTCTATATTAATTAGTATTCCTCTATGTTTTTGAACAATGTAATTTAATACAGGATTGATCAAATTCCAATTTTGCTTATGATGAATTAGGAAGTCTTACTGCCATGTTATTTGTTTGTATATTTTGTTATGTTTATTTATTTTTAATGAGACAATATCAAACATAACGTGCATTGATCACATAGCTTTATTGACACCAAAACTGGTATCATCAAAAGATATATGGGACAAATAACATTGACAATAAGTCAATTTGGAGATTAAGATTTTGTCTGCTGTCCTGCTTTTTGTGACTGTAGTGTTTACTATTTTCTTTTAGTTTTTAGTGAGAGTTTTTCAGTAAACTTCAGCATTTCCTTTTTTTTTCTCCTTCAAGTTTTTATTTAAATTCCATTTAGTTAACATACAATGTAATATTAGTTTCAGGCATAGAATTTAATGATTCATCACTTATATACAACATCCAGTGTTCATCACAAGTGCCCTCCCTAATAACTGTCACCCATTTAACCTATCCCCATGCCCATCTTTTCTTCAGCAACCCTTAGTTTGTTCTCCTACTGTTAAGAATCTGTTTTGTGGTTTGACTCTCTCTTTTTGCTTTCCCCTTATGTTCATCTTTTTTGTCTCTTAAATTCATATGTGGGTGAAATCATACAGTCATTTTCAGACTGATTTATTTCACTTAGCATAATATACTCTAGCTCCATCCACACTGTTGCAAATAGCAAGATTTCATTCTTTTTGATTGCTGGGTAATATTCCAATATATATATATATATATATATATATATATATATACCCCCCCACATCATCATTTTGTGGACATTTGGGCTTTTCCATAATTTGGGTGTTGTTGCTAATGCTGCGATAAAATGTCAGGATGCATGTATTCCTTTGAATCATATTTTTGTGCCCTTTGTGTAAATACCTAATAGTGTAATTATTTAAATGTAGGATAGTTCTATTTTTAACTTTTTGAGGAACTTCCATACTGTTTTCCAGAGTGGCTGAACCAGTTTGCATTCCCACCCATAGTGTAAGAGGGTTCCCCTTTCTCTGCATCATTTCCTTTCATAAGTGGTTCCCATATGATTTTAAAACTTTAGTTTGACTTCAGATTTTCCAGGGAATGTGACACTCTTCTTAAAATAGTGTGCTGTTGCTGTCTTGCCATGCTCTTTTTTTTTCTTTCCAGGGAATAACATTTAGTATAAACTTTATTAAGGGGAAGATTTTATTGGGCTCAAAACTTGGAGCAAATTCATATTTTCTGTTGATATGGTATAACAAACACCAATGTCAAACATTAATTATTTTCTAGTTCTATACATTAACTTTGTGTATTTTCTTGTCTTTTTTCCTTTAAAACAAAATGCCATAATGTAAAAGACAAAATCTGTGGATCCTTGTGTGGACTTCAAAGGGTACACTAATCTCTAAAATTATTTACATTTTATGTCCATGCATACATGTGTGAGAACATATTTTTTTCTTGGGGAAGAAGCCCATATCTTTCACTAGTTTTCTAGGAGTATGTGATTAGAAGACAGTTTAAAAAGCTACAGATTAAAATTATTTCAGAAGTATTTAAGTCATTTACCATTTGGCATATAAGTTATCCCATCTAAAATTTGGTGGAAAAATGGGCTTTTCATGTTTTCCCATTTTTGAGAGGTTTCTTTCTTTCTTTCTCTCTTCCTCATCATAACAATGCAAATATTCTCAAGATATAAATTTCTACTTAAGATACACAAATATTATGCTACCTAAAGCAATCTACACATTTAATGCAATGTCTATCAAAATCCCATCCATTTTTTTCAAAGAAATGGAACAAATAATCCTAAAATTTGTATGGAACCAGGAAAGACCTCGAATAGCCAGAGGAATATTGAAAAAGAAAGCCAAAGTTGGTGGCATCACAATTCCAGACTTCAAGCTCTATTACAAAGCTGTTATTATCAAGACAGTATGGTCCTGGCATGAAAACAGACACATAGATCAATGGAACAGAACAGACAGCCCAGAAATAGACCCTCAACTCTATGGTCAACTAATCTTCGACAAAGCAGGAAAGAATGTCCAATGGAATAGACAGTCTCTTCAACAAATGGTGTTGGGAAAATTGGACAGCCACATACAGAAGAATGAAACTGGACCATTTCCTTACATGACACATGAAAATAGACTCAAAATGGATGAAGGAACTCAATATGAGAAAGGAATCCATCAAAATCCTTGAGGAGAACACAGGCAGCAACCTCTTTGACCTCAGCCACAGCAACTTCTTCCTAGGAACATCACCAAAGGCAAGGGAAGCAAGGGCAAATATGAACTATTGGGACTTCATCAAAATCAAAAGCTTTTGCACAGCAAAGGAAACAGTTAACAAAACCAAAAGACATTTGAGAGAACGAGAGAAGATATTTGCAAATGACGTATCAGATAAAGAGCTAGTATCCAAAATCTATAAAGAACTTATCAAACTCAACACCCAAAGAACAAATAATCCAATCAAGAAAGGGGCACAGGACATGAACAGACATTTCTGCAAAGAAGACATCCAGATGTCCAACAGACACATGAAAAAGTGCTCCACATCACTTGGCATCAGGGAAATACAAATCAAAACCACAATGAGATATCACCTCACACCAGTCAGAATGACTAAAATTAACAAGTCAGAAAATGACAGATGCTGGCGAGGATGTGGAGAAAGGGAAGCCCTCCTACACTGTTGGTGGGAATGCAAGCTGGTGCAACCACTCTGGAAAACTGCATGGAAGTTCCTCAAAAATTTGAAAATAGAGCTACCTTATGACTCAGCAATTGCACTAATGGGTATTTACCCTAAAGGTACAATTGTAGTGATCTGAAGGGACACATGCACCCGAATGTTTATAGCAGCAATGTCCACAATAACCAAACTATGGAAAGAACCTAGATGTCCATCAAGAGATGAATGGATAAAGAAGAAGTGGTATATATATATAATGGAATACTGTGCAGCCACCAAAAGAAATGAAATCTTGCCATTTGCAATGACACGGATGGAACTAGAGGGTATTGTGCTTAGCAAAATAAGGCAATCAGAGAAAGACAACTATCATATGATCTCCCTGATATGAGGAAGTGGAGATGCAATGTGGGAGGTGTGGGGGTAGGAAAAGAATAAATGAAACAAGATGGGATCGGGAGGGAGACAAACCATAAGTGATTCTTAATCTCACAAAACAAACTGAGGGTTGCCGGCGGGAGGGGGGCAGGGAGAGGGTGGTGGGGTTATGGACATTGGGGAGGTTATATGCTATGGTGAGTGCTATAAAGTGTGTAAACCTGGTGATTCACAGGCCTGTACCCCTGGGGCTAATAATACATTATATGTTAATAAAAAAATAAAAAAACAATAATAAAAAAAGACACACAAATATTTATCAAGCAAATATGATCCATGGCTAAATTTCCAATGATAACTTCTTAAATTTGGTTGATCTTTCACATAAAGTAATTGTTTTATACTTTTTATTTATTTTTTTGAATTTTGTATTTCATAGACATGTTACTGGATTATTCATGCAAGCTTATAGAAAAATATATATATTATAAAAAATACAATGGTCAGCATTTGGGACAAATTACAGTCAAAGGAGAGTAGTTCATATGTATGCATGTATATATACACACACACATACATACTTACATGAGAACAGATAACTCTAAAATCAAGCACATCTTACCAAAGCCATTTATATTTTTGCCCTTTAACTTAATTGACAGTAAAACTGATAAACTTTAAGCACCTACTGGGCTAGGCTTCTCCAACTTTGGAGAACAGAGGGCTTTTCTGTGCAGACCGGATTCAGAATAGGTGTTTACCTTTCATACAGAGTGACAACCAGAACAAAACTCCAAGACAAAATAAATAAATAAATTATATATATATATATATATATATATATATATATATATGTATACACACACACACACACACACACACACACACACACACACACTCTAGGTCCCAAGTATTCCAAGTTTTAGAAAGGCTTTTCAATAGATGATCTGTCAGAAGCAGGGACAAAATACATGTTCATTGTTTGTAATTTTTGACAATAATTCAAAGAATCATTATAGGCCAGGACAATTATATATAAACAATGCACACACTGTACTTGGTAGTATGAAATCAATAAAGTGGTATCTTCTGTGAGTTTCTCTGTCAGAAGTTTATTCTAAGAATATGAAGACATCACGCTTATAAAGAAAACACATATTCAATAGGTTATTTTGAATGCAGTCATCTTCTACTCCTTGTAATATGTTCCAAATCTTATATTTTAATTGTTAGATATGACATTTTGTAAAATTATGGAAAAGAAGAATAATCATTTGTTCACTTTTGGCTTGCCTGTCTCCACTGTGATACTGGGAATAGACACTAGAGATTTCTAGGAGTAACTAGAGGAGAGAATGTTCTGAAAGTAGATGTCATCCTGCATTTCAATGCATATTCTTCTTATTTTTGGATGATTATGTACCTTTTGCCAACTTGCGTTCATTTAACAATCTGTGTTGCCTCAGGATTGTGTTAATTTGATATTTTATGGCAAAACAGCAAGTTAAAAACAACTACAGTGTAAATAAACAAATATCAAAATTTATTTTAGGTAGAAGAATTTCCTATTTAATTAGATAAATAAGTGATCAAGAATATTACATTGTGAAATATTACTTTTTTTAATTTTTTATTTTTTTTTTATTTTATTTTATATAAACATATAATATATTTTTATCCCCAGGGGTACAGGTCTGTGAATCGCCAGGTTTACACACTTCACAGCACTCACCATAGCACATACCCTCCCCAATGTCCATAATCCCACCCTCCCTCTCCCAACCCCCCTCCCCCCATCAACCCTCAGTTTGTTTTGTGACATTAAGAGTCACTTATGGTTTGTCTCCCTCCCAATCCCATTTTGTTTCATTTACTCTTCTCCTACCCCCTTAACCCCCCATGTTGCATCTCCACTCCCTCATATCAGGGAGATCATATGATAGTTGTCTTTCTCCGATTGACTGATTTCGCTAAGCATGATACCCTCTAGTTCCATCCACGTCGTCGCAAATGGCAAGATTTCATTTCTTTTGATGGCTGCATAGTATTCCATTGTGTATATATACCACATCTTCTTTATCCATTCGTCTGTTGATGGACATCTAGGTTCTTTCCATAGTTTGGTTATTGCGGACATTGCTGCTATACACATTCGGGTGCACGTTCCCCTTCGGA
This sequence comes from Enhydra lutris kenyoni, assembly GCF_002288905.1. Lineage (NCBI taxonomy): Eukaryota > Metazoa > Chordata > Mammalia > Carnivora > Mustelidae > Enhydra > Enhydra lutris. The sequence continues at coordinate 15,274,366 of NW_019154112.1, read as the reverse complement.
TCACTACGTTTGTATCTTTAGGGTAAATACCCAGCAGTGCAATTGCTGGGTCATAGGGTAGTTCTATTTTCAACATTTTGAGGAACCTCCATGCTGTTTTCCAGAGTGGTTGCACCAGCTTGCATTCCCACCAACAGTGTAGGAGGGTTCCCCTTTCTCCGCATCCTCGCCAGCATCTGTCATTTCCTGACTTGTTAATTTTAGCCATTCTGACTGGTGTGAGGTGATATCTCATTGTGGTTTTGATTTGTATTTCCCTGATGCCGAGTGATGTGGAGCACTTTTTCATGTGTCTGTTGGCCATCTGGATGTCTTCTTTGCAGAAATGTCTGTTCATGTCCTCTGCCCATTTCTTGATTGGATTATTTGTTCTTTGGGTGTTGAGTTTGCTAAGTTCTTTATAGATTTTGGACACTAGCCCTTTATCTGATATGTCATTTGCAAATATCTTCTCCCATTCTGTCAGTTGTCTTTTGGTTTTGTTAACTGTTTCCTTTGCTGTGCAAAAGCTTTTGATCTTGATAAAATCCCAATAGTTCATTTTTGCCCTTGCTTCCCTTGCCTTTGGCGATGTTCCTAGGAAGATGTTGCTGCGGCTGAGGTCGAAGAGGTTGCTGCCTGTGTTCTCCTCAAGGATTTTGATGGATTCCTTTCTCACATTGAGATCCTTCATCCATTTTGAGTCTATTTTCGTGTGTGGTGTAAGGAAATGATCCAATTTCATTTTTCTGCATGTGGCTGTCCAATTTTCCCAACACCATTTATTGAAGAGGCTGTCTTTTTTCCATTGGACATTCTTTCCTTCATTGTCAAAGATTAGTTGACCATAGAGTTGAGGGTCTATTTCTGGGCTCTCTATTCTGTTCCATTGATCTATGTGTCTGTTTTTGTGCCAGTACCATGCTGTCATGATGATGACAGCTTTGTAATAGAGCTTGAAGTCCGGAATTGTGATGCCACCAACTTTGGCTTTCTTTTTCAATATTGCTTTGGCTATTCGAGGACTTTTCTGGTTCCATATAAATTTTAGGATTATTTGTTCCATTTCTTTGAAAAAAATGGATGGTGCTTTGATAGGAATTGCATTAAATGTGTAGACTGCTTTAGGTAGCATAGACATTTTCACAATATTTATTCTTCCAATCCAGGAGCATGGAACATTTTCCCATTTCTTTGTGTCTTCCTCAATTTCTTTCATGAGTACTTTATAGTTTTCTGTGTATAGATTCTTAGTCTCTTTGGTTAGGTTTATTCCTAGGTATCTTATAGTTTTGGGTGCAATTGTAAATGGGATGGACTCCTTAATTTCTCTTTCTTCTGTCTTGTTGTTGGTGTAGAGAAATGCAACGGATTTATGTGCATTGATTTTATATCTGACACTTTACTGAATTCCTGTACAAGTTCTAGCAGTTTTGGAGTGGAGTCTTTTGGGTTTACCACATATAGTATCATATCATCTGCGAAGACTGATAGTTTGATTTCTTCTTTGCCGATTTGGATGCCTTTAATTTCCTTTTGTTGTCTGATTGCTGAGGCTAGGACTTCTAGTACTATGTTGAATAGCAGGTGTGATAACGGACATCCCTGCCGTGTTCCTGACCATAGCAGAAAAGCTTTCAGTTTTTCTCCATTGAGAATGATATTTGCGGTGGGTTTTTCATAGATGGCTTTGATAATATTGAGGTATGTGCCCTCTATCCCTACACTTTGAAGAGTTTTGATCAGGAAGGGATGCTGTACTTTGTCAAATGCTTTTTCAGCATCTATGGAGAGTATCATATGATTCTTGTTCTTTCTTTTATTAATGTGTTGTATCACATTGATTGATTTGCGGATGTTGAACCAACCTTGCAGCCCTGGAATAAATCCCACTTGGTCGTGGTGAATAATCCTTTTAATGTACTGTTGAATCCTACTGGCTAGTATTTTGGCGAGAATTTTTGCATCTGTGTTCAAGGATATTGGTCTGTAGTTCTCTTTTTTGATGGGATCCTTGTCTAGTTTTGGGATCAAGGTGATGCTGGCCTCCTAAAATGAGTTTGGAAGTTTTCCTTCCATTTCTATTTTTTGGAACAGTTTCAGGAGAATAGGAATTAGTTCTTCTTTAAATGTTTGGTAGAATTCCCCTGGGAAGCCATCTGGCCCTGGGCTTTTGTTTGTTTGGAGATTTTTGATGACTGTTTCAATCTCCTTACTGGTTATGGGTCTGTTCAGGCTTTCTATTTCTTCCTGGTTCAGTTGTGGTAGTTTATATGTCTCTAGGAATGCATCCATTTCTTCCAGATTGTCCAATTTGTTGGCGTAGAGTTGCTCATAGTATGTTCTTATAATTGTCTGTATTTCTTTGGTGTTTGTTGTGATCTCTCCCCTTTCATTCATGATTTATTTATTTGGGTCCTTTCTCTTTTCTTTTTGATAAGTCTGGCCAGGGGTTTATCGATCTTATTAATTCTTTCAAAGAACCAGCTCCTAGTTTAGTTGATTTGTTCTATTGTTTTTTTGGTTTCTATTTCATTGATTTCTGCTCTGATCTTTATGATTTCTCTTCTCCTGCTGGGTTTAGGGTTTCTTTCTTGTTCTTTCTCCAGCTCCTTTAGGTGTAGGGTTAGGTTGTGTACCTGAGACCTTCCTTGTTTCTTGAGAAAGGCTTGTACCACTCTATATTTTCCTCTCAGGACTGCCTTTGTTGTGTCCCACAGATTTTGAACCGTTGTGTTTTCATTATCATTTGTTTCCATGAATTTTTTCAATTCTTCTTTAATTTCCTGGTTGACCCATTCATTCTTTAGAAGCATGCTGTTTAGTCTCCATGTATTTGGGTTCTTTCCAAATTTCCTCTTGTGATTGAGTTCTAGCTTCAGAGCATTGTGGTCTGAAAATATGCAGGAAATGATCCCAATCTTTTGATAACAGTTGAGACTTGATTTAGGACCGAGAATGTGATCTATTCTGGAAAATGTTCCATGTGCACTAGAGAAGAATGTGTATTCTGTTGCTTTGGGATGAAATGTTCTGAATATATCTGTGATGTCCATCTGGTCCAGTGTGTCATTTTAGGCCTTGATTTCCTTGTTGATCTTTTGCTTGGATGATCTGTCCATTTCAGTGAGGGGAGTGTTAAAGTCCCCTACTATTATTGTATTATTGTCGATGTGTTTCTTTGATTTTGTTATTAATTGGTTCATATAGTTGGCTGCTCCCACGTTAGGGGCATAGATATTTAAAATTGTTAGATCTTCTTGTTGGATAGTTCCTTTGAGTATGATATATTGTCTTTCCTCATTTCTTATTATAGTCTTTGGCTTAAAATCTAATTGATCTGATATAAGGATTGCCACTCCTGCTTTCTTTTGATGTCCATTAGCATGGTAAATTCTTTTCCACCCCCTCACTTTAAATCTGGAGGTGTCGTCGGGTTTAAGATGAGTTTCTTGTAGGCAACATATAGATGGGTTTTGTTTTTTTATCCATTCTGATACCCTGTATCTTTTGATTGGGGCATTTAGCCCATTAACATTCAGGGTAAGTATTGAGAGATATGAATTTAGTGCCATTGTATTGCCTGTAAGGTGACTGTTATTGTATATTGTCTTTGTTTCTTTCTGATCTACTACTTTTAGGGTCTCTCTTTGCTTAGACGACCCCTTTCAATATTTCCTGTAGAGCTGGTTGGTATTTGCAAATTCTTTCAGTTTTTGTTTGTTCTGGAAGCTTTTAATCTTTCCTTCTATTTTCAATGATAGCTTAGCTGGATATAGTATTCTTGGCTGCATGTTTTTCTCGTTTAGTACTCTGAATATATCATGCCAGCTCTTTCTGGCCTGCCAGGTCTCTGTGGATAAGTCTGCTGCCAATCTAATATTTTTACCATTGTACGTTACAGACTTCTTTTCCCGGGCTGCTTTCAGGATCTTCTCTTTGTCACTAAGACTTGTAAATTTTACTATTAGGTGACGGGGTGTGGACCTATTCTTTGATTTTGAGGGGGGTTCTCTGAACCTCCTGGATTTTGATGCTTGTTCCCTTTGCCATATTGGGGAAATTCTCTCCAATAATTCTCTCCAATATACCTTCTGCTCCCCTCTCTGTTTCCTCTTCTTCTGGAATCCCAATTATTCTAATGTTGTTTCGTCTTATGGTGTCACTTATCTCTCGAATTCTCCCCTCATGGTCCAGTAGCTGTTTGTCCCTCTTTTGCTCAGCTTCTTTATTCTCTGTCATTTGGTGTTCTATATCGCTAATTCTGTCTTCTGCCTCATTTATCCTAGCAGTGAGAGCCTCCATTTTTGATTGCACCTCATTAATAGCTTTTTTGATTTCAACTTGGTTAGATTTTAGTTCTTTTATTTCTCCAGAAAGGGCTTTTATCTCTCCGGAGAGGGTTTCTCTAATATCTTCCATGCCTTTTTTGAGCCCGGCTAGCACCTTGAGAATCGTCATTCTGAACTCTAGATCTGACATATTACCAATGTCTGTATTGATTAGGTCCCTAGCCTTCGGTACTGCCTCTTGTTCTTTTTTTTGTGGTGAATTTTTCTGCCTTTTCATTTTGTCCAGATAAGAGTATATGAAGGAGCAAGTAAAATACTAAAAGGGTGGCAACAACCCCAGGAAAATATGCTTTAGCCAAATCAGAAGAGATCCCAAATCGTGAGGGGGGAAAAAGGGTATAAAAGAGGTTCATTAAAAAAAAAAAAAAAGAAACAATTAAAAAAAGAAAACCAATAAAG